>NC_069787.1:81120916-81423946 GCF_027406575.1 Nycticebus coucang | reverse complement strand
CTGTTTTTTTTTTTTTTTTAAACATGCTTACTCAGGAATTTATACTGTTTTTTGATTTAGGCTGCTCATGGAAGTTTGGACTTCGCAATATAACCAACTTTAGTTTCAAAAAATAACTACAATACTATAAAGCATCATATTTAAAATCAAGACTAATCTCAAGCTAGACCTCCCATTTGATCCTGCAATCCCATTACTGGGCATCTACCCAGAAGGAAAGAAATCCTTTTATCATAAGGACACTTGTACTAGACTGTTTATCGCAGCTCAATTTACAATCGCCAAAATGTGGAAACAGCCTAAATGCCCACCAACCCAGGAATGGATTAACAAGCTGTGGTATATGTATACCATGGAATACTATTCAGCTATTAAAAAAAACGGAGACTTTACATCCTTCGTATTAACCTGGATGGACGTGGAAGACATTATTCTTAGTAAAGCATCACAAGAATGGAGAAGCATGAATCCTATGTACTCAATTATGATATGAGGACAATTAATGACAATTAAGGTTATGGGGGGGAGGAAAAGCAGAAAGAGGGACGGAGGGAGAGGGGTGGGGCCTTCGTGTGTGTCACACTTTATGGGGGCAAGACATGATTGCAAGAGGGACTTTACCTAACAATTGCAATCAGTGTAACCTGGCTTATTGTACCCTCAATGAATCCCCAACAACAACAACAACAACAAAAAAAAATCAAGACTAATAATAAATCGCTTCACGTCATCAAGAGGGAGAAAAGTTTTGTTTTTGTTTTGCTAGGTTTTCTGTATCTGTCAGCTTGAGCAATAGGCAAGACTGTCTCTCTGGTTTCTTCTTACTCCTTATTTCTGCTAACTTGCAATTTTAGGCACTCCGGATGCTAGCAGGTGTCTGTTAGCTCTGCTGGTTTGGATATTAGAATTGCACTATCACACAGAAATTTTGGAGCAATTTCTTACAGAAGACTACAATCAAAATCTGTTAGGTCTACAGTTACATCATACTCAGAGCTCAGAAGCGTGAATGCACTTGGAAGAGAATGTTACTTGATTTCTATTCTGCACTTGATTGATCTGGCCTGGGAAAGAATTTCCTCATAGACTGATGCAGCATTTGAATATGGCTTTTAAACATGCCCCATGATAGGATACTGACTTCTTTCTGTGATTAATGAAGAACATAAAGTGTTAGGAAAAATCCTACTCAGTGATAGATTCATTTGTACAAAGCTCAAACTCCTTATGAAATTCTGATATCTTATCTTTGATATTGTGATATTTTAGTCCTGAAGTTTAAAACTTAGTCTCTCTAAAATACTGAATATATCAATGGTACTTGCCACTTGGATTCAAAAAAGTAGTCTTTTTTTTTTTTTTTTACCTTATCAGTGACATAAGAAAACCACTTTTAGAATCTCAATCTTCATCTCTATAATTTCTACAAACGTACTTCTTGACTGTAATCTTACCTGAGTGTGGAGAAAGCAGAGTTGCTCTTATTGTCCATTTCTTCCCTGCAGCATGCTGAGAAGGCCAACAGTCAAGTGCTGTGATTTGGTCTGTTCATGATTTTCTCTGGCTGCTGTGTCATGATTCCAGGATCAGAGGGCATGCTGTTGACCACAGACTTGTCTGCCAGTAAAGCTATGTATCAGTTTCACTGTACAGGAACATTCCTTTTTCCTTCACATGTGGCTGATGTTTTATCAGCCCTGCTCTCAACACTTATTTTCCAATTTACAACATAGCTTCCTGTCGGAGACTGAGCACCAGGCTTATAGGAGTGGTCACTGGTTCTTGAGGGAGGCGCTGGGAGCAGGACAGTCTCCTAGCTGGCATGGAGATGTTTAGCAGCTTGGAGACAAGCCCTCAAGCAACTAAATGCTCTAAAGAGATACGATCAGTCGCTCGTTAGCAAGCAGGTGTTGAACCTTGAACATTTGTGGTGCATCAGGGTGGGAGTTGAGCCTGGGGGTAGGGGAAGAGCACGTGATCATTAAGCACATAATCCATGTAAGTGCCCCCTCCCCCCCACATATCATCTCAATAAAAGGCCATGGTAGAGGTTACTTGGGGCTCTCCTGCACCTATGGGGAGTCCACCTCTTGAAAGCTTGTACTTATAATCCGTGTCCTGGCTGTTTCTTACATGCAGTGATGGGGTGCCATAGCAGCACTAACAAGGTTGATGGGGTGACATAGCGGCACCAACAAGTGACACGTGTAGTCGGCAGGAGTTGGACTGGGTCATGGACCGAAAGGGGGAACTACACTTAGGGTAAGTGAAACCTTTGGCAAACCACAAGAAAGCAATTATAGGGAAGCCAGGGGCAATTCCCTGTCCATAAGCCTGCTACCAGCAGGTCATGAGCCAAAGCGGAGCAGCACTTGTAGTAAGTGAGACCTTTGGCAAATAATAAGAAGGAAATTATAGGGGAGAAATAGGTGACACCCTGTACATCCTGGCCGAGGACCAAAGGGGAGCTGCATTTGGAGTAAGAGAGACCTTTGGTCCATCCTGGCCGAGGGCCAAAGGAGAGTCACACTTGGAATGAGTGAGACCTTTGGCAAACAGCAAGAAAGAAATGAAAGGGATTCATCCAGAGTAGTGAGACCTTTGGCACACAGCAAGAAAGAAATGAAAGGGGAACCCCACTCAGAGTCAGTGAGACCTTTGACAAATAGCAAGAAAGGAACCAAAGGGGTACACAAAGTAAGTGAGACCTTTGGCAAACAGCAAAAAGGAGTGTTTAATGTTTTTAAGAAAACTTCACAGTAACTTGACAGTAACCTAAAAGAAAGAACCTGAGGCAAAAAATATAATTTAAAGAGTTTATTGGAGCCAAAGTAAGAACAACTTCCCAGAAGAATCAGAACTCAGATTAAATAGTCAGAAGACCCATTGAATAGCCTCAGTTAAAACTACTAAATGCCACAATTATGGGAAGCTAGGCCAGATGAGAAAAGAACATTGGAAAAGGAATAGCAATCAAAATCAATTCAGTGATTAAAGGAAACAAAGGGAATGTAAACCCCCAGTGTATACCCCAGGTGTAGAAAGGGGTTCCATTGAGTAAATGAATGCTGCTCTCAATTTGGTAAGAAGGGAACACCTTTACAGCAGAGAAATTATCAGTCGGGCCCAACGTGGGGCCCATGGGCACCTTCCGGAATACAACAACCCATTTTTTAAATAAGAAACCTGATATGTCTGAATGGGAACTTGGTTATGTGCTGCATTGGAGTCAAGGTGTTGTTCATCATTACAGAACAACAAGAAAAGCAGTGGCTGCCTGCTTGCTGGATCAAACCTCAACATGAGCAGGAGATCTCTCTAGTCTTAAGGATTTTCTAAGTGACATTTAATTATGTGCCTATAAATGTTGATTTTTAAAAATTTACTAATTACTTCATGGATAGCAAAACACATCTGTGACCAATGTTGCTTGTTCATATAATTCTCTGCAGTAGTTTGACTTGGTATGCCAGTCTTATGCTAAACATATACAAACTATCAAAGCACATTGAAAAAATAACCTGAATAGACCTGTATTTAGTGAGGAAGCTGAAATTACAGTTACAAATCTTTACAAAAAAGGCTCAGATAACTTCAGTGGTGAATTTTACCAAATATTTGAGAGAAACATCCATCTTACACACTCTTTTCCAAATAGAAAAGGAGAAAACACTTTCTAACTTATTTTATTAGGCCAGTTATTACCCTGAAAAAATCTGACAAAGACATCATAAGAAAAACTTTAAAACAATTATCTTCATGTGGTATCTAGCCTTTTTCTTTGAAGTATGCACAGTATGTGTTTATGTTACTGCTTCTAAACTATCAACCCGGATTTTCATTTACTGTGAACACTGGATCAACCTCCTCTGAAAAACCTCTAACTGCCCCCAACATATCACCGTCCATTCTCAGCAGGAAGTAGTTTGGAGCAGTTGGTGTCCCTTTTCCTTAATGGCAGTTAGAGCTTCTGTTCGGAGAAGGAGGATTGATACAGGGTTCCACACTCAATGCCACATTGATGTAATTTTGTTAATTACCCTCAGTGTTTTCATTGATGTAATTTTGTTAATCTGTGCTTTTTGCCTAGCCACAAGGAGAGCTGATCAATGACAACAGACAAAACAGACAATTGTGAGTTCTCTCTTACCATGTACAAAAAATATCTTAAACGGAAAACAGGGATATGTAGGAGACTGAGCACTAGGCCTATAGGAGTGGTCACTGGTTCTTGATGGAGGTGCTGGGAGTAGGATAATATCCTAGCAGGCATGGAGATGTTTTGCAGCCTGGAGATAAGCCCTCAAGCAACTAAGTGCTCTAAAGACATAAGATCAGTCACTTGTTAGCAAGCAGGTGTTGAACTTTAAACATTTGTAGAACATTAGGGTGGGAGTCAAGCCCATGGGAGAGAACACGTAGCAATCTTTAAGCATGTAGTCCTCGTTTGTGGGGCCCCCACACCTGTTGTATTTTTGTTTCAATAAAAGGCCATGGCGAGGTTACTCGGGGCTCTCCTGCACCTATAGGGAGTCCACTTCTTGCAAGCTTGTACTTACAATCTATGCACTGGCTGTTTCTTGCACGTGGTGATAGGGTGCCATAGTGGCACTGACAAGGGTGACGACGGGGTGACATAGAGGCACAGACAGCTTCCAAAATAATCTCTTCTCCTAGAGCACAGAAGTCATTGAGTACTTTTCCCTTATACATGTGACATACATTTGTCAAGTGTTGGATTATATTTTGCATTGCCTTGTTCAAAGCTAAGCTGAAGTAACTTCCACTATACGTAACAGCTCTGTGAACAAATGTCAATGACCCTTATATGTTTTTTTTTTTAATAGGCAAGTAGGGTTTGATGACCAGAACCCTGTAACTTACTTCTTTTCTTTGTTTTTGAGACTGTGTTTCTCACTGTTACTTGGGCTAGAGTTTTGTGATGTCATCACAGCTCACTGCAACCTCAGATTCCTGGGCTCTACCTCAGCCTTCCAGAGTAGCTGGGATTATAGGCATGTGCTACCATACCTGGCTAATTAAAAAATTTTTTTTGGAGAGACGAAGTCTCACTATGCTGACCAGATTAGTCTCAACTGTCCTCAAGTGAGCTTTCTGTCTTAGCCTCCCAAAGTGCTGGGATCACAGGGATGTGCCACTGCACCCAACCCAGAACCCTATAACTTTTAACTAACTACTTGACTTTTTTGAGTTGTTTCCCAGAAACGGTGGAATTTCTGCAACAGAAAGGAATTGAGATTCCAAAGGCCTCTGCACAGACTTCCTGATGCCAGCAGGACTCACTATCTCTCAATAACCAGCCCCATGAACTAGCCTCTTATTAATTTTTCCTTGCTAATATGAATATGAAGACAACCTGCCCTAATGCAGATAGCCCCTCTTTAAAAAGCCCCTACTCTGCTTTAGTTATTAGTTGGGGAGATGGATTTGAGGCTGCTTCTCTTGTTCTCCCAAGACATCTTTCAAATTAAAATTTCCTTTCTCCAGGTCAGCATGGTTGCTCACACTTGTAATTCTAGCTCTCTGGGAGGCCAAGGCAGGTGGATAGCCTAACCACAGGAGTTTGAGACCACCCTGACCAAGAGTGAGACCTTGTGTCCACTAACAATAGAAAAACTGGTTGGGCATTGTGGTGAGTGCTGTAGTCCCAGCTATTTGGGAGGCTGAGGCAAGAGTATTCCTTGAGCCCAGGAGTTTGAGGTTGCTGTGAACCATGGCACCACTGCACTCTACCCAGGGGAGTGGTGGTGGTGGGGGGGGTAGAGAGAGAGAGAGAATGAGACTCTGTCTCAAAAAAAATTCTTTTTCCTTTCTTTCTTTGCAATCTTCATTGTCTCAGCAATTGGTTATTCAGTGCCATGAGCAACAGGACCTAGAGTGAAACTCACATGTACATAATACAGGTTGTTATTTCCTATTATGTCCCACTGATTTTTGTATGATTTCTCCTATTGTCATTTCATAAGGGACTTTTGCCAATAGCTTTTGCTGCTTTCCCTCTAGACATGATTTTGTGACTGGTTTTGCATGATACTTTCTCCTGCTTTTGTTGTAAGGAGTGCAACTTGGAGTGATGTGCTCATAGCTGTAGTCTTTTTTTCAGCCATTATTTATTAATTTTATCCATTTCATAGTGGAACCCATGATTTATTCTGGGGATGGAGAAATAATTGGTTTACCTGTAACTGTGGCTCTTTCACTGTGATTAGCTTAAAAATGATGGAAAAGTATAAATGTCTTCCTACTATTTTTGGCAGGATGAGGGTTAGTACACTACTGATCAGTGATGGTCAGATTTTACATCTTAACTGTTGAATTTCCTGTTTGCTTTTTTTTAGTAAACAAAAACAAAACCTTTATGACTATCTGAAATCACACATTATTCCTAGCATTATCCACTTGTCCTGGCACAAATCAATTTATATTTGCTACTTCTACTGCAGTTTTCTTCACTACTTACATTTAAAATGTTATTTAGAATTGCAATGTTTATTTATTTATTTGAGACACAATTTCACTATGTTGCCCTTGGTAGAATGCTGTGGAGTCATAACTCACAGCAACCTCAAACTCTTATAGAGTTGCAAGGTTTATAATACTATTTTCTTTTTTTTTAATTTAATTTAATTCTTTAATTTAAAAAAAAATTTATTGTTAAATCATAGCTGTGTACATTAGTGCAATCAAGGGGTACAATGTGCTGGTTTCATATACAATCTGAAATATTCTCATCAAACTGTTCAATGTAGCCTTCATGGCATTTTCTTAGTTATTGTATGTAGACATTTGTATTCTGCCTTTAGTAAGTTTCACCTGTACCCATTCTAAAGATGCACCGTAGGTGTGGCCCCACCCCTTACCCTCCCTCCACCCTAACCTCCCCCTTTATTTTCGTTATAATTTTTATGTTTATAAAAGACTTCATATGGCTATGAAAATTTAATGGAAAGGAGTAGAGCTGATGTTGAAAATTTAAGATAGTCTATCAAGAGTTTGGAGTAAACTTCCAGTTTTTAGACAAAAGATTTCCCAAGATCATATTGAAAGGTAATGACACCTAAATTATGGAGACTATGGCATAGTGATTGAGTGTGAGTAATCATGGTTGGGTGACTTCCATGCCAATATGACATCAAAATTATGTCTGTTGATTAATAGAAATTCAAAGATAATCTAGATAAAAGAAACACTGAATTGGTTTGGGATATTGCCTCAAATTTATGAGTCAGGAAATTTTCCTGATGTCATATTAACATTCTATATATCATTCATATACTTCAAGGTTACAGTCTAACTAATCAACACTACATATTTTAGAAGAATAAAATCATGGAACTATCTTCCTTAAAGAAATGGTTATTCTTAATTTGTTTTTATTGGACTGTGGACTGAGAAGTTTCTGGCCTGGGGGGGTGACATCAATCTTATTTGAATTGTATCTTACCTTGGTGTTAGTCTCTCTTCATTGTTTTTGATGAACTTTGTGTCTTCATTACCTGGCATAGTAAATGGAACAGAGCAGATACCCCTGAAGTGCTCAATAATTGTTTATTTGATGAATCAATGAGTAAACAAATCAGCAAGGTATGGTAGAAGATCTGGATTCCAATGTTGCTTCTGCAGCTTATTCAGCAGCTGTGTGACCTTGAGTGAGTTTTTTAAGCTTCTTAATTTTCTGTTTCATGTTTAAGAATGAGAGCCCTAGGAAAATGACAATGATGACCCTATCTCATAGAGTTCTGACGTTTACAAAGAAGTGACGCTTTGTGGAAGCTCCTAATGGATAGTTCAGAAATGTTTGTCTCTTCTTTTGTGTTGGCCTTCTCTACTTGGTGGAGAGTCTGAAAATGTTTAGATGAGGAGGGTATATCCACTGAGAGGGTTGGAGACTGAAAGGGTCAGATTAAACCAAAATGACTATCTTGAACTCAAAACTTTTCTTTTAATTCCAGAGTTTTCTCATCATTATTGAACATATAAATCAACGAACTTTGGTGGCTTGCTTTTCTAGTTCATCCAAAGACAGAACATACCAATGTGTCAATCCTATAGCAGGGGTGGACACACTTACTCTGTAAAGTGCATTTTGGACCATGTATTCCCTGCTGCAACTGACCAAAAGCAGCATAAACATTATGTAAATAAATGGCTACAACTGTGTTCCAATAAAACTTTATTTATAAAAATTGGCAATGCCGAACTTCTTCTCGAAGGCGGAGCAAGATGGCAGCCGAGTAACAGCTTCCTTGCATCTGGGCACCATGAGTCTGAGGAGATAGGACTCCAGGCATCTCTGGCTGGAGGGATCTGCCTATCATCACCCCTGAGAGGATACAGGGAGTCAGCGAGAGACTTCTGGACCCCAAGAGGAGGACTAAAACAGTGGAAAACCAGCAAGTGGTCGCGTGTGTTCAATCCGTCTAAACCCGCCTGCAACTGTAAGTTCAGTAGCAGCGAGATTGCAAACCAGAAAGGCCGTACCTGTGAACTGTTTTGGTGTCTTTGGACTTGGCACTCAGCTGAACTGCCTTGGGGAGAGCCTGAGCGGGAGTGCAGAGAACTTTGGCCTTTGTCTAGGGCCCCAGTCTGAGCTGCTGAGCCAGACAGAGCTAATAGTGTTTGGCTCTGGGTCACAGGCAGCCATTGTGAGCGATCTGCGCGGCAAGCTCCGCCCTAAGGATCGCAGAGCTAGAATTGGGTGGGAGCTGGTAACCAAGAGACCAAGTAGCCTAAGGGCGGGGTCTGAGTCGCCTTGCAGCCCTAACCCTCGGGGGCAGAGGGAGACCAGTTTTGGCACCCAGGGTAAGTGGATAGCCACTTCAGCAGTGATTCCAGCGACAAGCACTTCCCTAGGAAAGCTTCTGCTCAGCAAGTGAACAAGTTCAAAGTGCCTTTTAAGTGGGATGAAGAGAGATTTAGGGTGTCTACCTGCTGGGGTTTGAGAAACTAGCAGCCTCCAGTCGTATCAGAACTGTGATTAACATCTCATACCCCAGAAGACCACGTGTTGCCCAGACAATATTCAATAACATATGCATACTGCTTTGTTTTTGGTTGTGTTTTTTTTTTTTTTTGGTTTGGTTGTCTTTTTTGTTTATTTTGATGTTGTTGATTGTTGTTTTGTTTTTTAAGTTCAACCTTTTCCATACAGATCCTTTTTCTTTCTCAATTTTTCTAGTTTAATTATAATTTCCTATTGCTGCCTATTTCAATAATTAGAACTTCATTTTTGTTAGTGTTTCTACCGCTATTATTTGGTTTTTCCAGCCAATTTTATCCCGTAAAGTTTTCTGTTCGCTTGTTTTGGTTTGATTTATAGCATTTTTGTCTTTCCTCTCTACTTGGTGGAGGTGGGGTACTGTGTCTGATCAGGTTAGCAGAGAGCTGCTAACCTCAAGGGAACCACCCAACTGGGCACCCCCAGAAGGTGGGTTTTTTTTAAGGTTGTGTCAAAGTACCCTACTGTACACCTATATTGCTCTGTCTCCCTCTTTCTGTGCCTCTCTTCTTTTTGTCAATATTCCTTTTACCCACCCCCTCTCCTTTCCCTATTTTTCTTATCACTCGGTCCTCCTTTCTTTCATCCCATTTTTGCTCTTCAACCTTCTGACCCTTCTGGTCCTGTAACCCTTAGTCCACAGGCATGAGAACTTAAAGAGCAAGAGGAAGTGAAAGGAAAATTAGGACAAGGAAACAGATAAAAGAAATCACTCATGAGGAAGAATCAGCAGAAAACTCCAGGCAAAATGAAGAACCAGTCCAGAACAACCCCGCCAAGGGACCATGAGGTAGCTACTGCAGAGGATTCCACCTATACAGAAATGTTAGGAATGACAGAAAGGGAATTTAGAATACACATGTTGAAAACAATGAAAGAAATGATAGAAACAATGAAGGAAACTGCTAATAAAGTGGAAAATAACCAAAAGGAAATCCAAAAACAGAATCAAATAAGAGATGAACGATGCGAAGAATATAAAAAGGATATAGCAGAGCTGAAGGAACTGAAACAGTCAATTAGGGAACTTAAAGATGCAATGGAAAGTATCAGCAACAGGTTAGACCATGCAGAAGAAAGAATTTCAGAGGTAGAAGACAAAGTTCTTGAGATAACTCAGATAGTAAAAGAGGCAGAAAAGAAGAGAGAGAAAGCAGAATGTTCGCTGTCAGAATTCTGGGACTTTATGAAGCGTTCCAACATACGAGTTATAGGAATTCCAGAAGGGGAAGAAGAATGCCCCAGAGGAATGGAAGCCATACTAGAGAATATTATAAAAGAAAATTTCCCAAATATCACCAAAGATTCTGACACACTGCTTTCAGAGGGCTATCGGACCCCAGGTCACCTCAACTCTAACCAAGCTTCTCCAAGACACATTGTGATGAACCTGTCCAAAGTCAAGACAAAAGAAAAGATTCTGCAAGCTGCTAGGAGTAAGCGCCAGTTGACCTACAGGGGCAAATCCATCAGAGTGACCACAGACTTCTCTAATGAAACTTTCCAAGCAAGAAGACAATGGTCATCTACCTTTAATCTACTTAAACAGAACAATTTCCAGCCCAGAATTCTGTACCCTGCTAAGCTAAGCTTCAAAATTGATGGAGAAATCAAATCATTTACGGATATACAAACATTGAGGAAATTCGCCACAAGACCAGCTCTACAGGAAATACTTCAACCTGTTCTGCACACTGACCACCACAATGGATCAGCAGCAAAGTAAGAACTCAGAAATTAAAGGACAGAACCTTATCTCCACACTGATGCAAAAGGTAAAACTAAGCAATGGACTCTCACAAAATAAGACGAATAGAATACTACCACACTTATCAATTATGTCAATAAATGTTAATGGCTTGAATTCCCCACTGAAGAGACATAGATTGGTTGACTGGATTAAAAAACACAAGCCATCCATTTGCTGTCTGCAAGAAACACACCTGGCTTCAAAAGACAAATTAAAGCTCCAAGTCAAGGGTTGGAGGACAATTTTCCAGGCAAATGGAATTCAGAAGAAAAGAGGAGTTGCAATCTTATTTTCAGATACATGTGGATTTAAAGCAACTAAAGTCAAAAAAGACAAAGATGGTCACTTTATATTGGTCAAGGAAAAATACAACAAGAAGACATTTCAATTCTAAATATCTATGCACCCAATTTAAATGCTCCCAGATTCTTGAAACAGACCTTACTCAGTCTGAGCAATATGATATCTGATAACACCATAATAACAGGGGACTTAATCTACTTAACAGTAGATTAATCTACTGTTAATCTAATAACACTCCTCTTACAGAGCTGGACAGATCCTCTAAACAGAAATTAAACAAGGATATAAGAGACTTAAATGGGACCCTAGAACAACTGTGCTTGATAGACGTATATAGAACACTCCATTCCAAAGATAAAGAATATACATTATTCTCATCACCCCATGGAACATTCTCCAAAATTGATCATATCCTGGGACACAAAACAAATATCAACAGAATCAAAAGAATTGAAATTTTACCTTGTATCTTCTCAGACCATAAGGCACTAAAGGTGGAACTCAACTCTAACAAAAATGCTCGACCCCACCCAAAGGCGTGGAAATTAAACAATCTTCTGTTGAATAACAGATGGGTGCAGGAAGAAATAAAACAGGAAATCATTAACTTCCTTGAGCATAACAACAATGAAGACACAAGCTACCAAAACCTGTGGGATACTGCAAAAGCAGTTTTCAGAGGAAAATTCATCGCTTTAGATGCCTACATTCGAAAAACAGAAAGAGAGCACATCAACAATCTCACAAGAGATCTTATGGAATTGGAAAAAGAAGAACAATCTAAGCCTAAACTCAGAAGAAAAGAAATCTCCAAAATCAAATCAGAGATCAATGATATTGAAAACAAAAGAATCATTCAGAAAATTAATGAAACAGGAGTTGGTTTTTTGAAAAAATAAATAGATAAACCATTGGCCAGACTAACGAGGAATAGAAAAGTAAAATCTCTAGTAACCTCAATCAGAAATGATAAAGGGGAAATAACAACCGATCCCACAGATATACAAGAGATCATCTCTGAATACTACCAGAAACTCTATGCCCAGAAATTTGACAATGTGAAAGAAATGGATCAATATTTGGAATCACACCCTCTCTCTAGACTCAGCCAGGAAGAAATAGAGCTCCTGAACAGACCAATAAAAAGCACAGAGATTAAAGAAACAATAAAAAATCTTCCAACCAAAAATGCCCTGGTCCAGATGGCTTCATTCCAGAATTCTATCAAACCTTCAAGGAAGAGCTTATTCCAGTACTGCAGAAATTATTCCAAGAAATTGAGGAAGAAGGAATCTTCCCCAACACATTCTATGAAGCAAACATCACCCTGATACCAAAACCAGGAAAAGACCCAAACAAAAAGGAGAATTTCACACCAATCTCACTCATGAATATAGACGCAAAAATTCTCAACAAAATCCTAGCCAATAGATTACAGCTTATCATCAAAAAAGTCATTCATCATGATCAAGTAGGCTTCATCCCAGGGATGCAAGGCTGGTTTAACATACGCAAGTCTATAAACGTTATCCACCATATTAACAGAGGCAAAAATAAAGATCATATGATCCTCTCAATAGATGCAGAAAAAGCATTTGATAAAATCCAGCATCCTTTTCTAATTAGAACACTGAGGAGTATAGGCATAGGTGGCACGTTTCTAAAACTGATTGAAGCTATCTATGACAAACCCACAGCTAATATTTTACTGAATGGAGTAAAACTGAAAGCTTTTCCTCTTAGAACTGGAACCAGACAAGGTTGTCCTCTGTCACCTTTACTATTCAACGTAGTGCTGGAAGTTCTAGCCAATACAATTAAGCAAGACAAGGAAATAAAGGGAATCCAAATGGGAGCAGAGGAGGTCAAACTCTCCCTCTTTGCTGACGACATGATCTTATACTGAGAGAACCCCAAAGACTCAACCACAAGACTCCTAGAAGTCATCAAATAATACAGTAATGTTTCAGGATATAAAATCAATGTCCACAAGTCAGTAGCCTTTGTGTACTGTTACTTGACATAACAGTCAAGATGAGAAACTAATTAAGGACACAACTCCCTTCACCATAGTTTCAAAGAAAATGAAATACCTAGGAATATACCTAACGAGGGAGGTGAAGGACCTCTAAAAGAAAACTATGAAATCCTCAGAAAGGAAATAGCAGAGGATATTAACAGATGGAAGAACATAGCATGCTCATGGATGGGAAGAATCAACATTAAAATGTCTATACTTCCCAAAGCAATCTACCTATTCAATGCCATTCCTATCAAAATACCAACATCGTACTTTCAAGATTTGGAAAAAATGATTCTGCGTTTTGTATGGAACCGGAAAAAACCCCGTATAGCTAAGGCAGTTCTCTGTAACAAAAATAAAGCTGGGGGCATCAGCATACCAGATTTTAGTCTGTACTACAAAGCCATAGTGCTCAAGACAGCATGGTACTGGCACAAAAACAGAGACATAGACACTTGGAATCGAATTGAAAACCACGAAATGAAACTAACATTTTACAACCACCTAATCTTTGATAAACCAAACAAGCACATACCTTGGGGGAAAGACTCCCTATTCAATAAATGGTGTTGGGAGAACTGGATGTCTACATGTAAAAGACTGAAACTGGACCCACACCTTTGCCCACCACGAAAATTGATTCAAGATGGATAAAGGACTTAAATTTAAGGCATGAAACAATAAAAATCCTCCAAGAAAGCATAGGAAAAACACTGGAAGATATTGGCCTGGGGAAAGACTTCATGAAGAAGACTGCCATGGCAATTGCAACAACAACAAAAATAAACAAATGGGACTTCATTAAACTGAAAAGCTTCTGTACAGCTAAGGAGACAATAACCAAAGCAAAGAGACAACCTACACAATGGGAAAGGATATTTGCATATTTTCAATCAGACAAAAGCTTGATAACTAGGATCTATAGAGAACTCAAATTAATCCACATGAAAAAAGCCAACAATCCCTTATATCAATGGGCAAGAGACATGAATAGAACTTTCTCTAAAGAGGACAGACGAATGGCTAACAAACAGATGAAAAAATGTTCATCATCTCTATATATTAGAGAAATGCAAATCAAAACAACCCTGAGATATCCTCTAACCCCAGTGAGAATGGCCCACATCACAAAATCTCAAAACTGCAGATGCTGGTGTGGATGTGAAGAGAAGGGAACACTTTTACACTGCTGGTGGGACTGCAAACTAGTACCACGTTTCTGGAAGGAAGTATGGAGAAACCTCAAAGCACTCAAGCTAGACCTCCCATTTGATCCTGCATCCCATTACTGGGCATGTACCCAGAAGGAAAGAAATCCTTTTATCATAAGGACACTTGTACTAGACTGTTTATCGCAGCTCAATTTACAATCGCCAAAATGTGGAAACAGCCTAAATGCCCACCAACCCAGGAATGGATTAACAAGCTGTGGTATATGTATACCATGGAATACTATTCAGCCATTTAAAAAAATGGAGACTTTACATCCTTCCTATTAACCTGGATGGACGTGGAAGACATTATTCTTAGTAAAGCATCACAAGAATGGAGAAGCATGAATCCTATGTACTCAATTTTGATATGAGGACAATTAATGACAATTATGGTTATGGGGGGGGAAACAGAAAGAGGGAAGGAGGGAGGTGGGTGGGGCCTTGGTGTGTGTCACACTTTATGGGGGCAAGACATGAATGCAAGAGGGACTTTACCTAACAATTGCAATCAGTTTAACCTGGCTTATTGTACCCTCAATGAATCCCCAACAATAAAAAAGAAAAAAAGAAACAACAACAACAAAAAAATTGGCTATGCCATAAAGGCTATGTTGAACAGTTTGATGAGAATATTTCAGATTGTATATGAAACCAGCACATTGTACCCCTTGATTGCACTAACGTACACGGCTATGATTTAACAACAATAAAAAAAATAAATAAAATAAAATAAAAATTTTCAGTGTGGCTGCAGGTTCATATCGTTTGCAGACCCCTTTCCTAGAATAGCAAGCCCTTCAGCTAAACATAGGAATCAAAAAATCTGTCCAGTCTCTCTCCATTTGTTGTTGAGGATAGCATCCATGTCTGAGGTGACCTTCTATCCTTTGACATTAAGATAAACAGGAAGAATTTAAGCTTAGCTAAATCACAGATAAATTTATTTTGAATTCTTATATAAGAGAATTTGATCCTATAATTTAGGAATTTCTCCATGACATTTTTAGTTTCAGTGTGTCCCATACATAAACATGAACTGTAGTATGCATTTTGCAAATGTCTGTGTGCATATGCACAACTCTAATTTTGCATACATATGAATTTTTGTACTGGTTATTGTTTACTTATGATCTCTTGTTTTGAGGGAAAGTTTGGTAGTTTAATAGAGATTACGCATAATATTGTACTACAGTCTAGATTTTTCAGATTTAAGCCTAGTAGTTCTGTTTTCTAGCCATTATGTGTAATTATAGGCAGTGTTTTGAGAAATGCTGATCAAGTTATAAAAGGATCATAGTATCCTAGGGTACTTGAAATCTTGCCCTGAATCCATTACCATATTTGAGAATGTTTTGGATGTTCCTTTTATTCCACATTTGAAAATTGATTAGTAGTTTTGCAAATGATTTTGTTTTTATTGTTATAATACAGAAAATAATATGCATTTTGATTTTATAGCATTGAGTGCCATAGTTGTGGGCATCAGAAGGGTCCAGATGACAGCTTTACCAGACATTGGAAATACACTGATTTGTTTAAAAGCAGGAATTTGTGTCCAGGAAAAGTGACAATTTTTTTTTTTTTTTTAGAGACAGAGTCTCACTGTACCCCCTCAGGTAGAGTGCCAGGACGTCACACGGCTCACAGCAACCTCTAACTCTTGGGCTTACGCGATTCTCTTGCCTCAGCCTCCCAAGCAGCTGGGACTACAGGCGCCCGCCACAACACCCGGCTATTTTTTTGTTGCAGTTTGGCCAGGGCTGGGTTTGAACCCGCCACCCTCGGCATATGGGGCTGGCGCCCTACTCACTGAGCCACAGGTGCCACCCAGAAAAGTGGCAAATTTTTGTATATATTCCTTAAATCCATCTACGCACAGCTGGACACATAGTTTTACAAAGTGAGAAGAGAGGCTACATGCATCAATGACATCAGTGGGAAATCCCATCTTTTATCTTGTGCCATGGATTTGACTTCTTTCTCTTTGAAACCTTTATTAGAGTAATCTCAGGTCAAACATGATGAGTCTGTCAAAATCCAACTGAAGCATTTTGATTGTTTTTAAGATAGATAAGAATTGCTGGGTGGATATCTACTACCAACTGGGTCAGTTGTCTATACTGGGGAAAGATCAGACTGGCCATGCTGTAGGCATTTCAAACACATTAGTCCACCCTAATTTCCCATCCTTCTGCTGCTGGTGGTGGAAAGGTAGAAGGACAGAATAGTTAATGGGGAACCATATGGGCTGTAATCATGGCTTGGCCATGTACTTACTAAAAAGAAGTAAGTACACAGGGACACAGGAGCAGTGTATGGAGAGAGGTGGTGGCCAGGACAAAGCGAGATATTGGCACTAGCTGGAGCCCAGACCATCCACGGGGGAATGCAAGAAATGAAGGCCGAGTAGCTGCAGAACCCAAGGGGTTGAAGAGTCTTGAAGATTACACTAAGGGGTTAGGATTTTAACTCTCAGGAGATACAGAGCCACTAGAGGATTTTATATGGAGAAATTGTGTAATCATGTAGATCAACATGGAGAAAGATTTCTTTAACTTCAGTCAGGCTGATAATCTGTGTAGTGCAGTGTAAGGGAGCACATGGTTGGGGTGGTCTAGATGGGATGTGATGAGATGAAAAAAGAACTTGAACAAGGCAATGGTGGGGAGAGAGGCAGGAAGAAGAGCAAAGAAAGAGGATTTGGTGACTGAATGGGTTGACTTTAATTCCTGAATTTGTAGCTTGGACATGGACAACTAAGTTAAATAAGACCAAGAATCTACTAGGAGGGAAAAATTTGGAGGGAAAGATGTTTAGTTTTATTTTGGGTAAGCAGTATCTATGAGATATCTATAAAGAATTGTCTAGTAGGCAACCAAATTGCATCTTGGGAGATATGAGCTGAGATTGGTCTGAAATTAAAACCAAGGGGATATATAAGATCACGCAGGTAGATTCTACCAAAAACAAGAATAAAACTCTGAGAAATAGCAATATTTCAGGACTGAATCAAGGAAGAGAGACCCAGGAAGTTATAAAGATGTTTGCTTTGAGAAGGAGGGGTAGAATCAAAAGTGACTGGTGCTACAGAAGTCAGAGCAAGACAGAGTTTCAAGGCTGGTCACAGCTGAATGAGTTGAAATAAAACAAGGACTGAATTGTACTTACCAAGTCTGGCAGATAAGAGGTCTTTGGCAATGCAGTTAAAGTTGCAATGCAGAAAGATAGGGAAACAAGGTAGACGGCAGCGGGTCTGAGGAGCTTAGCAGAAGTAAGAGTGTAGATGGGGAATACGAAGTAATCTCTTAAGTTTACCTCGGGAGGGAAGGAGAGAGATGGTGACATCTGGGGATGATAAGACTGAGGAAAGCACATTGTAATTTTGTTAGAATAGTGATCTCCAGTAGATTCTGAATTTTTTCTCCTTTCTTTTTAATTAAAAATTTTTTTTTTCTTAGCAGTTTTTGGCTGGGGCCGGGTTTGAATCCGCCACTCCTGGTATATGGGTCCAGCACCCTACCCCTTGAACCACAGGCACCACCTCTCTCCTTTCTTGAGTTCTCAAACTGAAGTCATCCTGGATTGTGCTGCAAAGTAGGGAATTTTCCCTGGAAGGCTCCATTATCCCTTTATTTAGGTGTTTCCTCCAACTCGTTTGTAAAAACACAATAGTATTCCATCCAAGCTTGATATCCTGGAAACATTTCTAGCTTTCTCAACAAGGCATACCTTGTGTTCTGGATGTGTTGGTCAATATATCTACCAAATGTGACTTCCCCTCCTGGCTTAAAATGTCCTAAGTACAGCTTCAGAATGATTGTCATTCCACTGTTCTTCCTCCATCTTCTTTCCCACTGAGCCATGGCTGTTTGGACCAGGGATGGATACCTATCCCAAAGCAGTGGCTTGAGTGCTCTGGTTAGAATAAGTATGCTAGGCCAAGTATATTTTCTCCCTGGAGAAACTGGATTCTGGAACATAGCATTGTGGGGGACATTTGAGAGTAACATCATAAAATGGTGTCCAATCTGCTCTTGGATGTCTTTGAGATTTCTTCAGCTATTCTTAAAATGTCCTGTGCTCCCTGCCACTTAAGC
The DNA here is from genome assembly GCF_027406575.1 of Nycticebus coucang. Lineage (NCBI taxonomy): Eukaryota > Metazoa > Chordata > Mammalia > Primates > Lorisidae > Nycticebus > Nycticebus coucang. Next base: position 81,405,540 of record NC_069787.1, on the reverse strand, counting down.
TGTGTTGCTTGAGTGAATTTTGCTCACTTACAACCAAAATAGCTCTGACACATTGGCTAGACCACCCCGATTATTGTTCCATTCTCTTTAGCCATGTTAAATGAATTCCTAGTTAAGTGGCACACTATAAGCACGATGTTCTTTTTCTGTCTTCTCTTTTACATTTAAATGATTGCTTGCTCTGCTTACTGTGTTCTTAGCTGTGCAGAAGCTTTTTAGTTTGATCAAGTCCCAGTAGTGTATTTTTGAAGCTGCTTCAATTGCCCGGGGGGTTCTCCTCATGAAATACTCACCCAGACCAATTTCTTCAAGGGTTTTCCCTGCATTCTCCTCTAGTATTTTTATAGTTTCATGTTTTAAGTTTAAATCTTTAATCCAATGAGAGTCTATCTTAGTTAATGGTGAAAGGTGTGGGTCCAATTTCAGTCTTCTGCAGGTTGCCAGCCAGTTCACCCAGCACCATTTGTTAAATAGGGAATCTTTTCCCCACTGAATGTTTTTAATTGGCTTGTCAAAAATCAAATAGCGGTAAGTAGCTGGATTCATCTCTTGGTTCTCTATTCTGTTCCAGATATCTACTTCTCTGTTTTTGTGCCAATACCATGCTGTTTTGATCACTATCGATTTGTAGTAAAGTCTGAGATCTGGTAGTGTGATTCCTCCTGTTTTGTTTTTATTTATGAGTAATGTCTTGGCTATTCGAGGTTTTTTCTGATTCCATATAAAACGAAGTAATGTTTTTTCAAGATCTTTAAAATATGACAGTGGAGCTTTAATAGGGAGTGCGTTGAAATTATATATTGCTTTGGGTAGTATGGACATTTTGATAATGTTGATTCTTCCTAGCCATGAGCATGGTATGTTTTTTCATTTGTTAACATTTTCAGCTATTTCTTTTCTTAGAGTTTCATAGTTCTCTTTATAGAGATCTTTCACGTCTTTTGTTAGATATTTGCAGGGTATATCTCTGACAAAGGTTTAATAACCAGAATCCACAGAGAACTCAAACGCATCAGCAAGAAAAAAACAAGGGATCCCATCGCAGGCTGGGCAAGGGATTTGAAGAGAAACTTCTCTGAAGAAGACAGGCGCACGGCCTTCAGACATATGAAAAAATGCTCATCATCTTTAATCATCAGAGAAATGCAAATCAAAACTACTTTGAGATATCATCTAACTCCAGTGAGACTAGCCTATATCACAAAATCTCAAGACCAGAGATGTTGGCGTGGATGCGGAGAAAAGGGAACACTTCTGCACTGCTGGTGGGAATGCAAATTAATACATTCCTTTTGGAAAGATATATGGAGAACACTCAGAGATCTAAAAATAGATCTGCCATTCAATCCTGTAATTCCTCTGCTGGGCATATACCCAGAAGACCAAAAATCACAACATAACAAAGATATTTGTACCAGAATGTTTATTGCAGCCCAATTCATAGTAGCTAAGTCATGGAAAAAGCCCCAAGTGCCCATCGATCCACGAATGGATTAATAAATTGTGGTATATGTATACCATGGAATACTATGCAGCCTTAAAGAAAGATGGAGACTTTACCTCTTTCATGTTTACATGGATGGAGCTGGAACATATTCTTCTTAGTAAAGTATCCCAAGAATGGAAGAAAAAATACCCAATGTACACAGCCCTACTATGAAACTAATTTGGGACTCTCACATGAAAGCTATAACCCAGCTACAACTTAACAATAGGGGGAAGTGGGAAAGGGGGGGGTGGGTAGAGGGAGGGGAATCGGTGGGATCACACCTGTGGTGCATCTTACAGGGGTATTTGCGAAACTTGGTAAATGTAGAATGTAAATGTTTTGGCACAGTAACTGAGATAACGCCAGAAAGGCTATGTTAACCACTGTGATAAAAATGTGTCAAATGGTTTATGAAGTGAGTGTATGATGCCCCATAATCATATCATTGTATACAGTTATGATTTAATAAAAAAAAAAAAAGAAAAAAAAATAAATGATTGCAAATGTGTGTGTTCAATATTTCTCCCAGTATGAAAATAAAGTGTCTTCTTTTTGGGGCAAATTTATATAAACCATCATTTTACAGGTAATAACAAGAGCTCTGACTATAGTAGCTTAAACATACAAGGATTCATTCTTTTTAAAGGGAAGTCCCATGTTGATAGTTCAGAGGTAGTGTGGTAGTTTCACGATGTCATAAGGGACTCAGGCTTCTTTCACTTTTCTTTACTGGAATTCTTAGGGCTTGGATTCCAGGCAGCTTGGGCTCCAGCCATCATGTTAGCTAGCTTTTGCTGCAATAATTCTGATTAATAAACCAGCCCCCAAACTCAGTAGCTTACAACAAGGGGAATTTATCTGTCTTAATTCTAGGTCTACATTCCATTGGGGTGGCTCTGCTTCAGGCTGAGCTTAGGTAAAAGTTGAAGTTTGGGTCTGCTGCAGCTATCTAGGCTACTGGCAGAAGCATATGAGGGCAAAACAAACCATGAGACTACATTCTAAGCTTTTATCCACATTATGTCCGATAATACAGTATTGGCCAAAGTAAGAAACACAGCCACACCTAAAATCAAGAGGCATGGAAGTACACGCCAGGTACCATAAAGGACGTGCTGTCTAATTCCTTAAGGAATGAAGAACTGAAATCAATAATCTGACCTACTAAATCATTATGTCTGTATCTTAGGGTGAAGGAAAAGGGTTGAGAGGGACAACACAGTGCATCTATTAGCTGCATCGGTGTCTTTATGGAGCCTATTGAAAGTACCACATGAATCCTGCAATTATATTTTATTGGCTAGAAACTTTTGATATGGGTATTCCTGGTTGCAAGAGAGGCTAGAATAGCTGAAAATCGGGGTTCTTTTACCAGGTCAGAAGGAGCAATTTTTTTTTTTTTTTATTGTTGGGGATTCATCAAGGGTACAATAAACCAGATTACACTGATTGCATTTGTTAGGCAAAGTCCCTCTTGCAATCATGTCTTGCTCCCAAAAGGTGTGGCCCACACCAAGGCCCCCCCCACCCTCTCTTTGCTCTTTCTTTCTCCACCCCTCCTTCTTTCTCTCTCTACTCTCCCCCACCCCCACCATGACCTTAATTGTCATTAATTGTCCTCATATCAAAATTGAGTACATAGGATTCATGCTTCTCCATTCTTCAGAAGGAGCATTTGGACAGTGTTTAACAAGATGCCTTATGTTTGTCCCTCATTGTTGTGAGTAATAAGATAACTTGAGTTAAGGTGTTCACTGGGATTGTGTCTTGTGTACACATACTTAAAATACAAATGATAATTATACAACCAGTAATTAAACATTGCTAGACTGCTGCTTTTGCAAAGAAGAAAACACAAGTCATCTGATTTCTCTTTCACGAATGTTAAACTTTTTTCTAAAACTCAGTTTATTTAACTTCAATTTTCTCCTAAATATAGAGGATAGTGCCAGGAAGGGTAGCAGTTAAAGGCTTCTACATAAAAAGTATTTAAGTGTCTCAGGGATAGTTACCTGCAAGAGAGATTTCCAATAGGCTCTTCCTTTAGGTTTTTGCTCAAATGTCACCTATGCTGACCACCCAATTTAAAATAATGACACATTACCTCTTCCTTGCTTCATTTATCTCCGTATTTATCACTAGACTTGATTGTTTTATTTTCTGTCTCTCCCCATTAGAAGGTGAGTGACTTGGAGAAGGCAGGACATTTGCTGTTTGGTTTGCTGCTGGTGAACTGGATTGCTCAAAATGGTCCTTGATGATGCCTTTGGATTGTCTGGTCAACAAACCAGCTAGAACCAGTTCTTTTTCTCCCAGTACCTTCAAAAGGCCCTTGTGGCAGTGGTACCACCCTGAGGCAACAAGTCTGAGGAGAAAAAGCAGTATGTTGAAGATGGCCCTGGGGAGGCATGGAAAGAGACTGTGTTCTTATGGTGATCCCTGAGCAGCTGAAGAAACATGTTTTCTTCTTTTACACTTCTCATTATGTGTGATAAAGACAGACACAGCCCCTGGCATCTGGGAGCTGGCCTGGTACTATCAACTTGGCCTTGGCATTCCATCTAACGTGAACAATTTCACCGAGCACTAATGTCAGACAAGACTCTTCTGATTAGTCAAAGCAAAAGCAAGGTCATGCTGTGGTTATGTCAGTGGCCGTGTGGAGAGGGGGTATGGTTTTCCACTGCACTCATTCTCTCTCCCAGGAGGCCTCTGGGAACCGGTACCCGAGGATATTCCCCCCGCTACCCCCGGTCCCTGGTCTGCAGACCTGGGTGACCTGAAAATATGAGGTGTGGGTATGTGCTGCTAGGGAGTGGTGTAACACTGCAAGGGGCCATTAAGCCACCAGGCTGGGAGAACCGCTTTGCAGCGTCTGTCTTTGAGGCCGTGAGTGTGGGCAGATCTCTGAATCTGGGGAACGACAAGGCTGTTATAGAAGGGATGCTCTGGGCCCTAGTCTGTGCCAGAAGTCTGGCCCCTGCCCAGCAGGGAGGCGCCATGATTGCTGGGGGTTCTGAGGATGGCTTTGGCTGCCAACCACACAGAACCCTGGCGAAGCACGCCTTCAAAACCCGGTCTCACCAGGTTCCACGGCGCGCATGGCAGTGACTTACGTGGGGAAGGAGGGAAGTGGAAAGGCTAGACTCCGCAGGGCGGGGAGAGGCGGGGCCGCCTAAGGGTCCCCAAGGGCTGCCTTCGGAGGCTCACAGGAGTAGGGGGTGTGGGCGCAAGTTCAAAGCCTGGCCCCGCCCGGCCTCCGGGGACAGGCGCGCCGCGCACGGCAGCGGGCCGGCGCAGAGAGGCAGCTGCTGCTGGTGCACGGTTGCTAAGCCCCGCGCCCCCGGAGACGTTCCGGTGGCTGTGGTCGGGCACTGCGCGGCGCTGGGCTGGTTGGCGGGCCGCGGGAGGGAGAGAAGAAAGAGGGAGAGCCGGTGCGGGATCGTTGCTGCTCGTCGTGCCCCGCCTTCTCGCACCCGCTCGGCCGTCGAACCTGGTCCTCGAGCTGCCACTTCTGCTCCAGGCTCTCCCAGAGCCAGCCGCCGCGCTATGCCTGCGGCCGCTCCCACCCCGCGCCCCCCGCCGCCCCCGGCTGGGCCAGCCCCAGGCTGCCCAGCGCGGCCTGCCCCGGGTAAGTGCAACGCGCTCCGGCGCCAACCTGTTTTGGGGCACAGCCTTGTCGTGGGCGGGAGGACTTTATCGCCCTAACTCTAGACCCTGTTCGTGCAGAATGGGACAGTAATGTGGGGGTGTGGGAGGGGTGTGTGTGTGTGTATGTACGCGCGCTCGCACGTCAACACCCCCTGAAAGTTGCTTGTGGGGGGATAATGCTGTCAGCTGGTTTAATTTTCTCGCCAGCCTGAGGGCCCTTCTTGGGAAACGCACTGGGTATCTTTCGAGGTGTGTGAGGCTGCAGAAGAGAGAAGGCACCAGGAAGGTGCTAATCTCAACATGCTAGGCACTTTACTATAGTTGACCTTATTTTATCCTCTCCACAAGCCTGCAAAGAAGGTGGAATCATCTCATTTCTTAGATGAGAAAACTGAGCCCCCACCCCAGCCCAAATTCACACGGTTTGATAGTGGTGGAGCTGGAATTGGAACCCAGGTCTTTAGAACTCTCTGACCCAGCTAAATGAAAGGAAACTCTTCTTAAAACTAGATAGAAAAACACAGAAGAACCAAAGATGATTAAGCAAAAGGATACAGGCAGAGCATTTGGGAATTAGCAGGGGGAAAAATTGGAGCTTGTGAAATATCCTATCCATTAATTTCAAATATAGGACCACATTACACTCCTTTCCACGTCTGGCTCTGGGGGCGAGGTGTGGTAAGGAAGGGAGAAGGCTGTACCAGCGCTAGGCAGAGGCGTCTGGGGACACCTTTGCAGAGTATCTGCCTGCTGGGAGTGGGGAGTGAGGAGAAGTTGAGGGAACTTGGTGGTTATTTATTCCTGACACCGCACCCCCTCCTGGTTGATTCCATTCCCTTTACTTTTCTTGATGTATGGTCCAAGATGACAGCTGTCAAATTGTCCCACCTTCATCCCTGGTTGTCATTCAACATCTTGGCATTATGTGGCCCTGCACTTTGATGATTGTGTTAGGAGCTGTGAAGTCAATCTGTGTTACTGCTCACAGAGGTCATGTGTTGGGGTAGTGTTGAGCTAGTGATCATAATGAAAGAGGCATCTGGAGAAACAGGCAAGCATTGTGCTTATCCCTAGGACAAGATAGCATGAAACAGGAGCACTAGGAGGTAAACAAGAAAGGGTTGTCGGGATTGCCGGACAGCCCAACTTTAGGAAAGCATTTCAATTTAATATTTGGATAGCTTTGGATGGTGCTACAGAATGAGAGAAAGAACAGAGAGGGGCAGAAAGTGATTTCTGAAAGATGCCCTGTAACTCATTTCATTTAAATTTGAAATATTTTTGAGTCATTTTCTTTTATGGTGAGTTTTGCCATTTTTGTGCATATTGATATCCTGGGTGTCTTCACTCCCAATTGCCAGCCCCTCCCTCTCTTCGTTGGAGGATGACCCTTGGGCTGCAGGATCCTGCTTTGTTTGTAGGAAATGAGAACAAGCTGTGCTTAGGATTTTACATCTCCCTGGCAGTGGTGAGTGTGGGTGGAGGGGGAGAGGTAGCCCCTAACCAATGACTGATGGGTGCTGGAGTATAGTTTGGCTCCTTTGCCTTTACTTGGGACAGTCTGAGGCATGTCATCCTTTGTCTCTAAAGATCCACTGTGGAGTTGGGTCAGATTGGCCTCTGTGGGTGTTTGTTTGGCCTGCTTCCCTTGCTTGTCTTGCTTTTTTTCTTGTCTCATTTCTTCAGTGGGCTAACAGTTACTCCTGTGTGTATGAATACACTTTCATAGGAACCTCAGGATCTGATTCTAAGAAACCAAAATGAAAACACAGACCCTTCTCACTCTTGATGTTTTTTCTTTCCATGGTATCTTGAGTAGCCTGCACTAGCCTATAGGATGCCTTTGTATGAATTCACAAAAGATGCCCCTTCTGGGCAGGTGGATCCCTGTTCCCAGGCCCAGGGTTGGCAAGCAGGGGTGCAGTGCCTTTTAGCCCCAGCCCCTCATTGGTGCATCTCAGGCCTGAAAACAGCGCTCAATGACATAGTGGAATCATGCTCAGAAAAGCAAAAACAAAACAGAGTTATTTGGCTATCCCACTTGGCTTCTTTCATCCCATTTTTTTCTCAGTTCAAGAGAAATTTTTTTAAGTATTGGATATTTCAGGCAAATGTTTTGCTTTCCTCTGGATGAGTTGGTTACCTCTCTTAGCTTCTTTCTAAAGCCAATAAAGAGACAGAAAGGGCTGTCTTGGCTAGTGGAATGGTAATCCCACAGATTTCAGGAAGGTTGTGGTGCCTGGTCAGGGAGGGTGGGCTGGTCTCCACTAGCCTGGCCTACTAGGAGCTCCCTGGAGGGTCCTTTCTTGGCATTGGGGTCACTGGGTAGAGGCTTGGATGGGCTTTTTAGTTGGAGGCTCTTGCTTAAAGGGTTTTTTCCCCCTTGGGTCCAGGGGGCCCATTGTCTCAAGTATCCCGAGTTTCCTCACTTTTTCCTTTGGTGGCTTCCTGACAGTGTCTAAATTTGGCCCATCTGGTGGTGGAGCAGAGCCCCTTTTGAAGATGCGTGTATGTGGGGGAGTTCTTTGAAAAGGATGTTTTTGTTAACTGCCTGGTAATGTAGGTCAGAAGAGGGAAATCCAGGGAGATTGGAAGAGTGGGAAGAAATCTGTGCTGAAAGTCTGGGAGGGGAGTTGGGTTTCATTGACAGAGGTCTTAGGCTTCCAGGTGCCCTGGGGCAAGTCACTGAACTTTTCTAGGAACCTTAGTTTTCACTTTTCTTTACTTAATAATAATTGTCCAGCTGACCTTAGAGTGTTCTTTCATGATCAAAGGGAAAGCATTTTCATTGCCTCACCATTTATTGAGCAAGCCCATAAATCTTTACCCAGGGACAACTGGCAACCTCTTGGGGACAGTGGTATATGTGGAGTCACCATGATGTAGGTAGTAAGTGATAGAATAGAGAGAGATAAGCACTAAGTCAGTGGCTGCATGAAGGAAAAGGGAGGTCTTGGTCCAGGTCTTGAAGGCTATATGTTCACAGCACTTTGCAAAGGGCAAGATGCTATGCGGTGTGTGGTTATGGGGGTAAGGGTTTTTGAGTCCATCAGAACTGTCTTTAGATTCTGGCTCTGACACTTAAAAACTGTGATCCTCAGCAAGGTACCTAATCACTCTGAGGCTCAGTTGTTTCCTTACTGGTAAAACAAACATGTTCAAATTGTTCCGAGGATTTAGCGATGTAAAGCATTTACCAGATATTACAAACATAATGGAAAATGGAAAGTATTGTTATTAAAGTTACCTTTTATAGGTGGAGGAGATTATGTTTGGCTGGCTGCCTTGTGCCAGTGCTTTTCAAATATTGCTGGGCATGTGAATCATTTTGGGATCTTGTTAAAATGCAGATTCCAATTCAAAGGTCTGAAGTGAGGCCTGAAATTCTGCTTTTCTCACTGGCTCCTAAGGTCTACATTTTGAGTCCAAGGCCCTAGTCTACTCCTTCCCAGGTCAAATCCAAATCCTTTGTAGGGGATTGAAGAGCACTGTGTTTGGGGAAAGATTGGAGGATAGGTCAGGCCTCCTGGGGCAGAGACAGGTGGGGACTGCTGCTGTTCCCCTTGGGGAGTAGTGAATCTTAGCCAGCTTCCTTCAAATGCCCAAGGACCAGCCCCTTACAGGAAGTTTTTCCTGGACCAGTGGCCAAATTCTCCCTGCTCTTGAGTGCTGGCCTTGAGGAGGTAGAGAAACCATTTGCTGGTCACTGCTCTGCCACAGTGTGATGAAGCAGAGTGGAGATATGGTGAGATGAGACATTAAAAACTGTGATGACGGCAGTTAAGAGCCAGGCTCCCCCTTGGCCTCTCTCTTCCACTGATGTGGCCATCTCTGAGGCTCCATGTTTCAGATTGGAGGATCTGAGCTGGAGGAAGGCTGCTTAGTCCATGTGAGATTAGTTAGCTGCCTTTGGTTTTAAAGAACACAATCTACTTTCCATCTCTGTGTTTTGGAGAAAGGTGCTCAAAATTCTCTGAGGAGTGAGCAGACACAGTGCAGGCTCAATGATCTCTGGATAATTACATAACGAGGAATATGGAAACTCTGCACTTTGGGGAAGCAGAGAGCAGAGAACGTGAAGCCACACCAATATATATATATATATATATATATTTCACAAACTGAAAATAAATCCTTGTGATTTATAGAGTGAAATCTTGTGTTAATTAAATTTTCAGCATCAAATATTTTAAAATGTAACTTGGTGTTTGCTTTTTAGATGAATAATTAACCTAATGCACCAGCTGATGGAAGCACCACTGGCAAGCTGTGGGAAGCGGCTTTTACTGTTCTGTTCCCACTCATGACAAACTTTTCTCCGACATTGTTTATATAGTAGAGCCTCTGAGGCCCTCAGGGAGGCCTATAGCCTCCTCTCCTTTGTGTTTCTTTGGAACTTTTGATGAAGTTTCTGTGAGCCAGTGTGTACTAATCACCCCCCAGATACCACATGCTACTTGAGGGCCATGTTTTTTTCATCTTGGAATCCCCCTAAACTAGTGGGGCATTTCCCTCAACAGTGATCTTCTCACACAGGGAACCACTTTGGAAGCATCTCTGGGTCTTGGGCTTTGTTGGGGGAACAGATCTCCTAGCAATAATAGCTGCGATTTTAAGAGCATCTCTTCCAGGAGTGGGCTAGATAAGGCTGGTCATTTGTTTTAGATGTTGTTTTGCTTTTTAGATGGCTGCAACTGAAGTTTCCAGGAGCCCAACTCTCTAAATATGTGGCAGAGACAGTTGTCTGGTTAGATATCCATATGCCCCTTCTTTAACACTTGCTATAAGACTTTGCCCATGATGCTGTAGTGCCTTTCCTGTTCAGATGGTTCCCACTGTGGGCTGCTGCAACCCTGTTTGAGGGCTTTCTCTGGTCTCAGGGGCATGGTTAGCTTATACTTGGTGTAGGACAGAAGTGCTGGGTAGTTAATGCCCCTGAGAGCAGCCCTCACCACTAATGGAGGGGAACAGGTGAGTGACTATCACAGTTTCCTTGTCCCTCAGGTGGGACAGCTCTGAGGCATGTTCTATCCACTCTCCCCAGAGGTTCCCAGCAGAGCTGGGCTTGGGCTGCCCACAGCAGTAACCTGCTCATTCATGCAGCTCTGCTCCCTCATTTCTTCCCTCTGCCCCAGTGCTTTCTGGGATCACCTCCCAAATCAACTCAAATCCTTGCCCCAGGCTCTGCTTTTGGGAAAGTCTATCCCAAGACCCTTTTGGGTTGGTTGGGGTCATGGCCAGCTCTGGCCAATGGACTGTAGGTGGAAGTGCCATGTGTCATTCCTCATGCAAGGCAGCTAAGAGCCAGGGCACTGCCTTGGCTTTCTCTTGCCCTGCTGTGGCCATGTTTCACATTGGAGGATCTGAGCTGGAGGAAGGCTGCTCAGTTCACACTGGAATTCGTATGAACAAGAAATGTTCCCTGTGATCACCCTTAAGTTGTGTGGCATTTATTAGTTGTGGCACCTACCTGCACGTTACACACTGTCCTTTTTGGGTGTCATCCCTTATGTCAGCTTATCCTCCATTTCTCCATCCTGTACTGATCCATAAGAACCTCGGAATCTTTTACCCTTTAATGCTTTTCATTTCTAGACTTCTCCACTCTTCAGTAGTTTAATAATAAAGTAAAATTTGTACTTTTTTATGTTTGTAATTTACCTGGAAGTTATTTTGGTATTACATATGAAATAAAAAACTAAATTCATTTATTTCCAAATTATTAACCAATTATTCCAATGTTGAATAAAAATTATGCTTATCTTCCTGATTGGTTTGTGATCATCTTTCATTATACATTAAATTATCATGTAAAGTACTATCTATTTGGAGGGCCATAGTTTTTTTTTTCTTTAAATTCTTGTGCAAATACCACAACATTGTAATTGTAGCTCTGTAATATATTTTACTATCTCCATTACTCATCTCTTTCCTGTCCTCCCTCAAAAATTGTGTTAGTGCTTAAATCGCATGAAAGCTAAAAATTACAATTGGGAAGAACTGATATGTTTAAATTTTTAATATTTCATATTCCAAAATGGGCAGTCATTTAAATGGCTCTTCCAGTTCCTTTCACAGTTTTGTAGTTATCCTTATGTTGCTCATACACATTTTTTGTTAAAGTTATTCCTACTATTTTTCTATATGTTAACATTATGTTATTACTTTTTAATGGTATTTTCCAAGATGCAGTTATATAGAAAGATTTTTTGTTGTTGTTTTGTTTTGTTTTGTGACAGAATCTCCAGCTGTCACACTGGGTAGAGTGTCATGGCGTCACAGCTGACAACTCACAAACCTCAAACTCTTGGGCTTAAGCAATTCTCTTGCCTCAGCCTCCTAAGTAGCTGGGACTACAGGCACCTGCCACAATGCCCAGCTTTTTTTTTTTTTTTTTTTTATGATTTCTTTCTTTTCTTTTCTTTTTTTTAATTAAACCATAAACACATAGATCACGTATACATTAATGCATTTATGGGGTAAAATGTGCTGATTTCATATAGAATTAGGAATGCTTACATCACATTGGTTATTATATACCTCATCTCATTTATTTAATTATTGTGTTAAGACATTTATAGTTAATAGATCTGACATGTACTCTTGCATTATACACTATAGGTGTGATCCCATCATTCACCCTCCCTCGATCAGAACTCCCCCCTTCTCTCCCAATCCCCCCTCCTCCCTCCTTCATCCTGGGCCATAGTTGTGATCTATTCTTCATGTGAAAGCGTGAGTGATTGTAAATTGGTTTCATAACAGTACTGAGTACACTGGATATTTTTTCTTCCATTCTTGAGATACTTTACTAAGTAGGATATGTTCCAGCTCCATCCATGTAAATGTAAAAGAGGTAAAGTCTCCATCCTTTTTAAAGGCTGCATAATATTCCATGGCATGCATATACCACAATTTATTAATTCAGTCATGGGTCAATGGGCACTTGGGCTTCTTCTATGACTTGCCTATTATGAATTGAGCTGCAGTGAACAATTTGGTGCAAATATCTTTGTTATAAAGTGATTTTTGGTCTTTTGGATATATACCTAGTAGAGGAATTGCAGGATCAAACGGCAGGTCTACTTTTAGATCCCTAAGTATTCTCCATACTTCTTTCCAAAAGGATGTATTAGCTTACACTCCCACCAGCAGTGCAGAAGTGTTTCCTTTTCTCCACATCCACACCAACATCTGTAGTTTTGGGATTTTGTTATGTGAACCACTCTTACTGGAGTTAGATGATATCTCAAAGTGGTTTTGATTTACATTTCTCTGATGATTAAAGATGATGAGCATTTTTTCATGTGTCTGTAGGTCATGTGCCTATCTTCTTTAGAAAAGCTTCTTTTCAAGTTCCTTGCCCACAACAAAATGGGATTACTTGTTCTTTTCTTATTGAGTTCTCTGTGGATTCTGGTTATCAAACCTTTGTCAGAAGCATAACCTGCAAATACCCTGTTTCCCTGAAAATAAGACACTGTCTTTGGTGTGCTCCCAAAGATGCGCTAGGTCTTATTTTCAGGGGACGTCTTATCGTTCCTGTAAGTAGGTCTTATTTTCGGAGGATGTCTTATTTTAGGGGAAACAGGGTATCCTCTCCCATTCTGAGGGCTGTCTGCTTGCTTTATTTACTGTGTTCTTGGCTGTGTGGAAGATTTTTAGTTTGATCAGATCCCAGTAATGTATTTTTAGTGTTGCTTCAATTGCCCGGGAGTAGGGGGTGAGGTCCTCCTCATAAAGTATTCTCCCAGGCCAATTTCTTCAAGTGTTTCTCCTGCACTCTCTCCAAGAATCTTTATAGTTTCATGTCTTAAGTTTAAATCTTTTATCCAGTGACAGTCAATTTTTGTTAATGATGAAAGGTGTGGGTCCAGTTTCAGTCTTCTATAAGCAGCTCACCAATTCTCCCAGCACCATTTGTTAAATAGGGAATCTTTCACCCAATTTATATTTTTGATGGGCTTATCAAAGATCAAATGACGGTAAGTGTCTGGGTTCATCTCTTGGTTCTCAATTCTGTTCCATACATCTACCTCTTTACTTTTGTGCTAATACCAAACTGTTTTGATCACTATAGATTTGTAGTATAGTTTGAAGTCTGGTAGCATGATTCCTCTTAATTTGTTTTTATTTTTGTTTAATGTCTTGGCTATTCGAGGTTTTTTCTGGTTCCATATAAAATGAAGTAGTATTTTTTCCAGATCTTTAAAGTATGACAGTGGTGCTTTTAATAGGGATTGCATGTTGATTCTTCCCAGCCATGAGCATGGTATGTTTTTCCATTTGTTAACATCCTCAGCTATTTCTTTTCTCAGAGTTTCATAATTCTCTGCCCAGCTATTTTTTGTTGTTGTTGTCATCATTGTTGTTTAACAGTCCTGAGCTGGGATCGAACCTGCCAGCCTGGGTGTATGTGGCTGGCGCCCTACCCACTGAGCTAAGGATGCCGCCCAGAAAGCTTTATGTGTATATAAGCTTCCCTATACATGTAAAAAATTCATGTATAATTAATACAAATATATGTTAGTAAAATTTTTTTTTGACTTATTGTTGATCATCTTCTAATTACATTTTGAAGGATAAACAGACTATTTCATGAGAGTCCACATGCTCTGCCTTTCCCAGTGGTTCAGAATAAACAAAAACAAATGGGCATGTCTAGAATTTAAATAAATTCATGGAAGGAGGGAGGGGTACACAGAGAGAAGAGGTACACAAAGGAGTTGGGCATGTGGTGGGAATCACAGGATGTCACCCCACAGACCAAATGCATAGTCACAGGTGCCAAGAAAGCAAGCATCCTGGGTTCATTGTATGTTTTCTCTTTGAGACATAAATCCACAACTTGCTGGCACTTTGGGTGGAATCGCTGTGTTACTTCTCATGCAAGACAGTTAAGATCCAGGGTACCTGTAGTATCTTTTATTGGTCCTAGACATCACTAGCCCCAATTCACGGTCTTCTCCTAGATGATTAACACTTGTCAGTAATAACATGTTTATATGTAGAGTCTGGATAATAGAAGATGATATCAGAGGACACTATCTTTTCACTGATATTAAGGACAGGCATGACATGTCAGATTTGTTAAGATAAGATGAAAGGACACCACATCCCTGATCAGGGTCTCACTCTGTGTTCCAGTTAAAAAAACCCAAATCCATGGGCTTTTTAATTGAAAAAGAAATGTAAAGAAATCAAGTGCACTAGGTTGAAGCTCCCTTTTCTTTTTGACACTTGGCGTAAACTCCCCAAGGGTGGGAGACCTCCCCAGTAATCTGATTTATAAGGAAGCTCTGAGGTATAAGGATGTAAGTATGTCATGCATTGGCTAGTGGAACCTTGTAGTGCTTTTTCTTTAATGCCATTAATATTAATTTAGAATTCAAAGGAATCTACCATTTTCTATAAGGACTGCAACTAAAAATGTTTTACTGGCTTTGAAGATGATACTTTTCCAGATGTTCTGTAGCATGAAAGAAAACAGGAGTGTGTACTCATATTAAAGACAAATGGGGAACAAATAAAGAATCTGAGAACCACCTGAAGACCCCTGGAGTTCCCATGTTCTCAGGAACATTTCTAGTTGCTTTGTCTATGTGACAAAGCAAAGAAAGCAGTGATTGCCTGGTTTTCCTTATGTTTCCCTACTTGGACCTTCTTCATCATGAGTACAAAGGAAATGTCTTTGTTCAGCTGTTGCCTTAGAAAGGAAAGTGGAATGGTAGCATTGAGGGGCTGTGTAGAGGGGTTGGTAAGGAGACAGACTGGTATCTCTTTATCTTGCCCCCAGCATGTTCTCATGGCCACAGACAGGCATGTAGGCTTTTAAATAGTTTTAAATGGGCATGTTAGCAATCAAAGAGAAGATATACGTGTTAGATTTTTATTCTTTTGGGAGGAGGGAGCTTTAAATATCTGCTCATCTCAGGGGAGAAAAAGGAAAGTTTTATATTTTCCATGCTGCCTTGAATAACTGTCAAAAACTCTCAGCAATTTCTGGCTAGCTGGCTGTCTCCATCTGGAGGTTGGCATTGTGTTTTTTTAACCTACAATTAACTACCATCTCCTAAAAATTCAGCCAGTAATAGTCATATCCTTTCATAGCTTTTTAAGAATATTTTTTTTCTTAACTGTTCTTACAGTTCTTTTCCTACCTTTGACAATATCAAATTTTAGTTTAAAAGCTGTAAAATTAGATACCAGAGAAATCACTGATGATTACCATGAACCATTTGTTTCTTCTGGAGGGATCTCTTGCAATGCTTTCTCTTGTCAAATATATATATGTGTGATATGTGTGTGTGTGTGTATATATATTATATATGTATATGTATATATATACATATATTATGTATATATAAAATATGTATATATTAATTTGTTAGGATGTAGTTTACTATACATGGACTTTGTTCGGCAACATTCCAAACACAGAGACCTAGAGCCAGCCATGTAGTAGGCTGGCAATGAACAGGTGTTGCATGCAAGAACCCAGTAAGTCCATAGAATGTTAACGAAAACAATCAGTTGAATCGCATTTATTTGTTATCTCCTACATACCACTGTGGTGCTCCAGACACCTCTGGGGTAATTATTTATCTTTTATTTTTAATGAAGCAGGGGAGAAGGAATACCTCCTACTCAGGAATTCTAAAATTCTAACAGTGCCACTATAGTCAGTGCTCATTCTTATTGCAAAATTTAGAGGCCTTTCATAATTTTGGGCAATGGTGTGGGTCTAGGTTCCTTAGAAGAAGAACCTCAGATGCAGATTCTCATGCATGTGATTACTAGAGAAAGAACTCTCAGGAGAACTGGGGGAGAGGAGGGGCAGGGCTGGAGGCAAGCAAAAATGTGGTCTTAGCCTGAGCTCACAGGAAGCTCTGGGGCCTGCAGAGCACCACTGAGTTGTCTCACTGTGGGCCAAGTGGCTGGTCTTTTTCACCCCTCTTAGTCAGTCATTGATTATGGGCTGCCTTTGTGAAGGCAGAGTTGGATGTGCAACTTCCTTGGTGAAGTGACTCTTTGGAAAACTGGGCAATAAAAGGCCTTTAGCCTTCAGTACCTACAAGAGCTGGTGGAGGGGGCATTTGCTCCTTAAAAGGATGTGGTAGGCATGAACAGCATCCATGACATGTGCTGGCCTTATAGAATATTGACCAGGCAGCTTTAAATAGATTTTAGGGAAGAAACAGATGAAAAGTCCAGAGTACATGGTTGATTTGGTCACCTGGGACATTCTGATGACTCATCTGATAGTCTGTTTTCATCAGCACTAATATGGCTTTATTGGATTCTTTCACATAACACCTGTTCATTGCCAGCCTACCATGTGCCTGGCTCTAGATCTCTGTTTAGAATCTTGCCAGACACGGTCCATTTATTTAGTAGACTCCATCCCAACAAATTGCATGTATTTGGCAAATGCCAAGAGACAGAATTGCAAGAGATCCCAGAGAAGCTTAACTATAGTCCCGGAAAAGCCAGAAGCTGCCAAGGTTTACCCCTATCTAGACTCTGAAGGCAGCAGTCTTTGTTAAAATATTTGTGACTGATGTTCTCAAAAGGCTTAGATGCAGCAGTTGGGATGTTTGGGGGTAACTGTGCCAGTTTCTGCCTACTGAAGCTGGCTTCCAGCTGAGGATGAGCTCTGCCCTGGTGCCAGTGTTGTTACTCTGATGCCACCACAACATACAGAGTGCATACCACATGAAAGTGACCTTATGCCCACCATCTCTTTACAGAGATCCTGGGAGGGTGGGCTGGTGGGGGCCCTGCAGGCTTGCATGGTAGTGAGGACCTCTAGGTGCTCTGCCAGCAGAGATGTGTTGTTCACCCCTATTGGGTGGTAGTGGAGGGTGTAGTGGAAGCTGCTGCTTGAGCTTTGTGGTGCCTGTTGGTTGCCCATCTCTGTCAGGGTGTTGGCACCATGCCTTCCCTATTTTTAAATTAGAGGAAAACCAAAGCTGGTCTGAATTTCCAAAAGGAAGAAGAGTTTTCACCTTAATTTGCTTTGCCCCAGTATCACTCTTCTTTTTTTTGAATCTTAATACACTTAAGAGAGTTGTTTTTTAGATCTTCTTGTGTACAGGGATACCAGGGAAAAGCTCACTTATTTATTGTCAGCTGCAGGAACACTGTGACTTTATTTTGCCCAGCGGGGATGTTGGCTGGCTTAATAACTCAGGTAGAGATAAACTGAGGCTGCTTAGGTATTGAAGCTTGTTGATGCATCTGAACCATGCTCTATTTCCTCTGGATGTCCTCATGATCTTTACTTTATTCCATGGTTGCAAGAGACATCCCCAAACCTGTCCAGGCCATTGATTAAAACAATTTAGGGTCTGTGGAAGGATTTTTTAGTTCTAACTAGCTATGTGACCTTGGGTTAATTGCCTAACTTCTCTGATCTACAGTTGTAGCTGATGGTTGGCAATGATGTCCTTTCAGTCCTAACATCTAAAGATTTGCACCAACACAGCCTTTGCATCCAACACCCATGTCATCCTTTGATCGAATCTGTGGTATTGCTTTTGTTGACAAAGAATGAATATTTCAACATAAGCAATTAGTAAGAACTTTTACCAGTATATCAAATTGACCCTGTAAATGACCATGTCTTGAATATTTATGGAAAGTTCTTCCTCAGTCTAAGCTTCAAATAGTACAGTGGAACTATTTAGGTTATTTATTTCTTCTTGAGTGAACTTTGGTATTATGTGTCTTTCATGGAATCCATCCATTTCATTTAAGTTGTCTTATTGATTGGTATTGGATTACTCCATGATACTCTCTTATTATTTTATATCAAAAGCCCTAGTGTTTCCCCAAAGCATCATCTCTCCTGAATATAAGTAAGAGCTATATATTTTTTTGAACATTTCTCTTCAAATTATTTTACTTTTTGCTATTTGTTGCTAATTATATGTTGGACGCGGAGGTTGTCTTAGCAAGAAATCAAAATCAGTTAGCCACCATAAATAAGTAAGCAAGGAAATGGTTATGTTAATCAGTTAGATGTAAGCATTCTACATTGTACATATATCAAATCAGTATATTGTACCCCCATAAATGCATTAACGTATACAGTTATGATTTAATAAAGGAAAAAAATCTAAAAAAAAAAATAAATACCATTTCAAAGAATCTTCAGGCTTTTGGCTTCCTTTGTCCTTTTCAATAATGGATAGTGGAAGTTTCTGCCTCTGATATACATCTGGCAAGTGAGGAGTGAGCGTCCTCAGGTCCAGCCACTGACAGACGGTCTTCACATCTATCAAAGATCTATCTACACCAAAGCATGAGAATGGAGAAATGAGATAGGTGTGCCTAGTCTTTGGAAAAAACAAGATGGAAGAGTTTGCTTTTAGAATAATTTCTGGGCCAGGTTCAGTGGCTTATGTTTATAATCAAGCGTCCTCAAACTTTTTAAACAGGGGGCCAATTCACTGTCCCTCAGACTGTGAGAGGGCTGCACTATAGTTTTTAAAAAAAGAACTATGAACAAATTCCTATGCACACTGCACATATCTTATTTTGAAGTAAAAAACAAAACAGGAGGGGAGAGAGCAAGATGGCAGCCGAGTAACAGCTTCCTTGCATCTGGGCACCGTGAGTCTGGGGAGATAGGACTCCAGGCATCTCTGGCTGGTGGGATCTGCCTATAATCATCCTTGTGAGGATACAGGGAGTCAGCGAGAGACTTCTGGACCCCAAGAGGAAGACTCAAACAGTGGAAAACCGGCAAGTGGTCACGTGTGTTCAATCGGTCTAAACCCGCCAGCAACTGTAAGTAAGTACAGTAGCAGCGAGACTGCAAACTGGAAAGGCCTTACCTGTGAACTGTTTTGGTGTCTTTGAACTTGGCGCTCAGTTGAACTGCCTTGGGGGGAGCCTGAGCGGGAGTGCGGAGAACTTTGGCTGCTGTCTAGGGCCCCAGTCTGAGCCCCTGAGCCAGACGGAGCTAATAGTGTTTGGCTGTGGGCCACAGGGAGCCATTGTGAGTGATCTGCCCTGGCAAGCTCTGCCCTCAGGGTCACAGAGCAAGAAGCTGGTGGGAGCTGGTAACCCAGTGACTGAGTAGCCTAAGGGCGGGATCTGAGCCGCCTTGCAGCCCTAACCCTCAGGGGCAGAGTGAGACCGGTTTTGGCACACTGGGTAAGCGGATAGCCACTTCAGCAGTGATTCCAGTGACAAGCACTTTCCTGGGAAAGCTTCTGCTCAACAAGTTTAGAAGTTCAAAGTGCCGAAGATGGCAGCCGAGTAACAGCTTTCTTGCATCTGGGCACCGTGAGTCTGGGGAGATAGGACTCCAGGCATCTCTGGCTGGTGGGATCTGCCTATCATCACCCCTGCGCGGATACAGGGAGTCAGCGAGAGACTTCTGGACCCCAAGAGGAGGACTAAAACAGTGGAAAACCGGCAAGTGGTCCCATGTGTTCAATCGGTCTAAACCCGCCCGCAACTGTAAGTTCAGTAGCAGCGAGACTGCAAACCAGAAAGGCCTTACCTGTGAACTGTTTTGGTCTCTTTGGACTTGGCACTCAGTTGAACTGCCTTGGGGAGAGCCTGAGCGGGAGTGCGGAGAACTTTGGCCGTTGTCTAGGGCCCCAGTCTGAGCCGCTGAGCCAGACGGAGCTAATGGTGTTTGGTGTTGGGTCACAGGGAGCCATTGTGAGGATCTGCCCCGGCAAGCTCTGCCCTCAGGGTCGCAGAGCTAGAATTGGGTGGGAGCTGGTAACCCAGTGACCAAGTAGCCTAAGGGAGGGGTCTGAGCCACCTTGCAGCCCTAACCCTCAGGGGCAGAGTGAGACCAGTTTTGGCACACTGGGTAAGTGGATAGCCACTTCAGCAGTGATTCCAGTGACAAGCACTTTCCTGGGAAAGCTTCTGCTCAGCAACTGAACAAGTTCAAAGTGCCTTTTAAGTGGGCTGAAGAGAGATTTAGGGTGTCTACCTGCTGGGGTTTGAGAAATCAGCACCGTCCAGTCATATCAGAACTGTGATTAACATCTCATACCCCAGAAGACCACGTGTTGCCCAGACAATATTCAATAACATATACATACTGCTTTGTTTTTGGTTGTGTTTTTTTCTTTCTTTCTTTTTTTGGTTTGGTTGTTTTTTTTTGTTTGTTTATTTTGATGTTGTTGATGTTATTTTGTTTTATAAGTTCAACCTTTTCCATACAGATCCTTTTTCTTTCTCAATTTTTCTAGTTTAATTATAATTTCCCATTGCTGTCTTTTTCAATAATTAGAACTTCATTTTTGCTAGTGTTTCTACTGCTATTATTTGGTTTTTCACCCAATTTTATCCCGTAAAGTTTTCCGTTTGCTTGTTTTGGTTTGATTTATAGCATTTTTGTCTTTCCTCTCTACTTGGTGGAGGTGGGGTACTGTGTCTTATCAGGTTAGCAAAGAGCTGCTGACCTCAAGGGAACCACCCAACAGGGCACCCCCAGAAGGTGGGGTATTTTTAAGGTTGTGTCAAAGTACCTTACTGTACACTTATATTGTTCTGTCTCCCTCTTTCTGTGCCTCTCTTCTTTTTGTCAATATTCCTTTTACCCACCCCCTCTCCTTTCTCTATTTTTCTTTTTTTTCTTCTCACTCGGTCCTCCTTTCTTTCATCCCTTTATTGCTCTTCAACCTTCTCACCCCTCTGGTCCTGTAACCCTTAGTCCACAGGCATGAAAACTTAAACAGCAAGAGGAAGTGAAAGGAAAATTAGGGCAAGGAAACAGATAAAAGAAACCACTCATGAGGAAGAATCAGCAGAAAACTCCAGGCAACATGAAGAACCAGTCCAGAACAACCCCGCCAAGGGACCATGAGGTAGCTACTGCAGATGATTCCCCCTATGAAGAAACGCTAGGAATGACAGAAAGGGAATTTAGAATACACATGTTGAAAACAATGAAAGAAATGATGGAAACAATGAAGGAAACTGCTAATAAAGTGGAAAATAACCAAAAGGAAATCCAAAAACAGAATCAAATAAGAGATGAACGATATGAAGAATATAAAAAGGAGATAGCAGAGCTGAAGGAACTGAAACAGTGAATTAGGGAACTTAAAGATGCAATGGAAAGTATCAGCAACAGGTTAGACCATGCAGAAGAAAGAATTTCAGAGGTAGAAGACAAAGTTCTTGAGATAACTCAGATAGTAAAAGAGGCAGAAAAGAAGAGAGAGAAAGCAGAACGTTCACTGTCAGAATTCTGGGACTTTATGAAGCGTTCCAACATACGAGTTATAGGAATCCCAGAAGGGGAAGAAGAATGCCCCAGAGGAATGGAAGCCATACTAGAGAATATTATAAAAGAAAATTTCCCAAATATCACCAAAGATTCTGACACACTGCTTTCAGAGGGATATAGGACCCCAGGTCACCTCAACTCTAACCGAGCTTCTCCAAAACACATTGTGATGAACCTGTCCAAAGTCAAGACAAAAGAAAAGATTCTGCAAGCTGCCAGGAGTAAGCGCCAGTTGACCTACAGGGGCAAATCCATCAGAGTGACCGCAGACTTCTCTAATGAAACTTTCCAAGCAAGAAGACAATGGTCATCTACATTTAATCTACTTAAACAGAACAATTTCCAGCCCAGAATTCTGTACCCTGCTAAGCTAAGCTTAAAAATTGACAGAGAAATCAAATCATTTACGGATATACAAACATTGAGGAAATTCGCCACAACAAGACCAGCTCTACAGGAAATACTTCAACCTGTTCTGCACACTGACCTCTGCAATGGATCAGCAGCAAAGTAAGAACTCAGAAATTAAAGGACAGAACCTAACCTCCACACTGCAAAAGACAAAACTAAGCAATGGACTCACACAAAATAAGACGAATAGTGTACTACCACACTTATCAATCATCTCAATAGATGTTAATGGCTTGAATTCCCCACTAAAGAGACATAGATTGGCTGACTGGATTAAAAAACACAAGCCATCCATCTGCTGTCTGCAAGAAACACACCTGGCTTCAAAAGACAAATTAAAACTCCGAGTCAAGGGTTGGAAG
Organism: Nycticebus coucang; assembly: GCF_027406575.1. Taxonomy (NCBI): domain Eukaryota; kingdom Metazoa; phylum Chordata; class Mammalia; order Primates; family Lorisidae; genus Nycticebus; species Nycticebus coucang. The sequence continues at coordinate 81,383,360 of NC_069787.1, read as the reverse complement.
ACAATTTTTCAGGCAAATGAAATTAAGAGGAAAGGAGGAGTTGCAATCTTATTTTCAGATACATGTGGATTTAAAGAAACTAAAGTCAAAAACGACAAAGACGGTCACTTTATATTGGTCAAGGGAAAAATACAACAAGAAGATGTTTCAATTCTAAATATTTATACACCCAATTTAAATGCTCCCAGATTCTTGAAACAGACCTTACTCAGTCTGAGCAATATGATATCTGATAATACCATAATAACAAGGGACTTTGACACTCCTCTTACAGAGCTGGACAGATCCTCGAAACAGAAATTAAACAAGGATATAAGAGATTTAAATGAGATCCTAGAACAACTGTGCTTGATAGACGCATATAGAACACTCCATCCCAAAGATAAAGAATATGCATTCTTCTCATCACCCCATGGAACATTCTCCAAAATTGATCATATCCTGGGACACAAAACAAACATCAACAGAATCAAAATAATTGAAATTTTACCTTGTATCTTTTCAGACCATAAGGCACTAAAGGTGGAACTAAACTCTAACAAAAATGCGCGACCTCACACAAAGGCATGGAAATTAAACAATCTTCTGTTGAATAACAGATGGGTGCAGGAAGAAATAAAACAGGAAATCATCAACTTCCTTGAGCATAAGAACAATGAAGACACAAGCTACTAAAACCTGTGGGATACTGCAAAAGCAGTTTTGAGAGGAAAATTCATCGCTTTAGATGCCTACATCCGAAAAACAGAAAGAGAGCACATCAACAATCTCACAAGAGATCTTATGGAATTGCAAAAAGAAGAACAATCTAAGCCTAAACTCAGTAGAAGAAAAGAAATATCCAAAATCAAATCAGAGATCAATGAAATTGAAAACAAAAGAATCATTCAGAACATTAATGAAAGAAGGAGTTGGTTTTTTGAAAAAATAAATAAAATAGATAAACCATTAGCCAGACTAATGAGAAATAGAAAAGTAAAATCTCTAGTAACCTCAATCACAAATGATAAAAGGGAGATAACAACTGATCCCACAGAGATACAAGAGATCATCTCTGAATACTACCAGAAACTCTATGCCCAGAAATTTGACAATGTGAAGGAAATGGATCAATATTTGGAATCACACCCTCTCCCTAGACTTTGCCAGGAAGAAATAGACCTCCTGAACAGACCAAGTTCAAGCACTGAGATTAAAGAAATAATAAAAAAATCTTTCAACCACAAAATGCCCTGGTCCAGATGGCTTCACACCAGAATTCTATCAAACCTTCAAGGAAGAGCTTATTCCTGTACTGCAGAAATTATTCCAAAAAATTGAGGAAGAAGGAATCTTCCCCAACACATTCTATGAAGCAAACATCACCCCGATACCAAAACCAGGAAAAGACCCAACCAAAAAGGAGAATTTCAGACCAGTATCACTCATGAATATAGATGCAAAAATTCTCAACAAAATCCTAGCCAATAGATTACAGCTTATCATCAAAAAAGTCATTCATCATGATCAAGCAGGCTTCATCGCAGGGATGCAAGGCTGGTTTAATATACGCAAGTGCATAAACGTTATCCACCATATTAACAGAGGCAAAAATAAAAATCATATGATCCTCTCAATAAATGCAGAAAAAGCATTTGATAAAATCCAGCATCCTTTTCTAATTAGAACACTGAAGAGTATAGGCATAGGTGGCACATTTCTAAAACTGATTGAAGCTATCTATGACAAACCCACAGCCAATATTTTACTGAATGGAGTAAAACTGAAAGCTTTTCCTCTTAGAACTGGAACCAGACAAGGTTGTCCTCTGTCACCTTTACTATTCAACATAGTGCTGGAAGTTCTAGCCAATACAATTAGGCAAGACAAAGAAATAAAGGGAATCCAAATGGGAGCAGAGGAGGTCAAACTCTCCCTCTTTGCTGATGACATGATCTTATACTTAGAGAACCCCAAAGACTCAACCACAAGACTCCTAGAAGTCATCAAAAAATACAGTAATGTTTCAGGATATAAAATCAATGTCCACAAGTCAGTAGCCTTTGTATACACCAATAACAGTCAAGATGAGAAGCTAATTAAGGACACACCTCCCTTCTCCATAGTCTCAAAGAAAATTAAATACCTAGGAGTATACCTAACGAAGGAGGTGAAGGACCTCTGTAAAGAAAATTATGAAATCCTCAGAAAGGAAATAGCAGAGGACATTAACAAATGGAAGAACATACCATGCTCATGGATGGGAAGACTCAACATTGTTATAATGTCTATACTTCCCAAAGCAATCTACCTATTCAATGCCGTTCCTATCAAAATACCAACATTGTACTTTCAAGATTTGGGAAAAATGATTCTGCGTTTTGTATGGAACCAGATAAAACCTCGTATAGCTAAAGCAGTTCTTAGTAATAAAAATAAAGCTGGGGGCATCAGCATACCAGATTTTAGTCTGTACTACAAAGCCATAGTGCTCAAGACAGCATGGTACTGGCACAAAAACAGAGACATAGACACTTGGAATCGAATTGAAAACCAAGAAATGAAACTAACATACAACCACCTAATCTTCAATAAACCAAACAAGAACATACCTTGGGGGAAAGACTCCCTATTCAATAAATGGTGTCAGGAGAACTGGATGTCTACATGTGAAAGACTGAAACTGGACCCACACCTTTCCCCACTTACAAAAATTGATTCAAGATGGATAAAGGACTTAAATTTAAGGCATGAAACAATAAAAATCCTCCAAGAAAGCATAGGAAAAACACTGGAAGTTATCGGCCTGGGGAAAGATTTCATGAAGAAGACTGCCATGGCAATTGCAACAACAACAAAAATAAACAAATGGGACCTTATTAAACTGCAAAGCTTCTGTATAGCTAAGGAGACAACAACCAAAGCAAAGAGACAACCTACACAATGGGAAAGGATATTTTCATATTTTGAATCAGACAAAAGCTTGATAACTAGTTTCTATAGAGAACTCAAATTAATCCACATGAAAAAAGCCAACAATCCCATATATCAATGGGCAAGATACATGAATAAAACCTTCTCTAAAGAAGACAGACGTATGGCTAACGAACACATGAAAAAATGTTCATCATCTCTATATATTAGAGAAATGCAAATCAAAACAACCCTGAGATATCATCTAACCCCAGTGAGAATGGCCCACATCACAAAATCTCAAAACTGCAGATGCTGGCGTGGATGTGGAGAGAAGGGAACACTTTTACACTGCTGGTGGGACTGCAAACTAGAACAACCTTTCTGGAAGGAAGTATGGAGAAACCTCAAAGTACTCAACCTATACCTCCCATTTGATCCCACAATCCCATTACTGGACATCTACCCAGAAGGAAAAAAATCCTTTTATCATAAGGACGCTTGCACTGGACTGTTTATTGCAGCTCAATTTACAATCGCCAAAATGTGGAAACAGCCTAAATGCCCACCAACCCAGGAATGGATTAACAAGCTGTGGTATATGTATACCATGGAATACTATTCAGCCATTAAAAAAAATGGAGACTTTACATCCTTTGTATTAACCTGGATGGAAGTGGAAGACATTATTCTTAGTAAAGCATCACAAGAATGGAGAAGCATGAATCCTATGTACTCAATTTTGATATGAGGACAATTAATGACAATTAAGGTTATGGAGGGGAGGAAAAGCAGAAAGGGACGGAGGGAGGGGTTTGGGCCTTGGTGTGTGTCACACTTTATGGGGGCAAGACATGATTGCAAGAGGGACTTTGCCTAACAATTGCAACCAGTGTAACCTGGCTTATTGTACCCTCAATGAATCCCCAACAATAATAATAATAAAAAAAACAAAAACAAAACGGGAATAAATACAATTCACACTGCTTAATGTGGCCCGTGGGCCGCAGTTTGAGGACGCCTGTTTATAATCCTAGGATTTTGGAAGGCCACGGCAGGAGGATTGCTTGAGGTCAGGAGTCTGAGACCAGCCTGAGCAAGAGTGAGACCCTATTTCTACTGGAAAAAAAAAAAAAAAAGGAAAGAAATGAAAGAGAAAAAGAAAAATTAGCCAGGCGTATGTGAGTGGTGGCTTGAACCTGCAGTCCCAGCTACTTGGGAGGCTGAGGTAGGAGAATCATTTAGCCTAGGAGTTTGAGCCTGCGGTGAGTTAATAAGCATGCCACTGCACAGAGTGAGACCCTGTCTCAAAAATTTTTTTTTAAAATAGAATTATTTCTGTAATCTCATCAATAGGAATGGAATGTGGTGAAGCTCTGTCTAGCCCAGTTGATTTTAAAGTGTACTATAACAGATCAGTGGAGACCCCGGTACTGGTGAAGGCCCCTTGTGGTGTGATAATTGGTAGAAAAAGGAAACCATGAAGTCTTGCAAACATTATTCAGCTGAAGAGAAAGATGACCAGTGGTACTTCAGTGCCCTTCTTCCAAATGAGCATTTACAAAGAGCTTCCCTGTACAGCAACAAGAAAAGCTAAACTCAGCCCAAATCAAGGTTACTGTGAATCTCCTCCCTGCAATAGACAATTGAGATTAAAAATCTAAGTCATAGGAAACAACTACCTGGCCTGGGAGCCATGCCCTCTTGGAATTTTACTGAGTGAGCGGTGAAGCCCCAGGGGTGAAATCGTGGGTGAGTCGGGAGAGTTGGGAGGAAACATTAAACCCAGGGGTGAGAATGAAAGATAAGCTGTCTCTAGGGAGAGCCCCAGTCAAAGCAAACCAGTGTCAGAGCAGGACAACGCGGGGCTCAAGGTGGGCAGCATCTGGAGAGGCTCCCACACATTGGCACACAGGGTTCAGGTGAAGAGAATCCTGTTAGAAAGGGATAGAGGGCCAATCTGCTTCAGAATTTGTGGGAGAAGGGAGGAACCCAAAGGCTGCATGTGAAGAAATGAGTGGAAAGCAGAAGGGTTCACCTGGAGGAAAAGCAGTTGGAGAGAAAGGCAGTTGCTATAGTGGCTGGGAGGTCTGAGGCCTCATCAGCCTGAGGAGCAAATGAGGCCACGTTAATATTAATGGCCAACTGGCAGGCCCCCTGCAGTGTTTTCTGAGTCCCCAGGACAGGATGTTACCTATGATCAAGTACACTGTGGCTACGGTTCTTCCTCCAGTGTTAAGTCCCTCCTGTTCCCTCCACTCCTATGCTGAGGCCGTCTGGGGGCCCTGGGGCAGGTGGGTGGCTCGTCCTCCTCTTACTGTGTTGTGACTTATCACCTGGGTGCTGGAGACTCACACAGGCTTTTGAAACACACCTCCTTCAGCATCCACCCTTAACCCTGAGCTCCTAGGGCACTAATCCAGCTGCTCTGGGACTGGGAACTCCAGGGCAGAGGCCATGTTGTGCCCTGTTCCTCATTGCTTGCTAGGAGTGTCATCTCCTCCCTGGGGTCTGTGGATGCCTGTGCACAAACACCTCCTTCTTCCTCTTTCCTCCACCCCCTTGCCTGACAATTTGGCAACTGGTGTAATTAGATCCTGGAGAAATAAACCCACCACTGGGCCAAAGCTGACCCTGGTGCTCAGTTTGGATTTAGTTGGGTCATGCTACCACACTTTAAGGGCAAGTCAAATTGATACACACTAGAGTGTAAGGCCTTGATGATCTCCCCCACTGGGATCCATTAACCACTTTGGCAAAGAAAGAGATATTCTGTAGCAGTGCATCTCAAGCTAATGTGTACCGCAACACTTGGGAGTCTTGTTAAAATGCACAATCTGATTCTGTAGGTCTGGGGAGGGGTCTGAAATCCTGCATTTCTAAGAAGCCCCCAGGTGATACTGATGTTGCCAATCTTTGGGTAGCTCAGGGAATTAAAATATGCCACCCCCAAACATGCCACTTTGCACATTATTTTAAGGGGAAGGCAGTTAAGAAACAGCAGATGCAGAAAAGATTTCTCTATATTTTCTCTATTTGCCAAAAAGCAGGACATAAATTTCCGTTTGTGAAGTTGTCTCTCTCACTTTTCTAGTACCAGGAAGGACAGAACAACTTAACCACTAGATAGGACTCTAGACTCTTACTGAGATGTCTCTAAGAGGAACCTGAATGTTGAGCCTTACCAAAAGAACTCTTACGCTCCATTAGTTTCCTCAAAGAACTCAAAACCTTTTTCCTTTGTCTTGTCATTTCTCTGCAAATGTATTACCCTTTCTTAAAATGGTATATAAACCTCTGGGTTTGACCACCTCTTTTTGGATTTTTACTTTTTTACTTCATTTCTGTGAGGCCCTCATATGCATATGAAATAAAAATTTTTCTCCTGTCAATCCTTTGTCAGTTTTTTTATTATATATTTTTTATTATTAAATCATAGCTGTGTACATTAATGCGATCATGGGGCACCAAAATACTGGTTTTATAGACCGTTTGACACATTTTCATCACACTGGTTAACATAACCTTCCTGGCATTTTCTTAGTTATTGTGTTAAGAAGACATTTATATTCTACATTTACTAAGTTTCACATATACCCTTGTAAGATGCACCGCAGGTGTAATCCCACCAATCACCCTCCCTCCGCCCATCCTCTCCCCTCCCTCTCTTCTCTCTCCCCCTTCCCCCTATTCTTAGGTTATAGCTGGGTTATAGCTTTCCTGTGAGAGCCATAAATTAGTTTCATAGTAGGGGTGAGTACATTGGATACTTTTTCTTCCATTCTTGAGATACTTTACTAAGAAGAATATGTTCCAGCTCCATCCATGTAAACATGAAAGAGGTAAAGTCTCCATCTTTCTTTAAGGCTGCATAATATTCCGTGGTGTACATAGACCACAATTTATTAATCCATTTGTGGGTCGATGGGCACTTGGGCTTTTTCCATGACTTAGCAATTATGAATTGGGATGCAATAAACATTCTGGTACAAATATCTTTGTTATGATGTGATTTTTGGTCTTCTGGGTATATACCTAGTAGAGGAATTATAGGATTGAATGGCAGATCTATTTTTAGATCTCTAAGTGTTCTCCAAACATCTTTCCAAAAGGAATGTATTAATTTGCACTCCCACCAGCAGTGTAGAAGTGTTCCCTTTTCTCCACATCCGTGCCAACATCTCTGGTCTTGGGATTTTGTGATATGGGCTAATCTTACTGGAGTTAGATGATATCTCAAAGTAGTTTTGATTTGCATTTTTCTGATGATTAAAGACGATGAGCATTTTTTCATGGTGTTTTTTTTTTTTTTGGTAAGGCCCTAATCATTGAACCTAAGAAGATAGAGAAAAAAATTTTTTCTTCTCCTACAGTAGGCAAATTCAAGACAATTCCCCCTGCCATTTCTGTTTACTATACTTACAAGAAAACCCTTTGGCAAGTAAAACATGGCTAGACATTTTTGTTTCACTGCCCCGATGAGGCAATGTTTTGATAACACATCATAAATTAATTATTCACTTTATGAAAATAATTCTTACAGGTGACCTGCACGCCTAGAAAGATACTCCGGGATTTCTCTCCATATCCTTGTTACTCAAAGTATGGTCCAGGGATCCAGCAGCATCAGCCTTACCTGGGACCTTGTTAGAAATGCAGACTCTGAGGCTTAACCCAGACTGACTGAATCAGGACCTGTACTTTAAGATGCCTAGGTGGTTTGTGTGCACATTAACATTAGAGCAGTCCTGCTTTGCAGAACACAGTGCACTGGAAATGGGAGCCACTGGTTAAACTGCTTTAGCAGTATGCTGAAAGGAGATATGTTATTGAGTGCAGAGAGAAGTTCCTACCTTCTCATGGGTGTCTTTATAGTATGGCATGATGTCTTGGGCCCTGTGGGAAGAGAGGAAAATGCTTTCTCATTTGCATGGGAGCATAAAGTTTTCTAGACATAATAAAACTAGTTGAGGAAGAACTGGGAGTGATGATGAAACCAGTGAGCTGTGCAGGACTAGACCAGGGTGAGTGGAAAACCTAGGGAGAAGGGAGGAGGATTATTGCAGGGGTCAGAGGTGAGCTTTAAAGCAAGGAAAAGATGTCCACCTAAAAATATTCTTGTAAACTGAGGCAATACAAAAAACTCATGATAACTCCAAAGTTGCTGGGGTAGTAATCCTACCTCTAAATCAGCGAGTAGCTTAGAAAACAAAACAAAACACCAGGCATCTGTTAGGCAGGACAGGCTAACTGGCAAATATCCCTTAGTCAGAGACCACATAGAATTCCCTGCCAGTATGCCAGAGGCATTTAGGGAAGTTGTAAGTAAGCAGATAAAAGTCAACTCAGAACAGGGGCACTTCTGAGATAAGACAGGAGAGTCTCTTTAATTACTGTTTCTGATGCTTCAGTTAATGTCATGTTGGTAATAAAGAAGACAGGTAGTGACAATGTTAATTAGAGACTGCTGTGTAATCAGTGGTGATGGCCAAGAAATAGCATGGCAGTTTCGTTTTATTACTGTACCCTTATTACTAACTCCAGCTTTGATCAATACAGGCGTTGGCCAAGCTTCTGGTTACCAAACAGTAGCATTTTTGAGTCTTAGTAAGAAGCTGCTTTCCAATTTTTAATTCATTTACAAAACCCTCTTTGGGATGTTTGCATAATCAACTGTAAGCTCCCAAATGTTTGTCCTGCCTCCTATCTGCATATGAGCAAAATGAGTTTGTTCCCAAACAGCCCCTGGAAAATGCTGAGGACAAATGATTACTCAGTGAAAAGTAAAATTGTTTCAGTCAGTCTCTCTTCATCTTCCACAGGAGAATATAAAGTGAACAGTCTCTCCATACTGAGGCTACAAGTGATTAATTTGGTGAAACTAGAAATATAAAATGGACAAAAGAGGAAGTCTTTTAAGGGAGCTTCCTTTCTAGGTACAGGGAGTTTTAATAATGTGCTGTTAGACAAATTGACTTTTCTAGTCATTTTTTTTGTGGTATTGGCTATTACCAGAAATTGGAAACACCAATTTCCATTTCTTTTATTACATGTAATTTGTAGATTCTGTTTGTAGATGGGTTTATTACTTGTGTCTTATAGCAATTTCAATGTGATTCTCCCATTTCTTTTTCTAGTGTGCCAAGATAAGAATTCTAGGTGCCAAGGTAAGAATTCTGAAGTTAATAGCGATCACAGACTTAGTTTTTCTTTGTTTTTTTAGACATATGAGTTATGATTAAAAAATGATAAACTCCCTTTGTGATTAAAAAAAGACAATGTAAAAGATAAATATTTCATTGTTTTTTCTTCCTGGATCTAAAATTGATGATGGTATTAGTAGCTAATCATATAACGAAAAAAAGTAATAATAGGGCGGTGCCTGTGGCTCAAAGGGGTAGGGCGCCAGCCCCATATGCTGGAGGTGGCAGGTTCAAACCCAGCCCCAGCCAAAAAAAAAAAGTAATAATAAATGATTATACAGGAAACTGAGATAATGTGACTTCCAATTACTTTGGTAGCCTTTTCAGCGTAAAGTGTAGAGCTGATTATTATGGAATCAGGATATACTAATTAATCTGAATTGTGGCAGCAGATAAGAGACCAGCTTGCTGGTGGCCAAACCCATTAGAGGCACTAATGGCATGCCATGCCAGCACAGTTACTGAGTTTATTGGCTCGCGTTAGAGTCAGAGTATCCTGGGATCAGTGAGAGAAAGTCAGTTTATTTCCCTGAAAGACCTGTTTTCATAGATTTGCTGGAGGCTTCTTTTATTATCCCATATCTACTGTTTTTTTTTTTTTTCGGTCGCTATGTGGATGACAAATTCATCCTGTTAAGTCATATTTAGCATCCTATTCTCTTTGGCCTTGAGATGTATATGGATCTGAGGGAAAGTCAAGGTTGGAAGACTTATTTTCTTTTGGAATGGGAAGAAAATAAGTACAGGTTGGGGGCTTATGCCAAGTGGTATGCTGGGCACCTTCAGCATGACTGAGATATAAATGCCATTTGGCAGGTGGGGGAAATTGAGGTTCATAGGGGTTATGTAACATTCCTAAGGTCACACAGCAGTGAGAGCCTGGCAGAGCCAGGATTTAAATGAGGTCTTCAGACCCCCACATTCAATGTTCTTTTCACTATTCAGAAAGTGAAACTTTCTCAACTCTGAAGCAATGTACTGCTCTCTCCTACCTGTATCTGTCATTCTTTATATGTGCTATTTTGGCAACTTTCCTGTGGTAAATGGATGTCTGAGATCATGTTTTCTTCTTTTTTTTTATTGTTGGGTATTCATTGAGGGTACAAGAAACCAGGTTACACTGATTGCATTTGTTTGGTAAAGTCCCTCTTACAATTGTGTCTTGCCCCCAAAAGGTGTGGGACACACCAAGACCTCACCCCTCTCACTCTTTCCCTATCTCTGTTCTTCCTTTCCCCCACCTCCTTCCTCCTCCTCTCTCTCTCTGCTCTTCCCTTCCCCCACTCCCACTGTGTCATTAATTGACATTAATTGGCCTCATATCGAAATTGAATACATAGGATTCATGCTTCTCCATTCTTGTGATGCTTTACTAAGAATAATGTGTTCCACTTCCATCCAGGTTAATACGAAGGATGTAAAGTCTCCATTTTTTTTTAATGGCTGAATAGTATTCCATAGTGTACATATACCACAGCTTGTTAATCCATTCCTGCGTTGGTGGGCATTTAGGCTGTTTCCACATTTTGGAATTATATTTCACATTTTGGCAATTATAAATTGAGCTGCAATAAACAGTCTAGTGTAAGTGTCCTTATGATAAAAGGATTTTTTTCCTTCTGGGTAGATGTCCAGTAATGGGATTGCGGGATCAAATGGGAGGTCTAGCTTGAGTGCTTTGAAATTTCTCCATACTTCCTTCCAAAAAGGTTGTATTAGTCTGCAGTCCCACCAGCAGTGTACAAGTGTTCCCTTCTCTCCACAGCCACGCCAGCATCTGCAGTTTTGAGATTTTGTGATGTGGGCCATTCTCGCTGGGGTTAGATGGTATCTCAGGGTGGTTTCGATTTGCATTTCTCTAATAATTAGGGATGATGAGCATTTTTTCATATGTTTGTTAGCCATTCATCTGTCTTCTTTAGAGAAGGTTCTATTCATGTCTCTTGCCCATTGATATATGGGATTGTTGGCTTTTTTCATGTGGATTAATTTGAGTTCTCTATAGATCCTAGTTATCAAACTTTTGTCTAATTCAAAATATGCAAATATCCTTTCCCATTGGGTAGGTTGTCTATTTGCTTTGGCTGTTGTCTCCTTAGCTATACAGAAGCTTTTCAATTTAATTAAGTCCCATTGGTTTATTTTTGTTGTTGTTGCAATTGCCATGGCAGTCTTCTTCATGAAGTCTTTCCCCAGGCTGATATCTTCCAGTGTTTTTCCTATGCTTTCTTTGAGGATTTTTATCATTTCATGCCTTAAATTTAAGTCCATTGTCCATCTCATATCAATTTTTGTGAGTGGAGAAAGGTGCAGGTCCAGTTTCAGTCTTTTACATGTGGATATCCAATTCTCCACCATGGTTTGGTTTATGAAAGATTAGGTGGTTGTAAGATGTTAGTTTCATTTCCTGGTTTTCAATTCGATTCCAAATGTTCATGTCTCTATTTTTGTGCCAGTACCAAGCTGTGTTGACCACCATGGCTTTGTAGTGTAGCCTAAAATCTGGTATGTTGATGCACCCAGCTTTATTTTTATTACTAAGAACTGTCTTAGCTATACGGGTTTTTGCTGGTTCTATACAAAACGCAGAATCATTTTTTCCCAGTCTTGAAAGTACAATGTTGGTATTTTAATAGATATGGCATTGAATTGGTAGATTGCTTTGGGAAGTATAGACATTTTAACAATGTTGATTCTTCCCAGCCACGAGCATGGTATGTTCTTCCATTTGTTAAAGTCCTTTGCTATTTCCTTTCTTAGGGCTTCATAATTTACTTTATAGAGGTATTTCACCTCTTTTGTTAGGTATATTCCTAGGTATTTCATTTTCTTTGAAGGTATGGCGAAGGGAGTTAGCCTCTCATCTTGGCTGTTATTGGTGTATACAGAGGCTACTGACTTGTGGACATTGATTTTATATCCTGAGACATTACTGTATTTTTTGATGACTTCCAGGAATCTTGTGGTTGAGTCTTTGGGGTTCTCTAAGTATAAGATCATATCATCAGCAAAGAGGGAGAGTTTAACCTCCTCTGCTTCCATTTGGATGCCCTTCATTTCCTTGTCTTGCCTAATTGTATTAGCTAAAACTTCTAGCACCATGTTGAATAGTAATGGCAACAGAGGACAACCTTGTCTGGTTCCAGTTCTAAGAGGAAAAGGTTTCAGTTTTACTCCATTCAGTAAAATATTAGCTGTGGTTTTGTTGTAGATAGCTTCGATCAGTTTGAGAAATGTGCCACCTATGCCTATACTCGTCAGTGTGCTAATTAGAAAAGGATGCTGAATTTTATGGAATGCTTTTTCTTCATCTATTGAGAGGATCATATGCTCTTTGTTTTTGCTTCTATTGGTATGGTGAATAACATTTATGGACTTGCATATGTTAAACCAGCCATGCATTCCTAGGATGAAACCTACTTGATCATGATGAGTGAGTTTTTTGTTAATAAGCTGTAATCTATTGGCTAGGATTTTGTTGAGAGTTTTTGCATCTATATTCATTAGTGAAATTGGTCTGAAATTCTCCTTTTTAGTTGGGTCTTTTCTTGGTTTTGGTATCAAGGTGATGTTTGCTTCATATAATATGTTGGGGAAGATTCCTTCCTCCTCAATTCTTTGGAATAATTTCTGCAGTACAGGAATAGCTGTTCTTTGAAGGTTTGATAGAATTCTGGTGTGAAGCCATCCAGATCAGGGCAATTTTTTTGTTGGAAGATTTTTTATTGTTTCCTTGATCTCAGTTCTTGAAATTGGTCTGTTCAGGAGCTCTATTTCTTAGTGGCTAAGTCTAGGGAGAGGGTGTGATTCCAAATATTGATCCATTTCCTTCATATTGTCAAATTTTGGGCATAGAGTTCCTGGTAGTATTCAGAGATGATCTTTTGTATATCAGTTGTTATTTCCCCTTTATCATTTCTGATTGAGGTTACTAGAGATTTTACTTTTCTATTTCTAGTTAGTCTGGCCAAAGGTTTATCTATTTTATTTTTTTTTTTGTTCAAAAAACCAACTCATTGTTTCATTAATTTTCTGAACGATTCTTTTGTTTTCAATTTCATTGATCTCTGATTTAATTTTGGAGATTTCTTTTCTTCTATTGGGTTTAGGCTTGGATTGTTCTTCTTTTTCCAATTCCATAAGATGGCTTGTAAGTTTGTTGATGTACTCTCTTTCTGTTTTTCGAATGTAGGCATCTAAAGCGATACATTTTCCTCTCAGAACTGCTTTTGCAGTATCCCACAGGTTTTGATAGCTTGTGTCTTCATTGTTGTTATGCTCAAGGAAGTTTATGATTTCCTGGTTAATTCTTCCAGCACCCAACTATCATTCAACAGAAGGTTGTTTAATTTCCATGCCTTTGTGTGGAGTTGAACGCTTTTTGTTAGAGTTGAATTCCACCTTTAGTGCCTTGTGGTCTGAGAAGTACAAGGTAAAATTTCAATTATTTTGATTCTGTTGAGGTTTGTTTTGTGTCCTAGGATATGATCAATTTTGGAGAATGTTCCATAGGGCAATGAGAAGAATGTATATTCTTTGTCTTTGGGATGGAGTGTTCTATATACATCTATCAAGCACAGTTGTTCTAGGGTCTCATTTAAGTCCCTTATATCTTTGTTTACTTTCTGTTTAGAGGATCTGTCCAGCTCTGTAGGAAGAGTGTTAAAGTACCCTGTTACTATGGTGTTATAGGATATCATATTGCTCAGACTGAGTAAGGTCTGTTTCAAGAATCTGGGAGCATTTAAATTGGGTGCATACATATTTAGAATTGAAATGTCCTCTTGTTGTATTTTTCCCTTGACCAATATAAAGTGACCATCTTTGTCTTTTTTGACTTTAGTTGCTTTAAATCCACATGTATCTGGAAATAAGATTGCAACTTCTCTTTTCTTCTGAATTCCGTTTGGCTTAAAAATTGTCTTCCAACCCTTGACTCAGAGTTTTAATTTGTCTTTTGAAGCTAGGTGTGTTTCCTGCAGACAGCAAATGGATGCTAGTGCTTTTTAATCCTAATCAGCTAATCTATGCCTCTTTAGTGGGGAATTCAAGCCATTAACATTTATTGAGATAATTGATAAGTGTGGTAGTGTCCTATTCACCTTACTTTGTGAGAGTCCATTGCTTAGTTTTATCTTTTGCATTATTGTGGAAATTAGGTTCTGTCCTTTAATTTCTGAGTTCTTACTTTGCTGTTGATTCATTGTGATGGTCAGTGCGTAGAACAGGTTGAAGTATTTCCTGTAGAGCTGGTCTTGTTGTGGTGAATTTCCTCTGTTTTTGCATATCAGTAAATGATTTGATTTCTCTGTCAATTTTAAAGCTTAGCTTAGCAAGATATAGAATTCTGGGCTGGATATTGTTACCTTTAAGTAGATAAAAGGTAGATGACCATTGTCTTCTTGCTTGAAATATTTCATTAGAGAAGTCTGCAATCACTCTGATGGATTTGTCCCTGTAGGCCAACTGGTGCTTACTCCTGGCAGCTTGAAGAATCTTTTCTTTTATCTTGACTTTGGACAGGTTCATCACAATGTGTCTTGAGAGGCTTGGTTAGATTTGAGGTGACCTGGGGTCTGATATCTCTCTGAAAGGAGTGTGTCAGAATCTTTGGTGATATTTGGGAAATTTTCATTTATAATATTCTCTAGTATGGCTTCAATTCGCCTGGGGCATTCTTCTTCCATTTCTGGGATACCTATAACTCATATGTTTAAATGCTTCATAAACTCCCATAATTCTGTCAGTGAACGTTCTGCTTTCTTTCTCTTCTTTTCTGCCTCTTTAACTATCTGAGTTATCTCAAGAGCTTGTCCTCTACTTCTGAGATTCTTCTGCATGTTCTAATCTGTTGTTGATACTTTGTATTGCATCTTTATGTTCCCTAATTGACTGCTTCAGTTCCTTCAGGTCTGCTATATCCTTTCTATATTCTTCACATCATTCATTTCTTATTTGATTCTGTTTTTGGATTTCCTTTTGGTTATTTTCCACTTTATCGGCAGTTTCCTTCATTGTTTCCATAATTTCCTTCATTGTTTTCATCATCTGTATTCTATATTCCCTTACTGTCATTTCTAACATTTCTTTTTCTTTTCTCCTTCCTTCCTTCCTTCCTTCCTTCCTTCCTTCCTTCCTTCCTTCCTTCCTTCCTTCCTTCCTTCCTTCCTTCCTTCCTTCCTTCCATCCATCCATTACACAGCTCACAGCAACCTCCAACTCTTGGGCCTAGGCAATTCTCTTGCCTCAGCCTCCTGAGTAGCTGGGACTACAGGTGGCTGCACAATGCCTGGCTATTTTGTTGTTGTTGTTGCAGGTTGGCCGGGGCTGGGTTTAAACCCGCCACCCTTGGTATAGGGGGCCAGCACCCTACCAACTGAGCCACAGGTGCCAACCCATTTCTAACATATTTTTATTTTTTATATTTTTTATTATTAAATCATAGCTGTGTACATTAATGCGATCATGGGGTACCATACACTGGTTTTATAAACAGTTTGACACATTTTCATCACACTGGTTAACATAGCCTTCCTGGCATTTTCTTAGTTATTGCGTTAAGTTATTTATATTCTACATTTACCAAGTTTCACATGTACCCTTGTAAGATGCACCACAGTGTAATCCCACCAATCACCCTCCCTTATATACTTTCCAGCTCCGTCCATGTAAACATGAAAGAGGTAAAGTCTTAATCTTTCTTTAAGGCTGCATAATATTCCATGGTGTACATATACCACAATTTATTAATCCATTTGTGGATTGATGGTCACTTGAGCTTTTCCCAAGACTTAGCAATTATGAATTGGGTGCAATAAACATTCTGGTACAAATATCTTTGTTATAATGTGATTATAGCACATATTTGGTCTTCTGGGTATATACCTAGTAGAGGAATTATAGGATCGAATAGCAGATGTATTTTTAGATCTCTAAGTGTTCTCCAAACATCTTTACAAAAGGAATGTATTAATTTGCATTCCCACCAGCAGTGTAGAAGTGTTCCCTTTTCTCCACATCCACGCCAAAATCTCTGGTCTTGGGATTTTGTGATATGGGCTAATTACTGGAGTTAGATGATATCTCAAACTAGTTTTGATTTGCATTTCGCTGATGATTAAAGATGATGAGCATTTTTTCATATGTCTGTAGGCTGTGCGTCTGTCTTCTTCAGAGAAGTTTCTCTTCAAATCCCTTGCCCAGCTTGCAATGGGATCACTTGTTCTTTCCTTGCTTATACGTTTGAGTTCTCTGTGGATTCTGGTTATTAAACCTTTGATGGATA
Source organism: Nycticebus coucang (assembly GCF_027406575.1). Taxonomy (NCBI): domain Eukaryota; kingdom Metazoa; phylum Chordata; class Mammalia; order Primates; family Lorisidae; genus Nycticebus; species Nycticebus coucang. The sequence continues at coordinate 81,366,980 of NC_069787.1, read as the reverse complement.
CATAACCTGCAAATATCTTCTACCATTCTGAGGGGTGTGTGCTTGCTTTATTTACTATGTTCTTGGCTGTGCAGAAGCTTTTTAGTTTGATCAGGTCCCAGTAGTGTATTTTTGAAGGTGCTTCAATTGCCCAGGGGGTTCTCCTCATGAAATACTAGCCCAGACCGATTTCTTGAAGGGTTTTCCCTGTACTTTCTTCTAGTATTGTTATAGTTTCATGTCTTAAGTTTAAATCTTTAATCCAGTGAGAGTCTCTCTTAGTTAATGGTGAAAGGTGTGGGTTCAGTTTCAGTTTTCTACAGGTTGCCAGCCAGTTCACCCAGCACCATTTGTTATATAGGGAATCTTTTCCCCACTGAATGTTTTTAATTGGCTTTTCGAAGATCAAATAATGGTAAGTAGCTGGACTCATCTCCTGGTTCTCTATTCTGTTCCAGATCTAATTATCTGTTTTTGTGCCAGTACCAGGCTGTTTGATCACTATCGATTTGTCATGTAGTGTGAGGTAGCGTGATTCCTCCTGCTTTGTTTTTATTTCTGAGTAATGTCTTGGCTATTCGAGGTTTTGATTCCATATAAAACAAAGTACTAGTTTTTCAACATCTTTAAAGTATGACAGTGGAGCTTTAATAGGGATTGCATTAAAATTGTATATTGCTTTGGGTAGTATGGGCATTTGAACAATGTTGATTCTTCCCAGCCATGAGCATGGTAGGTTTTTCCATTTGTTAACATTTTCAGCTATTTGTTTTCTTAGAGTTTCATAGTTCTCTTTATAGAGATCTTTCATGTCCTTTGTTAGGTAAACTCCAAAATATTTCATCTTTGGCACTACTGTGAATGGGATAGTGTCCTTGACTGTTTTTTCAGCTTGACTATTGTTGGTATATATACAGGCTACCGACTGATGAATGTTGATTTTGTAACCTGAGACGCTGCTGTATTTCTTGATCACTTCTAATAGTTTTGTAGTAGAATCCCTGGTGTTTTCCACATATATGATCATATCATCTGTAAAGAGTGAAAGTTTGATCTCTTCTGACCCTATGTGGATACCCTTGATCGCCTTTTCTTCCCTAATTGCAGTGGCTAAAACTTCCATTACAATGTTAAAAAGCAATGGAGACAATGGGCAGCCTTGTCTGGTTCCTGATCTGAGTGGAAATGATTTCAATTTAAATGCATTCAAAATGATATTGGCTGTGGGTTTGCTGTAGATGGCCTCTATCAGTTTAAGAAATGTCCCTTCTATACAGATTTTCTTAAGTGTTCTGATCATGAAGGGATGCTGGATATTATCAAAAGCTTTTTCTGTGTCTTGAGAGAATCTTATGGTCTTTGTTTTTTAATTTGTTTATGTGCTGAATTATACTTATATATTTATGTATATTGAACCAGCCTTGAGATCCTGGGATAAAACTGACTTGGTCATGATGTATAATTTATTTGATGTGTTGCTGGATTCTGTTTGGTAGGATCTTGTTGAATATTTTTGTATCTATATTCATTAGTGATATCGGTCTATAATTTTCTTTTCTTGTTGAGTCTTTCCATGGTTTGGGGATCAGGGTGATGTTTGCTTCATAGAACGTGTTGGGTAGTCTTCTTTCTTTTTCTACATTTTGGAACAGGTTGAGTAATATAGGTACTAGTTCCTCTTTAAAGGTTTGGTAGAATTCTTTGTGATGCCATCTGGTCCTGGGATTTTCTTTTTAGGGAGATTTTGTATGGTTGATGCTGTTTCAGAACTTAATATTGGCTTGTTCAAAATTTCCACTTGATTCTGGCTAAGTCTTGGAAGATGATGTGCTTCCAATTATTGGTCAATTTCCTTCAGATTTTCATATTTCTGAGAATAAAGTTTCTTGTAATATTCAATAAAGATATTTTGAATTTCTGAGGAGTCTGTTGTTATTTCGTCATTGTCATTTCTGATTGATGAAATTAGCGATTTTAATCTTTTTTTTTTTTCCTGGTTAGGTTAGCGAGAAGTTTATCTATTTTATTGACCTTTTCAAAACACCAACTTTTTGACTTATTGATCTCTTGTATAATTCTTTGTTTTCAATTTTATTTAATACTGCTCTAATTTTGGTTATTTCTTTCCTTATACTGGGTTTGGGGTTGGAATGTTCTTCCTTTTCCTGTTGCTTGAGATGTCCCATTAACTCAGTAATTTCCTCTCTTTCCATTCTCTTGAGGAAGGCTTGCAATGCTATAAATTTCCCTCTTAGGACTGCCTTTGTGGTATCTCAGTGTTTCTGATAATTCGTGTCTTCATTGTCATTTTGTTTTGGAAATTTGGCAGTTTCCTTCTTAAGCTCATCTCTGACCCAGCTATCATTGAGCATAAGGTTATTTAACTTCCATTTTTTGTATGAGTATGCAGATCTCTGTTGTTACTGAGTTCAACTTTTATTCCATGGTGGTCTGAGAAGATATAAGGAATAATTTCTATTCCTTTAAATTACTGAGGTTAGACTTACGACATAAGATATGATTGATTTTGGAGTATGTTCCGTGTGCTGATGAGAAGTATGTGTATTCAGTTTTGCTGGGATGAAATGTTCTGTAGATGTCTGTTAAATTCAAATGTTGGATGGTTAGGTTTAAATCTAAAATTTCTTTTTTTTAATTTTATTTTATTTTATATTAATTTATTGAAATGATCATGGGACATCATTCACTAGCTTCACAGACCGTTTACCAAGTTTCACATATACCCTTGTAAGATGCACCGCTGGTGTAATCCCACCAATACCCTTCCCTCTACCCACCTCCCTCCTCCCTCCCCTCCCTTTCCCCCTTCCCCCTATTCTTAGGTTGTAACTGGGTTATACCTTTCATATGAAAACCCTAAATTAGTTTCATGGTAGGGCTGAGTACATTGGGTACTTTTTCTTCCATTCTTGAGATACTTTACTAAGAAGAGTATGTTCCAGCTCCATCCATGTAAACATGAAAGAGGTAAAGTCTCCATCTTTCTTTAAGGCTGCATAATATTCCATGGTGTACATGTACCACAATTTATTAATCCATTCATGGATCAATGGGCACTTGGGCTTCTTCCATGACTTAGCAATTATGAATTGGGATGCAATAAACATTCTGGTACAAATATCTTTGTTATGATGTGGTTTTTGGTCTTCTGGGTATATGCCCAGTAGAGGGATTACGGGATTGAATGGCAGATCTATTTTTAGATCTCTAAGTGTTCTCCATATCTCTTTCCAAAAGGAATGTACTAATTTGCATTCCCACCAGCAGTGCAAAAGTGTTCCCTTTTCTCCACATCCGTGCCAACATCTCTGGTCTTGGGATTTTGTGATATAGGCTAGTCTCACTGGAGTTAGATGGTATCTCAAAGTAGTTTTGATTTGCATTTCTCTGATGATTAAAGATGATGAGCATTTTTTCATATGTCTGAAGGCCGCGCGCCTGTCTTCTTCAGAGAAGTTTCTCTTCAAATCCCTTGCCCAGCCTGTGATGGGATCCCTTGTTCTATTCTTGCTAATGCATTTGAGTTCTCTGTGGATTCTGGTTATTAAACCTTTGTCAGAGACATAACCTGCAAATATCTTCTCCCATTCTGAGGGCTGTTTGCTTGCTTGCTTTACTTACTGTGTTCTTGGCTGTGCAGAAGCTTTTTAGTTTGATCAAGTCCCAGTAGTGTATTTTTGAAGCTGCTTCAATTGCCCAGGGGGTCCTCCTCATAAAATACTCACCCAGCCTGATTTCTTCAAGGGTTTTCCCTGCACTCTCCTCTAGTATATTTATAGTTTCATGTCTTAAGTTTAAATCTTTAATCCAGTGAAAGTCTATCTTAGTTAATGTGAAAGGTGCAGGTCCACTTTCAGTCTTCTACAGATTGCCAGGCAGTTCACCCAGCACCATTTGTTAAATAGGGAATCTTTTCCCCACTGAATGTTTTTAATTGGCTTGTCAAAGATTAAATAACAGTAAGTAGCTGGGTTCATCTCTTCATTCTCTTTTCTGTTCCATACATCTACCTTTCTGTTTTTGTGCCAGTACCATGCTGTTTTGATCACTGTTGATTTATAGTATAGTCTGAGGTCTGGTAGCGTGATTCTTCCTGCTTTGTTTTTATTTCTGAGTAATGTCTTGGCTATTCGAGGTTTTTCTGATTCCATATAAAACGAAGTATTGTTTTTTCAAGATCTTTAAAGTATGACAGTGGAGCTTTAATGGGGATTGCATTGAAATTATATATTGCTTTGGGTAGTATAGACATTTTAGCAATGTTGATTCTTCCCAGCCATGAGCATGGTATTTTTTTCCATTTGTTAATATTTTCAGCTATTTCTTTTCTTAGAGTTTCATAGTTCTCTTTATAGAGATCTTTCATGTCCTTTGTTAGATAAATTCCCAAATATTTCATCTTCTTTGGCACTACTGTGAATGGGATAGAGTCCTTAACTATTTTTTCAACTTGACTGTTGTTGGTATATATAAAGGCTACCGATTTATGAATGTTGATTTTGTAACCTGAGACGCTGCTGTATTCCTTGATCACTTCTAAGAGTTTTGTAGTAGAGTCCCTAGTGTTTTCCCGATATACTATCATATCATCCGCGAAGAGCGAAAGTTTGATCTCTTCTGACACTGTATGGATACCCTTGATCGCCTTTTCTTCCCTAATTGCAGTGGCTAAAACTTCCATTAGAATGTTAAAAAGCAATGGAGACAATGGGCAGCCTTGTCTGGTTCCTGATCTGAGTGGAAGTGATTGCAATTTAACTCCATGCAATATGATATTGGCTGTGGGTTTGCTGTAGATGGTCTCTATCAGTTTAAGAAATGTCCTTTCTATACCGATTTTCTTAAGTGTTCTGATCATGAAGGGATGCTGGATATTATCAAAAGCTTTTTCCGCATCGCTTGAGAGAATCATATGGTCTTTGTTTTTTAATTTGTTTATATGCTGGATTACATTTATAGATTTATGTATATTGAACCAGCCTTGAGATCCTGGGATAAAACCAACTTGGTCATGATGTATAATTTGTTTGATGTGTTGCTGGATTCTGTTTGTTAGGATCTTGTTGAATATTTTTGCATCTATATTCATTAGTGATATCGGTCTATAATTTTCTTTTCTTGTTGAGTCTTTCCATGGTTTGGGGATCAGGGTGATGTTTGCTTCATAGAACGTGTTGGGTAGTCTTCCTTCTTTTTCTACCTTTTGGAACAGGTTGAGTAATATAGGTACTAATTCCTCTTTAAACGTTTGGTAGAATTCAGACGTGAAACCATCTATTCCTGGGCTTTTCTTTTTAGGGAGGTTTTGTATGGTTGATGCTATTTCTGAACTTGATATGGGCCTGTTCAACATTTCCACTTGATTCTGGCTAAGTCTTGGAAGGTGATGTGCTTCCAGGTATTGGTCAATTTCTTTCAGATTTTCATATTTCTGAGAATAAAGTTTCTTGTAATATTCATTAAGGATTTTTTTGATTTCTGAGGAGTCTGTTGTTATTTGATCTTTGTTGTTTCTGATTGATGAGATTAGAGATTTTATTCTTTTTTTCCTGATTAGGTTGGCCAAAGGTTTATCTATTTTATTGAGCTTTTCGAAAAACCAGCTTTTTGATTTATTGATCTGTTGTATTATTCTTTTGTTTTCAATTTCATTTAATTCTGCTCTAATTTTGGTTATTTCTTTTCTTCTACTGGGTTTGGGGTTGGAATGTTCTTCCTTTTCCAGTTGCTTGAGATGTCCCATTAAGTTGTTAACTTCCTCTGTTTCCGTTCTCTTGAGGAAGGCTTGCAGTGCTATAAATTTTCCTCTTAGAACTGCCTTTACGGTGTCCCAGAGGTTCTGATAGTTCGTGTCTTCATTGTTGTTTTGTTCCAAAAAATTGGCGATTTCTTTCTTAATCTCATCTCTGACCCAGCTATCATTCAGCATAAGGTTATTTAACTTCCATGTTTTTGTATGAGTATGCAGATTCCTGTTGTTACTCAGTTCAAGTTTTATTCCATGGTGGTCCGAGAAGATGCATGGAATAATTTCTATTCCTTTAAATTTACTGAGGTTAGACTTGTGACCTAAGGTGTGATTGATTTTGGAGTAAGTTCCATAGGCTGATGACAAGTATGTGTATTCAGTTTTGTTGGGATGAAATGTTCTGCAGATGTCTGCTAAATCCAAATGTTGGATGGTTAAGTTTAAATCTAAGATTTCTTTGCTCAGCTTCTTGAGTTTCACTCACGTGATTTACGAGAAGAGGCCTGGCGTTTGCAGGGAAATAGAAACTTAGGCCTGGTGTTTGCAGGGAAATAGAAACTTGCCCCTCCATCGGACCCAGTCACTGGTATCTCTGCAGATGGCTAACCCAGTTGCCTGTAGTGAACAGATACTCCAGGGGTTTGCATCTGCCTGAATTGCAAGGAATTCTGCCAGGCCCCTGCGGTCTGCCGCTATCTAGCAGGAGGAGATGGGGCCTGACATCTTTGAGTGCTTGATGCAGGTGGTGGGAGGGAGGTGTTCACTCAGGCTTAGCCCCGTCCCTGATTGATGTTGCTAACAGAACAGAACAGAACAGACAACTTTGTGGGATTCTGTCTCTGTTTCTGCTAAAATCGCCTACAGAAGACAGGCTGTTTTGAGTTCAAACATCTTTGCTGCTGGAGGTTTGTGTCCGATTACCTCTCTGAGTTGGCCCTGCCCTGGAAGCTTCCCAGGTTTGTGAGCAGTGTCAGGCAAATCCTTTGCTCACTGGTGGCCTCCTCTGGTTGCCCAGGGAGACAGGGGGTGTGGTTTCAGAATATCCAGAAGTGAGCCGTTTTGCTGTTAAAGAAAAAACAGCTGTTGATTTGCCTCCAGGAACTGCCGCTCTGGTGCGGGCACCCAGCCGACCCTTTTCTCCTCTGTCTCACGCCCCAGAGTCAGCACTGAGCGGCTACAGTTTATGCTCTGTCCACACCCCTCGAGAGATCTCCCAACAATCCGGACTCCTGGGGGGCAGGCCCCCAGACCCCCGCATGAGAGTGGGGGGTAGCTAGATTTTCATTCAGTTTTATGCTGGCCGTATTGTTGCTCAGGGAGGGCTGCTGCACTGCACCGCAGGGAAGTGCCGCCAAGGCGTGACTCTCCGTCAGCCGAGTGCCCTCTCCTCACTCGCGTGTCTCAGAGTCAGCGCTGACCAGTCAGGGCTCGGGCACTGTGCACTCCCCTCGAGAAATCACCCAATGATCCGAACTCCTGAGGGACAGGCCTCCCGACCCCGAGTGAGAGTGGGGGGAAGCTAGAGTTTCATTCAGTTTTATGCCTGGCCGTATTGTTGCACGGGGAGGGCTGCTGCACCACACCACAGGGAAGTGCTGCTGAGGCATGACTCCGCCTTAGCCGGGTGCCCTCTCCACACTCACGTGCCTCAGAGTCAGCGCTGACCAGTTGCAGCTTGGGGACTGTCCACTCCCCTTGAGAAATCATCCAAGAATCCGAACTCCTGGGGGACAGGCCTCCAGATCTCAGTGAGCGGGAGGGGAGTGTTGGGGATTCAGAGTTGCCGGCAAAGGATTTTTAAAGTTTTATACAGTTTTATGCCTGGCAGGAGAACGCCATGGCACCCTAGTAGGGGAGGTAGGTCCAGTTTTTAGAAGGTCTCTCCCGTGGAGTATAGTAGGAGGGCCTTTAATTTCTGCCCGTTTGTTTAATTGTGGGGCTCTTGAGCCGGTCTCATGGGGGAGGGTGACTCCCGTCCGCTTGGTGGTGGATTTTGTACCTTTTGTTTGTGTCCTTGTGATCACAGCTTGCCTCAGCGGTGTTGATGTGCGTTCTTCAACCTTCTCTCTTGGTGCGGCTCAAATCCACCAGGATACTTACTAAATTCCTGTCCCTTAACTCTCCTTCTGGACGGGAGCCTCTGTTGAAAGCTGGCTTCAGTCCGCCATTGACCGGCCCGCGGGTCAGTCGACAGGGATACCTGGAGGAGGGGGTGAGAATTGGAAGGGGCAAGGGGTGCGAAGAATGGAGACAAGACAGGAGTCTGATCAAGTCTCGTTTATTGCAAAGTTCTTCCAGGGTATATAAGGGTAGGTGAAGGAGGAGGTTTGCGTCACCAGGTATCCAAGCAACCTGGCCTTGGCGGAGATAAGTTCCAAATGGCAAGCTTCCAAGTTTCGCTCACGTGATTTACAAGAAGAGGCCTGGCGTTTTCAGGGAAGTAGAAACTTAGGCCTGGTGTTTGCAGGGAAATAGAAACTTAAGTCTGTTAGTACTGGAAATAGCACTTGGCCTACAAAATAGATGCTGTTGTGTCAGCCTTCCACAGGTCCCCCTTTTTTATAATATTTTTAAATGTACATTTTATCTTTAAAGTTTTGCCAGCTCTCAACCGAGAGGGCGAGGTGACTGTGTCTGTCTTAGGTTGGGACCACCTTACCATCTCAGCTGATCCTTCTTACCCATCATGGGATACACGGTAGCTATCTGACCGGGCTCCTGTCTTAGGTTGGAGCCCTAAGTAGGGCTTGACTAGCCAGTCCCCTAAGTAGTTATGGTTATGCGTTCATCTTCCATAGCAAGTCTGTGATAATGAACCTGAAGGGGCTGCATTTTAATAGCATCAATTTGTTGTTTTATAAAGGCCATGACTTTGTTAAAAAGAAAAGGTCCTAGCAACAGCAATATTAGTAAGCCAAGGACAGGTCCTAAAAATGGAAGGAGATAAGGCAGAAATCCATCTAGCCCGCTCCAAAACAGGTTGTCCATGATTTTTGTTTTTCTTTCCTCTAGATTATCTTGCAATTTTTTTATTTTGTCTTGAACAATTCCTGATTTATTTGCATAAAAGCAGCATTTTTCCTGTAATGCTAAGCAGATGCCTCCTTGGTTAGCCGTTAGAAGATCTAAACCTCTTCTATTCTGTAGTACTACTTCAGCTAAGGAATCTAATTGATCTTGAAGATCTTTAACTGTGCCTGATAGGACTTGTATATGTCTTCTGCCATAAGTTGAGATAGTTCAGTATATTTATGTACAGCAATGTCCATACTGGCGGTACCAGTGGCCATGCCAGCAGTGATTCCCAGAGTGGCCAAGAGAGGGAGAAATTAGATAGCCCTTCTAGAACGGCCAGATATATAATCAAAGGATGGTATAGGTAAAGATTCATTTCCATTGACTATATCTATATTGGGTAGTAAAAGGGCAATAGTACCTAATCCTGTCCAATTAGTGGGCAGAATGGTATATGCCAAGTTATTGCCACAAACAAATACCATATCATTGGGAGCACATGGGGAATAAGTAATATTGATGATGTCAGTGCAATTGGTCAAAGAGAGTATGCCAATATCAATAGCATAACTGTCGTCTCTATAAGGGGAGACAATACAGGGTGCTTCAGAAAAGACAGGTTGTACTGGTGAAGGCATGATGGGCATGCAGTTATTAGATGATAATTCAATGGAATTAATATTGATAGCAATAGGCATGGATAGTCCTAAATGAAGGCATAACCAGCAATTCTGAGCCAAAGAAGGGTTGGATTGATTAAGTAACCTATGTGTGATGTCTAGCATTTTCAGGGTTTGGGAGTCTAGATTCGCATCCCTATTTTTGGGTAAAGCTATTGGATGGTAGTTAAATGTTTTCAATGTTTTCCAGTTGCTTTTGGACTATATTCTGTCTTACCTGATCTTGGGGTCCACCTCCATCAGAGACGTGCACAGGTGGAGTCTTATTCCAGCAAACTGTTTTTCCTACTGTATCGGGACAGCCAGATTGGGCATATTTATTTGAGGTCCCCTGGACCTGAGGGACTGTGTCCCATTCGCCTCCAAATGTCCCCAAAAAATGTCTGGTCAAGATTGCTGTAAAATAGGTATTATTATCTGTACCAGTACATAGTTGAACCTGCTCATAACAGGTATTATGTACAGATGGATGGAATTCTATACAAGGGTATGGTCCAGGCTTGTTATTAGAGGTGGGGATAGTTTTAGCCTTTTTGCTACAGACCCATGCCTGTGCTCCACCAACACCTTGTCTCATTACCAAGTATGCTGTTTTATCACCACAATCTACATTTAGGAGAGGGGTTGTCTTACCATTCCAAGTGCCACCACGGCACTCGCAAGGAGTACCAGTTAATTTTTTTAAGAGTGCCCGAACCTCATGGGGATTACCGAAACCACCTTCATTTTTTCATATCAGGAGAGAGATTCCCAGCAGTAGCCACATCCAGGTGGTCATAGTTACCTGCAAAGAAAAGGAAAGAAAGCCTTCTCAGGGGGTCTCTTGCTCCCTGGATTTAGAGGTGATGATGTTATCTACTTGTTTGACCAGTCATTCAGGTAAACATCGTGCTGCTTCCATCTTCTGTGAATATATGCATACAGCACCTCTACCCCAGATTAAAACCAGATTGGGGCCGTGCCATTTATTATCTAATGGATCTTTCCATAGGGCAGTGGCAAAATCCCGTTTAGTATCTGGGTGCCAGAAGCTGTCTGCTGCAGACCGGCCGTCTTGGTCCAGTGTGAAAAAATTTAAAATGAGTAATGAATTGGATAAGATATTTCTTGGGGACCCCTTAACAGGGTACCATTCCCCCTTCTTTATTTTTTCTAGAGTGTTTTTAAGAAATAAGTGGGCACATTCTACTATGCCCTGCCCTTGTGGGTTAAATGGTATACCAGTGACGTGTTTGATACTGAGGTGTTTACAGAAGGCATTAAATGCATGTCCTGTGTATCCTGGACCATTATCAGTTTTAATTTGTTTAGGGGTGCCTAGTACAGCCATGGTGGCTAGTACATGGGCAATGACATGTTTGCTGGCCTCCTCTGACTGGCCAGTGGCATAAATAAATCCACTGAAGGTATCTATGGTTACATGAACATACTTGAGTTTTTCAAATTCCGGTAGGTGAGTAACATCCATTTGTCAGATGGCATTGGGTATGAGACCTCGAGGATTTATTCCTAGATGGGGAGTAGGGAGTAGAATTACACAAGAAGGGCATTGCTTTACAATGTGGTGGGCTTGTTACTGGGTAATTTGAAACATGAGTCTAAGGGTGTGAGTGTTTAGATGATGTAATTGGTGAGCAGCGGAGGCTAATGCGATCTGATCAGGCTCTGTGGTGGTTTGGGCAGTGCAGACTAAGTGAGTGGCTTCGTCCGCTCTGCGGTTACCATCAGTTAGGGGGCCAGGTAAATTGGAATGAGCTCTAAGGTGTCCAAAGAAATAGGGGAGGGTCCTTTGGTGTATAAGATTTTGAAGTTGCAAGAAAAAGGTAACAGTTTCTGATACATGTTTGATTTGCGCTGCTGTCTCTAATAAGGGAACTGAATGAGCTAAATAAGCACTATCAGTATAAATATTCAAAGCTCGATTGGGAAATGTGGAGAAAACTGCGATAACTGCTTGAAGTTCTACAATTTGTGCAGAATTTGATTTTACCTGAAATTGCACAATCTCTGTATTAAAGGTGTAAGCTGCATGACCAGAAGAGGAGCCATCTGTGAAAACTAATAAGGCATTGGGCAATGGGGAATTGGAGGTTCTTGTGGGAAATACAAAGTCATGTGTACTAATAAATTATTATTGGGTGGATAATGATTGTCAAGTTTACCTGAATAAGAAGCACAAGCAATAGGCCAATGTTCTGTAGTTTGAAATAACCAATTAATTTGTGCCTGAGAATAAGGCTGTATAATGATATCTGGTTCTTTACCAAAGTATTTTTTACTATTTTTCCTTCCCATAATGATGATATCCGTGATAGCCTGATAATAGGGATAAATAACTTTTGTGGGAGAAGCAGGTAAGTGGATCCACATTATGGGGGCAGTTTGCCAAAATACTGCTGTGGGTGTAAGAGAAGTTTTACAAATGATGTAGCTCAGGGGCTGAGTGTAATCTATGGTTGTAACAAATTGTGAATGAATAGCTTGTTGCAGTAATGCTAAGCCTGATGGCCTTCTTCTGTTAATGTTCTAGGAGAATTGGGGTTGCTATCGCCTTGTAAAATAGCAAATAAAGGTTTTAAATCCCCTGTGGTTAGTTTTAAGTAAGGTCTAAGCCAGTTTATATCCCCTAAGAGCTTTTGAAAATCATTTAGTGTTTTTAATTTGTCCAATCTGAGGGTAGCTTGAGTATTAGTAATTCTGGGTTCAGTTGGGTAGAAACCAAGATAAAGGTAGGGATCTTTTAGTTGAACTTTTTCCAGGGCTATTTGAAGTCCCTAGTTTGTAAGGTAGGATGATAAATCACTGTAACATAGTAAAACCTGCTGAGCATTCTGTCCAGCAATAAGAATATCATCCATATAATGAATGATGTACATGGAGTTCCAGTGAAGCCTAGTTTCCTGAATAGCTGCGGCAACAAATTTTTGGCATAAGGTGGGGCTGTTGGCCATGCCCTGTGGTAAAACTTTCCATTGGAATCTTTTCATAGGTTCCTTGAAGTTGATAGAGGGGAGACTGAATGCAAATCTTTTTTGATCTAATGGATGGAGTGGTATAGTGAAAAAACAGTCTTTAAGATCAATGATAATTTTATAGTAACTAAGAGGGATGGCCACAGGAGTGGGTAATCCTGGTTGCAATGCCCCCATGAGGACCATACTGGAGTTTACAGCTCTTAAATCTTGTAATAGTCTCCATCGCCCTGATTTCTTTTTTATGACAAAGATTGGAGTATTCCATGGGGAGTTGCTTTCCTCTATATGCCCAGCTTTTAGTTGTTCCTGTACTAACTGCTGAGTGGCTTCTAATTTTTCTTTTGAGAGGGGCCATTGATCAACCAATACAGGCTCGTCACTTTTCCAAGTGATCCTATCTGCATGGCGTGCAGGAATGTCAATAGCCCTTAAGATAAATTTCCTAGCCCTTTTTTGTCTGTTTTTCCAGTAATTTGTAAAGGGCTGGGAATGCCTGATTCCTCTTTGTTCGATTCCTCATCACTCTTTAGTGAGATAAGATCTTCTTGCTCATTAAGCTGACAGCTAGGAGGAGTGCCTCCAGCAGCCCCAAAATCCTGGGATGGATCTTGGGATTTAATATCCCTTTCTTTGTGCTGATGTAACAGTTCTTCTCCCTTTTTTATGACATCCGCAACCGCGGGACAGACACTGCGATAGCTAATAATATCATTAATGAGATTCCAGTTCGAGAAAGCAGTGACTGGTATTTTTTCAGGTCCAAATATCTGATAAAAGTCATTTAAAGCATCACCTACTCTTTTCCATCTTTTCTCGTCTATGGTTCCTTCTTGAGGAAACCAAGGACAGACTTCTTTTAAGAAGTCAAAAAAATTGAAATAGCTGTTTAATTTTGACCTTTACTCCTCGCGTCTTGAGTGCATCTCTTAACTGTTCCACAAATAACTCATGCTGACTGACTTCTTGCCCCATGATCGCTACTACTCACCGAGATCCTCGTTCCAGCGCAGCAGGCTACTGCGTGGCCAGGTCCTGATGTTTCTCTGAGCCGGCCGGCTGCCTCCAGTAGCTTCTTCACCATTTTCCCTCGTATCCAGATCCCTGGTCGGGCGCCACATAACCCGGCCCGTGGGTCAGTCGACAGGGATACCTGGAGGAGGGGGTGAGAATGGGAAGGGGCAAGGGGCGCGAAGAATGGAGACAAGACAGGAGTCTGATCAAGTCTCGTTTATTGCAAAGTTCTTCCAGGGTATATAAGGGTAAGTGAAGGAGGAAGTTTGCATCACCAGGTATCCAAGCAACCTGGCCTTGGTGGAGATAAGTTCCAAACGGCAAGCTTCCAAGTTTTGCTCACGTGATTTACGAGAAGAGGCCTGGCGTTTGCAGGGAAATAGAAACCTAGGCCTAGTGTTTGCAGGGAAATAGAAACTTAAGTCCATTAGTACTGGAAATAGCACTTGGCCTACAAAATAGATGCTGTGGTGTCAGTCTTCCACATGCCATCTTGTCTCTCCCTCCGATTTTGTACCTTTTGTTTGTATCCTTGTGGTCGCAGCTCGCCTCAGCAGGGTTGACGTGCGTTCTACAACCTTCTCTCTTAGTGCAGCTCAAATCCAGGTTACTTGCTGAATTTTTGTCCTTTAACTCTCCTTCTGGATGGGAGCCTCTGTGGAAAGCTGGCTTCAGTCAGCCATCTTGTCTCCTCCCCACTAAATCTAAAATTTCTTTGCTCAGCTTCTTGTTGGAGGATCTATCCAACACTGCCAAAGGAGTGTTGAAATCTCCAACTATTATGGAGCTGGAGGAAATCAAGCTGCTCATGTCTGTTAGAGTTTCTCTTATAAATTGAGGTGCATTCTGGTTGTGTGCATACATATTCATAATTAAAATCTCATCATATTGAGTATTACCCTTAACACATATGAAGTGACCATTCTTATCCTTCCTCACTTTTGTTGGTTTAAAGCCTATTGTGTCTGCAAATAGAATTGCAACACCTGCTTTTTTCTGATTACTATTTGCCTGAAATATGGACAACCATCCTTCACCCTGAGTCTATATTTATCTTTTAAGGTAAGATGTTATTCTTGTATGCAACAAATATCTGGCCTGAGTTTTTGTATCCAATCAACTAACCTGTGCCTCTTTAGAGGACAGTTTAAGCCGTTCACATTAATGGAGAATATTGATAAATCTGGTACAATTTTGGGTATTGAGTTTTTTGAAAGTTCAGTGGACATTTTTATTCCTTTCGCCATTGTGTAAATTTAAGTTGATCAAAAGTTTCTGAGTGAGTTGACTTTTGTGGTAGTGGATTGGTGTCATCATTATGGAGGATAGGTCTGAGAATATCCTGAAGAGCTGGTTTGGTTATGGAAAATTTATTCAACATATCACTGTCATTAAAGTATTTAATTTCTCCATCATAAGTGAAACTCAGTTAGGTGGATACAGGATTCAGGGTTGAAAGTTATTTTGTTTTAGGAGATTAAAAGTCGATGACCACCCTTTTCTGGCTTTAAAAGTTTCAGCAGAGAGATCTGCAGTCATTCTAATATTCTTCCCTTTGTAGGCAATGCATTTCTTACATCTGGCTGCTTTCAGAATTTTTTCCTTCATATTAACTTTAGTGAAGTTAATTATGATATTCCTGGGGGATGTCTTATTTGGATTGAATCATGCTGGGGTTCTGAAACTGTCTGCTATCTGAATTTCAGAATGTCTTGGCATACCTGGAAAATTTTCTTTTATAATTTCATGGAGAAGGACTTCAGAGTCTTGTGAGGCCACTTCATCAGTTTCAGGGATTCCAAAGAGGCAGATATTAGCCTTCTTCGAATTAGCTGAGAGCTCTCTGAGAGAATGATCCATTTCTGTTCTCCATTTCTTTTCCTGTTTGAGAGTTTGGGAGCTTTGTCTTCAATGTCAGAAATCTTTTTTTCTGATTGCTCCACTCTGTTACTCAGGGATTCTCCTGTATTTTTCAGATCTTTGAGGCCTGCAAATTCTTGCTTCAGTGCATCAAAATCTTTGTTAGTTTTGTCTTTAAATTTGTTAAATTCTTGAGACAACTTTTGAATTTCTCCTCAAATTTCTAATTCTGACTTTTGAATTGCTCTTCAAATTTCTAATTCCAAATTTTCATCCATTCTATTAATCTTATTAGCAATCCAAATTCTGAATTCGATTTCTGACATCTCGGTCAGCTGTTTATGAATGGGATCTTCAGTTACATCTGCCAAATCTTTCCTTGGTGTGTTGATCTATTTTGGTTATTCATGTTATCAGAGTTTTTCCACTGATTCCGCCCCACGATTATTTTACACCGTTTGACTTTTCCCTGGAGCCTTGTTGAAGACCTGTACAGTGATACAGCCTGAGAAACTGGGGACCTGTTTCATGTGGTGGGGTTAATTGGTTCTTTCTTGTTTTCAGTTGGTCTCTGTCTGACCCTAGTGAAACAGTTACTCTGGGTTGAAGTATCAGCTGTGGAGAAATATGAGCAATTAAGTCACCCCGCCCCCTGCAGGCAACAATTGGAAAAGGAAAATCAAACCTTCCTATAACCACACACCCATGGCACCAGTTGAATAGTCCTCAGGCGATTGGCTCAGTTTAAAATGTCCAAATCAATTGTCTCAGTCAGCACCTGAATCACGTGGGAGAGTTTAAAAGATCTCTGGCAACTGGATCGCAGGGTTATGTTGACAACTCAAATATTTTGAACTCTGCTCATTTGTTTGTGGGGCACTCTGAGCCATTCTCATGGGGGAGGGGACTCCCATCCGCTTGGTGATGGATTTTGTACCTTTTGTTTGTACCCTTAGGGCCACAGCTTGTCTCAGAGGGGTTGTGTGTTCTTCAACCTTCTCTCTTGGTGCAGCTCTAATCCACCAGTTTACTTGCTAAATTTCTGTCTTTTAACTCTCCTTCTGGATGGCAGCCTCTGTGGAAAGCTGGCTTCAGTGAGCCATCTTGTCTCCGTCACTGAAAATTGTGTTCTTTGGAGTCAAAGCTTGCCTCAGCAGGGAAGATGAGCAATTATCTGTGTGATCTCTCAGCTCTGCTCTCCTCCTGTGGCTTTGATGGGTTCTTTCTGTTCATTATCTCTTTCTCTGGACTGGGGATTCTATTGAGAGCTGGCTCCAATCAGCCGTCATCTTCCATGCCCCCTTGTTCTTATTGAATGTGATAATTGGAGTTAGGGAAAATAGCCAACCTGAGGATTTAGCAAAGCACCAAACTCATTGAGACCAAATGAGCAAATAAACAGATAAAAAGGCTACCAGACACACAAGCCCACAGGTGCACAAAGAATCAGAAACGCATAGACATATAGACAACAACAACAAACTACAATAAAAATAATGGTAATCGTAAAATAATTGGAAAAAGGTAAAAAAGAAACAAACAAAACAAAAAAACAAACAAAGAAACCTCTAAAAATCTGATGTAAGCACTCTCAGAAACCATAAGGTGGGAAGAAGAGGAAGCGAGAAGGGAAAAAGGAAAAAAAAGTGGTGTTCATAAAAAAGTTAAAAAAGAAGGAAAAACATTAAAAATAGAAAATATAAAAATAAAAAAATTATAAAAAAATTAACAATAGCTCCTCCAACAAAATGATGAGGAAAAGAAAAAAAAGAAAGGGCACCAACTACAAAAATATTATTCTTGTATATATGTAGAAATTAACATCTATATGTATGACTTAGGGATCAACTTTTGTAGGAATATATTTATAATGCAATATACTTTCTGGACACCAGGTGGCGCTATGAGCGGTTCCTAGGCTTATACCTGGTTCACAGTTTACACTGTTACCACCGTAACCACACTACTTGGCTGATCGCCATTTTGGAGTTTCTGTAAAAGTTTATTGTCTAATTATTTTCCAATCTCAGCTACTCTGTTCCAGACAGCACTCCTATCCAACCTCCCAACTTGGTGCAGGAGTCCACGCTTCACAAATCTTTCCACTCTGCTCCCACGTTTTCCTGTAAACTGGCAACTGCAATCAGCTGTGGCAGAGGGTGCTGGCTGCACCGGTTTTAGCTGCTGCTGACTTCCACGGCTGCATCGCACAGAGACCTTATTTTAGGTTTTGTGGATCAGAGTCTCACTTTTGAATCTGGACTTTTGAGTCTAGCCACCCGCCAGTTCATCGCACAGCCTGAACTGCCAGCCCACACCAATATTCCCCACCAGGAATGGTCCAGTCTATTTAATGGGGGAAGGTGTCTGCCATTTCAGACAATTCAAAATGTCTGTTTCCTAGGCAGGATCCCTTCCCTTCAATTTTCTATTGGGTTGCCTAGCCCCTTGTGGCTCTGAGCGGGACCCCTTTTGGGGAGCTAAACTCGTCTCAGGAATAAATTTTCGTCAATTGGGTTTTGCCAGGAATTACAAGTTGCTGTCCTCCATGAGGGAGGGGCCTGCTGGCCAGCACGGACGAGCAGGGAAAATCTCTACAACAGAGTCTGTGGTTTTAAATTACACCTCATTTACAGCAATCTGTGAATTTGCTGCGTGTCTCCAGCTGTCTGTCCACACCAATAATCCACATGGGGAAAAGGTCCAGATCCCCCTTCCTCTCACCTGATTACTTGGGAGAGGTGGGCTACATGTACGTCCCATTTGCCATCATGCTTCGCCTCCCCTCTAACATATTTTTATAGGTGGAATCCTCTATAGTAGCTACCTCATGGTCGGTCCCTTGGGGGGGTTTGCTCTTGACTAGTTTTTCATGTTGCCAGGATTTTTCTGCTGACTTTTCCTCATGAGTGCTTTCTTTTATCTGTTTCCTTGCCCTAATTTTCCTTTCTCTTTCTCTTGCTCTTTAAGTTATCGTGCTTCTGGCCTAGGGTTTCCATGAGTCAGCTATTGGCAGGATTAGACTGAATGAGCAGACACAACCACTTGCCAGTTCTTCACTGCTTTTGTCCTCCTCATGGGGTCCAGAAGTCTCTCACTGACTCCCTGTGTCCCCAGAGGGATGTTTCTGGGCAGATCCCATGAGCCAAAGATGCCTGGAGTCTTCTCTCCCCAGTCTCACTGTGCCCAGTTGTAAGGAAGCTGTGACTCAGCCGCCATCTTGCTCCTTCCTGATCATGTTTTTTTTAACCTCACTTATTTAATATATTTAGAAGGTCTGTTGCATGATGTCTACTGGTGCTGAAAGTAGTAACTCAATTATTTATAGGGAGAGCTGGAAGACTGAGACCAGATATTTATGTTTGATGTTAGGGTTAGGAACTTATTCCCCAAATCTTAAGTGCTTTCTCTCTGTATTAGGGCAGAAAGGTGTGGGGTTCATAATCCATGGTCTCTGCTTTTGGAGAGCTTAGTGGTTTAGGTGAGAGGGAGAATATTGACACCTACTAAGATGAAGTAACAAATAGCCAAGATGTACAGCGGGCAAGACCACGTGTTCTGCACTCCAGTACTAGAACTGGGTCTCAAGCATTTGTGCAAAGTCTTGCTTCAATGGATAAGCAGGGCTTCAAGGAGGGAGCTATCACAGTGAACTTGTGAGGATGGGGGAATTAGGGGGTAGATATGTGGTCTTAGGCCTTATTAGATGGTGAAGCTTGTATGGGTGGGCAAGTGAGAGTAGAGTGGGGCTGGGGTAGGTGAGGCTGCTGGGTTACGTCAAGCTGAGGAATTTGGCCCTTGAGGATGGTAATAAGGAGTTACAGAGATTTTTGAGCATAGGAGTGGCTTAGCAAAAGCAATGCTTATTCTGCTGTATGTGTGGAGCTAGACTGGCATGGAGAAGAAACCCTATAACCCTTTGTATTTTGGGTGTGTGAAGCAAAAGCAGCAGTATTGTCAAGTCCAGGCCAATTTGTATTGCTATAGGAAGTTAACAGAATCATAGACTGTTACAAAGCATCTTTTCCCTGTGTTATTTCCTGGGAAACAGATGGCTTGGTGGCTGAGGATTGGGAATTACGATGTTTAAGCTTTACTATCTATATCTTCATAAACTATTTACTATTGATGTAGGGACAGAGTATGGATTATTACTCCAGATTTTATAGGTTTTATCTAGCCTTTATCTGAAATGCTTGAGACTAGAGGTGATAAGATTTTGAGTTTTGTTTTTAAATATTGAATATTTGTGTTATATTTACCAGTTGAGCATTGCAAATCCAAATTTGAAATGATCCACTAGTCCAGTTGCGACCCACAGGAACTGTATTAAAGGATTGTGGCATTAGGAAGGTTGAGAATCGCTGCACTAGTCCTTTGAGCCTCAGTGCTCAAAACGTTTCAGATTTTGGAGCATTTTGCATTTCAGATTTTTAGATTTGGGATGCTCAACCTGTGTTAGGTTGAGCTGTATGACAGTTCTGTTTTATATAGGTCAAAATTGGTAGAACCACTGGCACTTTCATGTGTTTCTATTTAACTGATTCTGTAAGTGATGTTGTTATTGCAGATGAGTAGATTTGGATGGCCCTGGCTTTCTAGTCTTATTGACTGGGGTAGGTACCAAGGCCATGTGGCTCTAGGCCAGGCCTCAAGGTACTAACTCATAAGGGACAAGAATGTTCCTGAAGAATGAGCCTAGGGACCAAGGGCTGTGCTGTGTTCTTCTTCTCTCTAATGTTTGCTTTCCTTGCCTCAGGAGACTCAGAGTCTCCTGACTCACTCCTTCTCTTACTTTAGAAAGAAGAAAACTTTGCTCTGTACTATTTTAAAGAATTTTAAAGGAGGAAGAAGGCCTTGTGAGAGACAGGATAAAAATTGGTTCACCCCAAGTTTGCATTTTTCTGGTGCTCTCCTGTAGTGCAATATAGATGGACTCTGAAGTGCAATTTCTGTAGGTCCCAGTTTTTCTGGGGAGATGAGGGGCTGAGTTCTCACTTTTGCCTCTGGAAAGTGGAGCTTTGGAATGAGTTTGTGAATGTCTGGGCTGTGGACTAAGCACGTCTGAGGTTGGTGCAGTGGAGGCTAAGCTATTCTCTCTTTATATCCTTTTTGAACATGCACTGGGATAGAGACTGCTCTAGTAGAGACCCTTCTTGTTCAATTGTGCAGATTGCTCTCCTAACCACCCAGGATCAGGGCAAGTTTTGAGGAAGGGTCTGCCTGAAACTGGCGAGCACAGCTGATCAGAGAGGATATCCCCTCTTCCTCCTACCACAGCTGTGCCATATCCAGACTCTATGGTTCTAAGGCTTGGGACCTTAAGGCCACTTTCCTTCATGGTTTGCATCCTTATAATCCTACGGTTCTAAGGCTTGGGACCTTAAGGCCACTTTCCTTCATGGTTTGCATCCTTGTAATCCTAAGTCACCACCATACTGGACTCCACCTGCATTCATTCTGTTCTCTGAGTACTCTTTATGCTTCCCTGACAACACTTTCTGGACCTTTCAGAAGAGTTCAGGGGCCCTCTTGAACTTCCTTCTATGCTAAATGCTCCAGCATCCATAATGTGTCACTGATTGCTGTCTTGTCTTCCTGGTCTTCCTTGAGGATCCCTCTCCTCTTTCTTCCGTGGAATAGAGAATTCTTCTTTTCCAGGGACTGTAGATTTTGAAGGCAGAGCTCAGAATTTAACTCCACAGGGATGCTTCAGAGCAATGATTTCTCTTCTCTTTTATAGCACTCTTCCTTAATTTAGATAGACTCCAGTAATACAACATGCTGCCTGGCTTTGACACTGTTATGTAGCAACTTTTCATCCATTTCTCCATGTTACCAGTGTTTTCCTCTCCAACCTGAGTTATACGTTCATCTGCTGACCTTGATGGCCATGTAGACAATTTGTCCATCTGTGCATCATGATTCCTCACCCCTGTATTAGGTGGCTTCCACATCATCAAGTGTTGAAAGCCCAACTCAACTCTTGTCCTCCAAGCGGTCTTGGTTGCTTTTTCTCCTGGTATTTCCTTTTGATTTGCCTCTTGATGCCTCTGAATTTTCCCAGTGATTCCTCCCTCTTATGACCTCAGCCAGTGGTTGATCCCTTGGGCTTTCCTAGCCTTTCCCCACATCTGCTTGGAAAAGCCCCAGTCTAGGATATAGGTTAAGGTGTTCCCTTTTCTGTCCCTATACTAATCTTCTGAGAAAATAATCAGGATTTCATTTACAAATATGTATCAAGGGTCCTACTCTGTATGAAGTACACAAGAATAACAAATGAGAACACCATTGTGCACTTGCAGTTGATGGTCACCTTCCTTTATACCCTTCCTTAATTACCCAATACAGGAAACACAAACTAGTATCATTGCTGTAGATCTCTTTCTCTAATCTTTAAGACAAAAATGGAGGCAGAGTGATTAGAGAGACTGTGAGAAGAAAAGGGATAACAGATGTCCATAAAGAGTTTAACTGTAAATGTGACTGCTAAGATCATAAATTTGTGGCATGTGGGAAGATAAGTACCAGCCACTACCTTGTCATTTCATCTGACACCTGCGTCTGGATGGAAATCATCTTAGAACAGATTGTGTTATAATTAAAAAAACAAAAAACATTTTGTGTTGGTATGCTAAGCCAAAATGCTCATCCTGGAACAACTGGGATTTCTGCTAAAATTGATTAAAATATACTTATAAATAATAATTTTAAAATTCTTTTTAAAGGAAGCATAAACAACAGATTCCTACATGTAGGATTTGACACATGGATCCTGTGGGGTAACTTTAATAATTCTCAGCCCACTTTTATGGTTTAACTAGGTTATACATTCTGTTGTTTTCTAGTTTCCTAACCTGACCTGGATAGGAATTGGGGAAATTAAATCCCTTTTGCCTCAAATACTTAATTCTGGCTGGGTGTAGTCAATAAGGAAATACAAAGTCTTATCTTATTCATTATATTCTTATTATTTAAGCTTTAAACATTAATATGTCCTTATTCTCCCCACCCCCTTTTTTCAATAAGGAGAAAAAAACAATCTGGAGAGGGAAGTTTCTATACCTAGATTAAAACCTCCTTCAATGCCTATGCTAATTCAAGAGAATCTCAGTCAGAGCTTTTAAGAAATACCTGTCATATTATGTTGGTCCATCAAGCTGTGCACAGTAGACTTCTACTTTATCAATAAATTGTTATGGATAAAATGAAATTATAACTCAAAATAGATATTACAATCATAGAACAGTGTTAGTAACTGGGAATTACTGTACCTTTACTGTGTTAATTGTAATCATTTTCTCATTTATTCTTCATAAAAATCCTGGGAGGAAGGTGTATCATTCATACTTTCGAGATGAAAAAACTGAAATGCAATTAATTTGCCCAGCTTCACATAAACGGTCAGTGTACCATGCGAGGATTAACATCCACATCTGTCTCAAACCCTGTGATCATAACCTCTTCACATATTGCCTCACCTTGAGTGAGCTGAAAGCCAAGCTGAAGAAACTATTCTTGGCAAGGATAGTTTTTTTAAAATAAAGTTCCAGAATGTTCCTGCCTCTTGGTGCTTCCTGGGCAGCAAACCTGGTACTTTTTTAGATCCATGAAGGTCATTTCACTTTGGAGCAGCTGTGGTAGTTGTATTCACAGAGCCTGGTATCACCTTGAGAAGGCTGCTGAGGCCTGGTCCATCCTGGGAGTCCCTGTGAGGCCTGCAGTAGTTCAAGGCCCATTGTTGACTCTATTCTGCACACCTGGTGTCTCATAGAGGAGGCTAGGGATTGGACCTATAATATAAAGGCACACTTGTGACCACACTTATAAACTGCAATGGTAGAATGAGCAATCTTTAGTAAAGCTTTGGTGAATACCAGGGCTCTCTGAACCTATCTTGACTAATGTTCTGTTGTCTTTTCCCTTTTGCAGGGCATAGAAGCCTATGTGACCATTCTCTAAAGTATTTAAGCTCCAGAATCACAGAGAGGAAACGGCAAGGTTCCTGGCTGCCTGCTGGCAGAGGGAATCTGGAGAAACCATTCCTGGGGCCCCGGGGCCCGGTCGTGCCCTTGTTCAGTCCTCTGAATGACCATCACTTGTCCCATGGAGAGAATAGCCTGCTGAAACCCAGGGTCGTGACTGTGGTGAAGCTAGGGGGGCAGCCCCTCCGTAAGATCACCCTGCTCCTCAACAGGAGGTCAGTGCAGACTTTCGAGCAACTCATAGCAGACATCTCAGAAGCCTTGGGCTTTCCAAGATGGAAGAATGATCGTGTGAGGAAATTATTTAACCTCAAGGGCAAGGAAATCAAGAGTGTCTCTGATTTCTTCAGGGAAGGGGATGCGTTCATTGCCATGGGCAAAGAACCGTTGACGTTGAAGAGCATTCAGGTTGCTATAGAAGAACTATACCCCAACAAAGCCCGTGCACTGACATTGACCCAGCACAGCCGTGTCCCTTCTCCACGGCTGAGGAGCAGGCTTTATAGCAAGGCTCTGAAAGGGGAGCACCAGTGTGGGGAGTCTGAAACCGCCAACAGCTGCTGTGAGCCAGCGAGTTGCAAGACAGGCATCAGGCTCCACAGGAAGACCTCTGTGGAGCTGGCGCTGGAAGATCGGGTGAGGGCCCAGAAGTGGGCGAGGGGGAAATGGGAGCCTGAACCCGGTAGCAAGCTGCCCAGGGAAGTCACTCTGGAGGAGAGGCATGCCAGGGGAGAGAAGCACCTGGGGGTGGAGATCGAAAAAACCTCGGGTGAAATTATCAGATGTGAGAAGTGCAAGAGAGAGAGGGAGCTCCAGCAGAGGGAGAAGCTGTCCCTGGGGACCAGCGAGCTGGACCTGGGGAAGTGCCCAAGGTATGACGTGGAGAAGCTAGTGAGGACCAGAAGCTGCAGGAGGTCGTCCGAGGCAAACCCTGCAGGTGAGGAGGAAGGGTGGAAGGGTGACGGCCACTGGAGCATCCCCAGGAACCCCACTCAAGAACTGAGGAGATCCAGCAAGAGTGCTGACAAGAAAGAGGACAGAAACCCCGAGGGTCAGGAAGGCCATCCTCAGGGGGCAGCCAAGGCCAAGAAGGACCTCGGGGACGTTGTACCAGTCACGGAGGAGGGGAAGAAAGACACCAGGCATGTTTGCAGGAGCAAGCATGGTGGCTGGCTCCTGAGAGAGCACCAGGCCGACGCCGAGCGGCTCCCTAGGACCCGGGGAGAAGAGAAGGACGCGGAGAAGGAGAAGAAGCCATGCATGTCAGCGGGGAGAAAGTTGCCTCTCAGAGACGACCAGCCTGTGAGGGCAGAAAAGGAGCCCAAGACGAGGCTGGAAGAGGGCCGGCTGGAGCGGCCGGGTGGCCGGAGGCCGCGGCCCGCAGGCGTCCTGGCAGCCGACGTGGAGAAGCACTACGAGACCGGCCGGGTGCTCGGCGACGGCAACTTCGCGGTGGTGAAGGAGTGCAGGCACCGCGCTACCAGGCAGGCCTACGCCATGAAGATCATCGACAAGGCCCGGCTCAAGGGCAAAGAGGACATGGTTGACAGTGAGATTCTCATCATCCAGAGCCTCTCCCACCCCAACATTGTGAAGCTGCACGAAGTCTACGAGACGGACTCTGAGATCTACCTGATTCTCGAGTACGTGCCGGGTGGGGACCTTTTTGACGCCCTGATAGAGAGTGTGAAGTTCCCCGAGCCTGACGCTGCCCTCATGATCATGGACCTATGTAAGGCCCTCGTCCATATGCACGGCAAGAGCATCGTCCACCGGGACCTCAAGCCGGAAAACCTTTTGGTAAGTCCTGATTTTTGATGCTATGGGACAGGATGTTTTTAAAATAAGGAATAAAATAAAATATTAATGGCTTCATACTGCTGCCTTTATATAACAAAACATGACCTTTGTGTTATAGTAACATGTTTGTTGCGGTATTTAAAATTTTGGTTATAGTTCATATATTGGTTTTGATTAAATTACTGAAAAAATAAAACTGATATGGTCTATATTTACTTCTCTATTTTCCTACTTTTCTTACTGGAAAGTCCCATGATAGCAGGGACTTTCTTTTATTGAAACTGTACCCTGAACACTACAGGAGTTCTGTCACATGGTAGGTCACGTGGTAGGTGCTTTATAAATATTTGAATGAATGCATAAAGACTGTAGCATGCTGCCTGGGAAACAGCAAGCATTCCGTCAGTGGCAGCTAGCATTATTTTTATGCCTAATATCGAGGTGGATATCATGAGTAAGCATTCAAAGCTGAACTGCTGCTGATATAGCAATAGAGACAATGATCTCAATTAGACTTTTTTTTTTTTTTTAGAGACAGAGTCTCACTTTATGGCCCTTGGTAGAGTGCCGTGGCCTCACACAGCTCACAGCAACCTCCAACTCCTGGGCTTAAGCGATTCTCTTGCCTCAGCCTCCCGAGTAGCTGGGACTACAGGCGCCCGCCACAACGCCCGGCTATTGGACATATTTTTTTAACTTGTTTCCTTTAATTTCCATGGCTGTAGTCCCAGCCTGGAAACATAATTCTAGTACATTCGCCTGCCTGTAAATTGCTCCTACAAATAGGATGAAACACTGCTTGATACTGAGTCAAGCTAACTATGTGGTGAAACGAGGTTTATGTTGACAACTTATCTGAAACCTTGTTTTTGCCCATATTCATAGAATTATAGAAGCGATGGACTGGATTCCTGAGTGAGCTGAAAATTACCATCACCTAATTCTCTCTGAAAAATTTCATTTTTGTGTTAGTTAGGTTTCCTTGTCCTTTTTTCACTCACTTTTTGAGTCAGAGCCCAAGTATTTTCCATGTGCAATGTGTTGCACACTGTTTATCACGGACACTTTGGAATTGCCACAGAGCAGCATTCTTTAATGACGCTTCTGTTTTCAGCAATTTGAGGAGGAGAGACTCTGATTAGAGGCCTGGATAGGTCCTATTAGCTGAACATTTCAGGCATTTTAACAGATTTACAAGGTCTCAACCTGTGGAATGAGATCATTTAGGCTATAGTATTGTTTCCTTTTGGAGACAGCTTAAGCTTGCATTTTCTGGCAAGGTCCTAGAGCCAGTCTGTTGAGGCTATCACTTGTGTGAAAGACTTGTCAGTGATTTTTGAAATGGAGAAAGTTTAGCATTATTTTAGATTGCATAGAGAAGTTTGTGTGAGGAAGTGGAAAAACTGGAAGGAAATACATTTATATTCAAAGCTAATTGCCTCTGAAAAATCATTTGGTAATTCTTTGTGGATTTAAATGTCAGTACATAGGTACTTTTAGTCATTTGGGACAATGAAATATATTTTTTGTGTCTGTGTATGAGAGAGAGAGAGAGAGGGAGAGAAACTACAATGTAGCTAAAATTTTTCAGTCTAAATATGTGAGTTATTTATTGGTGTTGATCCTAATTGATATGTAGACCTTTTTCTCTTTTCTGATGTGAAAGAAAGCTATTTTTTTTTACAAATTAAAAACTCTGTGGTATTCTTTTTAATATATTTGCCCTCCTGTGGACAATTCATCAGCTTGCATTTTATCAAAATTGGTTTGTCAGATATATAAAACATGTTTATTCTTTCTCTAGGTGAGTAAAGTTCAACATACTGTCATGGTAGAAGTTTAACTTTTATCTAATACCAACGCTTTTGGTTTTTCAGAGAGAGATAATGTTGGATTTGATAGTTGTCTGGGTTTAGAAAGATAGCCATCTCTAAACTTGCTGGTATATTTACATTGCAAATTTGTTTAGTCTTCTAAGATTCAATATTAATGAATATCACCATGGTGACTATTATCCATCAATTAATGTTCTTGAATGGAATTAATTGTTTTTCACTTGCTTTGAGCTTTGTATTATCAAACTAATTGTTTCTTCCTTGAATGGATAACCTCTGTCACTATTAGGACCTGTCTTTGCTAAGCTTAAGAAAGTGATTATGTTAGAAATAACTTTTGATTACATGGCTGATTGTAACTGTTGCTACTTCTAAAGACTTCAGAATTTGCTAAAAACCCTTTAGTGAATATAGCAAGCCTATGGTGTTATTTTAATCAACACATATTTATATCTGATAATTGGGCTCTAGAGTAAAATTTTAGTCCTGTATTAGTGAGTTCATCTATTTCTACTGGTCACATTTCCTGATAAGATTCTCGTACTTTTCTTCCCTTAGGATTATTTAGACTCCTGAGATCTCACAAAAGAAGTTTTAATTATAAGAATTTCCAGCTTGCAGAAATATCAGTATTAATTGCTTTTTCTGCCAGTAGGTACTCCCTTAGAGGGGTTGGAATATGCTGTGTTGTTGGCTGGGCCCCTGGGGAAGGTGGGGAGGAAGCAAAAAGGAGCTGGAGAAATGATGATGATCAGACCAGCTCACACAGAGTGTGAAGGACATAGGCCAGGTTATTTATAGCCAATGGCCAAGAGATCACATCCAGAGCAAAGAAAGCTTGTTGAACTGGGTGGGGAGATGTCAGATATGAGTCGGGTCATTTGAGAAAATTTCTTCCACAATAAAGGGAAGGAAAGGAAGGGTTCCCGTTCTTGAAACATGGTTGAACGGAATGAGATGGATGCTCAGTCTGCTGCGTCTCAGCAGGCATAGAGGGTGCTGATTTCTCCATTTCCCTCACTGCCCCTAGCCTAGGTGCTATAGCTCTGGAGTGCTTGGAGCAGGGACCCTTGGACGCCAGGTGGTGGGGGTTGTGGGGACAGCTCACAGCTTGTTGGAGGCAGAGGTTGAACTTTCTTTCTGGCCTTCTGTTGGTTCTAGGAAGAGATAAACTTGTTTGGATACTTAGCTGTTGAATATGAGTAGGATGGGGCAATGACTGGTGTCCTGATAGGTGGCAAGGAAAATCTACAGGGAAATAAAGTGGCCACACTCCCTGTCCATTCTCTCTCTACAATAAACCTGTTCAGACATTTTGTTGATATGAATTCCCTAACGTCTTCTTTCACTTCTACTTTGTTAAATAAGGACTCACTTATTGTGTGTTTGTCAGTGGTTCTGTAATGTATTACTTTCTCTGATCAGTAAGACTTCTACCAGCTCCAGTTTCAACCTCTTTTACCCTCAGCTTCTAAGATAAAGGTTTCCATCTCTTCTCATCAAGAGTCCAAGCATTTTACACGTTAGCCACATTAATTTTATAAAGGTAACAACTATGAAGCACATGTAAAGTTATATTTAATAAAATAAAGAAATGTGAATTTTAGTAATAACATGAAATCACTGAAAAAAAAGTACAGTGATACAGCGAAAATACCATTATATGAGAGACATACTCGTCTCAAAAACTACAGGATGTATTCTGTCAAGATGCATTGCAGTTATGACTTCAGGTTTATGTCAGTGAGAGTGGCTCCTAGTATTTACTTCAGCAATTTCCAGGACAATAATAGTATCTGTTCATTCAATGAACCTATTTATTTTCCAGGGTTTGCCTATGTAGTCCACAGAGGTTTCAGGAAATTTCTTAGTCTTCCAAATTCTACATATTGGGTCATCTTGATGATTGAAAATTTTTCTTCTGTTAATTTCTTTTAGACTATGAACAAGAGCTTTCAAAAAAGAAATTTGGAGGAAAGAGACTGTACTCTAGTGAACAGTTTGCAAATCAGGGCAAGGGAACCATTGGGGTAAAATGAAAGTTCATTCCAGCGAACAAAGAATTCAAGTTTTATAGTAAAATCCTAGTTGCGTTTTAATCAAGTCTGTTTACACAAATGAAGGATTGGAACTCAGTTCTGATTGTTCAGTACAGCTGAGTTCTGATTAATTGATGCCTCTGAGCCCTGGTTGGTTGATACAGCTGAGTCCTGATTGGCCAGGGAAGGTGAACTCTGATTGGTTGGTTTTCAAGCTCTAAATCAGAAGTTTTTATGAGATGATTCATTTTTTTCCTATTTATTTATTTATTTTTATTAAATCATAGCTGTGTACATTAATGCAATCATGGGGCACCATATACTGGTTTTATATACCATTTGACATATTATTTATTTATTTTTATTATTAAATCATAGCTGTGCACATTAATGCGATCATGGGGCACCATACACTGATTTTATAGACTGTTTGACACATTTTCATCATACTGGTTAACATAGCCTTCCTGGCATTTTCTTAGTTATTGCTTAAGACATTTACATTCTACATTTATTAGGTTTCACATATACCCTTGTAAGATGCACCGCAGGTGTAATCTCACCAATCACCCTCCCTCTGCCCACCTGCCCCCTTCCACTCCTCCACTTATTTCCCTTTCCCCCTATTCTTAGCTTATAACTGGGTTATAGCTTTCATGTGAAAGCCATAAATTAGTTTCATAGTAGGGCTGAATACATTGGATACTTCTTCTTCCATTCTTGAGATACTTTACTAAGAAGAATATGTTCCAGCTCCATCCATGTAAACATGAAAGAGGTAAAGTCTCCATCTTTCTTTAAGGCTGCATAATATTTCATGGTTTACATATACCACAATTTATTGATGCATTTGTGGGTCAATGGGCCCTTGGGCTTACTCCATGATTTAGCAATTATGAATTGGGCTGCAATGAACATTCTGGTATAAATATCTTCGTTATAATGTGTTTTTTGGTCTTCTGGATATATACCGGTTAGAGGAATTGTAGGATTGAATGGCGGGTTTATTTTTAGATCTCTAAGTGTTCTCCAAAAATCTTTCCAAAAGGAATGTATTAGTTTGCATTCCCACCAGCAGTGTAGAAGTGTTCCATTTTTTCCACATACACGCCAACATCTCTGGTCTTGGGATTTTGTGATATGGGCTAATCTTACTGTAGTTAGATAATATCTCAAAATAGTTTTGATTTGCATTTCTCTGATGATTAAGGATGATGAGCATTTTTTCATATGTCTGTAGGCTGTGCACCTGTCTTTTTCAGAGAAGTTTCTCTTCAAGTCCCTTCCCCAGCCTGCGATGGGATCACTTGTTCTTTTCTTGCTAATACGTTTGAGTTCTCTGTGGATTCTGGTTATTAAACCTTTGTCGGAGACATAACCTGCAAATATCTTCTCCCATTCTGGGGGCCGTCTGCTTGCTTTACTTACTGTGTTCTTGGCTATGCAGAAGCTTTTTAGTTTGATCAGATCCCAATGGTGTATTTTTGATGCTGCTTCAATTGCTTCGGGGGTCCTCCTCATAAAATATTCGCCCAGACCGAATTCTTCAAGAGTTTTCCCTGCACTTTCTTCTAGTAGATTTATAGTTTCATGTCTTTTTTTTTTTTATTAAATCATAGCTGTGTACATTGATATGATCATGGGCATCATTCACTAGCTTTACAGACCGTTTACCAAGTTTCACATATACCCTTGTAAGATGCACCGCTGGTGTAATCGCACCAATCTCCTTCCCTCTACCCACCTTCCCCCTCCCTCCCCTCCCTTTCCACCTTCCCCCTATTCTTAGGTTGTAACTGGGTTATAGCTTTCATGTGCAAACCCCAAATTAGTTTCATAGTAGGGCTGAGTACATTGGGTACTTTTTCTTCCATTCTTGAGATACTTTACTAAGAAGAATATGTTCCAGCCCCATCCATGTAAACATGAAAGAGATAAAGTCTCCATCTTTCTTTAAGGCTGCATAATATTCCATGGTGTACATGTACCACAATTTATTAATCCATTCATGGATTGATGGGCACTTGGGCTTCTTCCATGACTTAGCAATTATGAATAGGGCTGCAATAAACATTCTGGTAGAAATATCTTCGTTATGATGTGCTTTTTGGTCTTCTGGGTATATGCCCAGTAGAGGGATTACAGGATTGAATGGCAGATCTATTTTTAGATCTCTAAGTGTTCTCCATATTTCTTTCCAAAAGGAATGCATTAATTTGCATTCCCACCAGCAATGCAAAAGTGTTCCCTTTTCTCCACATCCGCGCCAACATCTCTGGTCTTTGTGATATAGGCTAGTCTCACTGGAGTTAGATGGTATCTCAAAGTAGTTTTGATTTGCATTTCTCTGATGATTAAAGATGATGAGCATTTTTTCATATGTCTGAAGGCCGTGCGCCTGTCTTCTTCAGAGAAGTTTCTCTTCAAATCACTTGCCCAGCCTGCGATGGGATCCCTTGTTCTATTCTTGCTAATGCGTTTGAGTTCTCTGTGGATTCTGGTTATTAAACCTTTGTCAGAGACATAACCTGCAAATATCTTCTCCCATTCTGGGGGCTGTTTGCTTGCTTTACTTACTGTGTTCTTGGCTGTGCAGAAGCTTTTTAGTTTGATCAAGTCCCAGTAGTGTATTTTTGAAGCTGCTTCAATTGCCCGGGGGGTCCTCCTCATAAAATA
Organism: Nycticebus coucang; assembly: GCF_027406575.1. Classification (NCBI taxonomy): domain Eukaryota; kingdom Metazoa; phylum Chordata; class Mammalia; order Primates; family Lorisidae; genus Nycticebus; species Nycticebus coucang. The sequence goes on along the minus strand of NC_069787.1, from coordinate 81,335,355 downwards.
CTCACCCAGCCTGATTTCTTCAAGGGTTTTCCCTGCACTCTCCTCTAGTATATTTATAGTTTCATGTCTTAAGTTTAAATCTTTAATTCAGTGAGAGTCTATCTTAGTTAATGGTGAAAGGTGTGGGTCCAATTTCAGTCTTCTATAGGTCGCCAGCCAGTTCACCCAGCACGATTTGTTAAATAGGGAATCTTTTGATTTGCATTTCTCTAATATATAGAGATGATGAACATTTTTTCATGTGTTTGTTAGCCATTTGTCTGTCGTCTTTAGAGAAAGTTCTGTTCATGTCTCTTGCCCATTGATATATGGGATTGTTGGCTTTTTTCATGTGGATTAATTTGAGTTCTCTATAGATCCTAGTTATCAAGTTTTGTCTGATTGAAAATATGCAAATATCCTTTCCCATTGTATACCATGGAATACTATTCAGCCATTAAAAAAAATGGAGACTTTACATCCTTCGTATTAACCTGGATGGACGTGGAAGACATTATTCTTAGTAAAGCATCACAAGAATGGAGAAGCATGAATCCTATGTACTCAATTTTGATATGAGGACAATTAATGACAATTATGGTTATGGGGGGGAAGCAGAAAGAGGGAAGGAGGGAGGGGGTGGGGCCTTGTTGTGTGTCACGCTTTATGGGGGCAAGACATGATTGCAAGAGGGACTTTACCTAGCAATTGCAATCAGTGTAACCTGGCTTATTTTACCCTCAATGTATCCCCAACAATAAAAAAAAAATAGGGAATCTTTTCCCCACCGAATGTTTTTAATTGGCTTGTCAAAGATCAAATAACAGTAAGTAGCTAGGTTCATCTCTTGGTTGTCTATTCTGTTCCAAACATCTACCTCTCTGTTTTTGTGCCAGTACCATGCTGTTTTGATCACTAATTTATAGTATGGTCTGAGGTCTGGTAGTGTGATTCCTCCTCCTTTGTTTTTATTTTTGAGTGATGTCTTGGCTATTCGAGTTTTTTTCTGATTCCATATAAAATGAAGTATTATTTTTTTGAGATCTTTAAAGTATGGCTTTGGAGCTTAAATAGGGACTGCATCAAAATTGTATATTGCTTTGGGTAGTATGGACATTTTAAAAAATGTTGGTTCTTCCCAGCCATCAGCATGGTATGTTTTTCCATTTGTTAACATTTTCAGCTATTTATTAGAGTTTGATAGTTCTCTTTATAGAGATCTTTTACATCCTTTCCTAGATAAGTTCCTAAATATTTCATCATCTTTGGCACTACTGTGAACAGAATAGAGTCCCTGACTGTTTTTTCAGCTTGACGATTTATGAATGTTGATTTTATAACCTGTGATGCTGCTGTATTCCTTCACCACTTTTAAGAGTTTTGTAGTAGAATCCCTGGTGATTTTGAGATATACAAACACATCATCTGTGAAGAGGGAAAGTTTGATCTCTTCTGACCCTATATGGATGCCCTTGGTTGCCTTTTATTCCCTAATTGTGATGGCTAAAACTTCCATTACAATGTTAAAGAACAGTGGAGACAATGGGCCACCTTGCCTGCTTCCTGATCTGGGTGGAAATTATCTCAATTTAACTCCATTCAATACGATATTGGCTGTGGGTTTGCTGTAGATGGCCTCTATCGGTTTAAGAAATGTCCCTTCTGTACCAGTTTTATTAAGTGTTCGGATCACGAAGGGATATTATCAAAAGCTTTTTCTGCATCAAAGAGAATCATATGGTCTTTGTTTTTTAATTTATGTGCTGAATTCTATTTATAGATTTACATATAATGAACCAGCCTTGAGACCTTGGGATAAAACCGACTTTGTCATGGTGTATAATTTGTTTGATGTGTTGCTGGATTCTGTTTCTAAGGATTTTGTTGAATATTTTTGCATCAATATTCATTAGTGATAGTGGTCTATAATTTTCTTATCTTGTTGGGTCTTTTCTTCGTTTGGGGATCAAGGTGATATTTGCTTCATAGAATGTGTTGGGTAGTATTCTTTCTTTTTCTATGTTTTGGAAAAGGTTGAGTAATATAGGTACTAGTTCCTCTTTAAAGGTTTGGTAGAATTCTGACCTGAAGCCATCTGGTCCTGGGCTTTTCTTTTTAGGGAGATTGTGTATAGCTGATACTATTTCAGAACTTGATATAGGCCTGTTCAACATTTCCACTTGATTCTGGCTAAGTCTTGGAAGGTGACGTGCTTCCAAATATTGGTCAATTTCCTTCAGATTTTCATATTCCTGAGAATCAAGTTTCTTGTAATATTCATTAAGGATTTTTTTAAATTCTGAGGAGTCTGTTATCATTTCATCTTTGTCATTTCTGATGGATGAAATTAGAGATTTTACTCTTTTTTTCCTGGTTAGGTTAGCCAATGGTTTATCTATTTTATTGACCTTTTCAAGAAACCAACTTTTTGATTTATTGATCCGTTGTATAATCCTTCTGTTTTCAATTTCATTTAATTAATCTCTAATTTTGGTTATTTCTTTCCTTCTAGTGGGTTTCTGGTTGGAATGTTCTTCCTTTTCCAGTAGCTTTAGATGTCCCATTAAGTAGTTAACTTCCTCTGTTTCCGTTCTCTTGAGGAATGCTCGCAGTGCTATAAATTTCCCTCTTAGGACTGCCTTTGCAGAGGTTCTGATAATTCATGTCTTCATTGTTGTTTTGTACAAAAAATTTGGTAATTTCCTTCTTAATCTCGTCTATGACCTAGCTATCATTCAGCATAAGGTTATTTAACTTCCATGTTTTTGTAGGAGTATGCAGATTCCTTGTTACTGAGTTGAACTTTTATTCCATGGTGGTCCGAGAAGATGCAAGGAATAATTTCTATTCCTTTAAATTTACTGAGGTTAGACTTGTGACCTAAGATGTGATTGATTTTGGAGTATGTTGCATGGGCTGATGAGAAGTATGTGTATTCAGTTTTGTTGGGATGAAATGTTCTGTAGATGTCTGCTAAATCCAAATGTTGGATGGTTAAGTGTAAATCTAAAATTTCTTTGCTCAGCGTCTTATTGAAGGATCTATCAACACTGCCAAAGGAGTGTTAAAATCTCTGACTATTATGGAGCTGGGGAAATCATGTTGGTCATGTCTGTTAGGGTTTCTGTTATAAATTGAGGCATATTCTGGTTGGGTGCATAAATATTAATAATTGAAATCTCATCTTATGGAGTATTACCCTTAACAAATATGAAGTGACCATTCTTATCCTTCCTTACTTTTGTTGGTTTAAAGCCTATTGTGTCTGCAAATAGAATTGCAACACCTCCTTTTTTCTGATTTCATTTGCCTGAAATACAGACGACCATCCCTTCACCCTGAGTCTATATTTATATTTTAAGGTAAGATGAGATTCTTGTGTGCAGAAGATATCTGGCCTGAGCTTTTGTATCCAGTCAGCCAACCTTGCCTCTTTAGAGGAAAGTTTAAGCCATTCTCATTAATGGAGAATATTGATAAGTCTGGTAAAATTTTGGGTATTGAGTCTTTGAAAGTACAGTGGACATTTTTAATCCTTTCGCCACTGTAGAAGTTAGAGTTTGATCAAAAATTTCTGAGTGAGTTTACTTTTGTTGTAGAGGATTGTACTGGTCATTATGGAGGACAGATCTGAGAATATCCTGAAAAGCTGGTTTAGTTATGGCAAATTTCTTCAACATGTGAGTTTCATTAAAGTATTTAATTTCTCCATCATAAATGAAACTCAGTTTAGCTGGATACAGGATCCTGGGTTGAAAGTTATTTTGTTTTAGGAGATTAAAAGTCGATGACCACCCTCTTCTGACTTGAAAGGTTTCAGCAGAGAGATCTGCAGTCATTCTAACATTCTTCCATTTGTAGGTTATGATTTTCTTATGTCTGGGTGCTTTGAGAATTTTCTCCTTCATATTAACTTCAATGAAGTTAATTATGATGTGCTTGGGATATGTCTTATTCTGGTTGAGTTGTGTTGGGGTTCTGAAACTGTCTGCTATCTGAATTTCAGAATCTTTTGGCATGTCTGGAAAATTCTGTTTCATAATTTCATGGAGAAGAGCTTCTGTGCCTTGCAAAGTCACTTTATCACTTTCAGGGATTCCTATGAGATGAATATTAGCTTTCTTCGAATTATCCCAGAGCTCTCTGAGAGGATGATCTATTTTTGCTCTCCATTTCTTTTCCTCTTTGAGAGTTTGGGACTGTTCAAAAGCTTTGTCTTCAATGTCAGAAATCCTTTCTTCTGCTTTCTCCACCGTTACTGAGGGATTCTACTGTATTTTTCAGATCTTTGAGGGCTGCAAATTCTTGCCTCAATGTATCAAAATCTTTGGTGATTTTGTCTTTAAATTTGTTCAATTTTTGAGACAACTTTTGAAATGCTCTTGGAATTTCTAATTCCAACATTTCCTCTATGCTATTAATCTTATTTGTAGTTCAAATTCTGAATTCGATTTCTGATATCTCGGCCATCTGTTTATGAATGGGATCTTCAGTTGTGTCTGCCATATCTTTCCTTGAGGGTGGGGGTGGGGTTGATGTACTCTGGTTATTCATGTTTCCGGAGTTTTCCCACTGATTCCACCCCATGATTATTTTACACTGTTTGACTAGATGAGCAGATAAAGAGAAGTTGGGTTGGGGTTCCAGGAGTAGTGCTTAACCAGCCCTTTGTCCAAAAGCTGGGACTGGTGTCTATACCTTTTCTGCTGGAGCTTTGCCAAGGACCTGTACAGTGCTACAGCCTGAGAAACCGGGGACCTACTTGGTATGGTGGGGCTAAGTGGCTCTGTCTTGTTTTCAGCTGGTCTCTGTCCTACCCTAGTGAATCAGTTAGTCTGGGTTGAAGTCTCAGCTGTTGAGAAATACCAGCAATAGTTCACCTGCCCCTGACAGGCAATGATTGGAAAAGGAAAATCAAACCTTCCCACAACCACACACCCAGGGTTCCACTTGGATAGTCCTCGGGCTATTGGCCCAGTTCAAGAGGTCCAAATCAATTGTCTCAGTTAGCACCTGTCTCAGGTGGGAGAGTTCAAAAGGTCTCTGGCAACTAGACCACAGGGGCCTGTTGACAACTCAAATATGACTCGGTCTGGTGCTCCATGATGTCAGGCAGACCCACCCAGCAAATAGATTCGTTTGGGAAGGTTGATGCCTCCTTCTCCACCTTGCACCCCTGTCACACCCAGTCACTGATAACCCTGGAGGGCTGTGACTCAGTTGCCTCCAATGAGCAGATACTCTGGGGTTTTGTGCTTGCCTGAATCACAAGGAGATCTATGTCTTCTCAGCCAGGCCGCTGCTCTTTGCCACTATCCAGCAGGGCGAGGTGAGGCCTGACAACCTCGGGTGCTTAATGGAGGCTCGGGCTGTTCACTCAGTTTCAGCCCTGCCCCTGATTGATGTTACTGACAGAACAGAACAACTTTGCAGAATTTGTTTCTGTCCCAGCTATATTCCCCTGCAGAATGGACGCTGAGTTCACAGAACCTATGACTTAGGCCCTGTCTGTGCCACTGCCCGGTCTCGGCTATGGTTTGTTTTGGAGCAGCATGGTTAGCTGTCAGTTCCAGCCTCTGCCTGCCCACCTTTGTCTCAGCTAATGATCCCTTGAGGGCCGGGTGTGTCTTCAGCTCAGCATAGTGGTCCTCTGGGTCAGCCCCACCCTGGGATTCTGCTGGCTCTCTGCGTGCGTATTCTAGTCCCCATGCTCCACTCAGGCCTGTACCGCCTCAGGCAAACACTTTACTCATGGGGCCTAGGTTTCCATCCCAGCTATGTTCCGCCAGTGGCTGCCACCAGAGAAGAAGCCTGGCCTCCTCTGGTTGCCCAGGGAGACAGGGGGTGTGACTCCGGAGCATCCAGGGATGAACCTTATTGTTGCTGCTGCAGCTGCTGCTCTGTGCCTTGGGGCACTGCCGCTTCTGTATGGTTCCCTTTCAGCTGACCATCCTCTCCTTACTCCCGTGCTGCAGAATCAGCATTGACCAGCAGCAGTCCATGCCCTGTCCACACCTCTAGAGAAAATACTCAAGAATCTGGAATCCTGGGGGACAGGCTTCCAGACCTCAGAGTGAGAGTGGAAGGGAGTGCTGGGAGTTCAGAATTGCAGGTACAGAATATATGGAGTTTTATATGGTTTTATGCCTGGCAGGAGAGTGCCATGGTGGGATATAATGGGAGGACTTTTGAACTCTGCTCACTTGTTTGTATGGAGTACTGCAAGCTGTTCTCATGGGGGAGGGGACTCATGTTCACTTGGTGATGGATTTTGTACATTTTGTTTGTATTCCTGGGGTTGCGGCTCACCTCAGCAGGGTTGATGTATGTTCTTCAACCTTCTCTCTTGGCTAAGCTATAATCCACAGGTTACTTGCTAAACTTCTGTCCTTTAACTCTCCTTTTGGATGGGAGCCTCTTTGCTCAGGCTCTGGAAATAGCTGGGACAGGGAGATGCCACAGAGGGTGGCATAGTCAAAGTGGTTGGCCTCAGCCAGCTCCCGGCCTGTGGGCAGGTGTGGCTCCCCCTCTGAAGCTGGCACCTGAGACTGCTGAGCCAGCCTCCAGCTTGGCCTGTCCCACATGGCCATTCCTAGCTCTGGAGGTGGTGGCAGCTGCCCAGAATTCTTTATAGGTGGAATTTTTTGTTGGTTCCTCAGGACTGTTTTCTTTTTGTTCACTTCCTTCTACTACTTTTTTTCTTTCACTTCCTCCTTCTCTTTAAATTACCTTGTCTCTCTGCTTAGGTGTTGAAGTCTCCTTTTGGTATAGGGCCAAAAGGAAAAGAAGGGAGAAAAGAAAGCCAAAGAGAAAAAAGGGGGGTAAATGGAAAAAAATGGAAAAAGGAGAGAAGAATAACAGAAAGAGAGTGATGGGAGTAATGGTAGTTTTCAGCAGGGTGCTTTGACCCACACGTGCAATTGCCAAGTATAGTTGCCAAGGCCTCTGGAGGGCTGGTCTGGGTGGGTCCTTCGAGGTCAGGAGCTCCTTACCAGCTTGAGGAATAGCAAGACCCCACCTTTGCCAAATATAGAAAAAAAATCAGCAATATATCATAGTTGGGAGGTACAAATACCATCCTTCAAAAGGTTAAAACTACAAGAACACCCAAGCCTAGGCCTCAGAGGGAGGCTCTGTCCCATAAATGGAATACAATTGAAATAGAATAAAACAGATCAGAATAAAAGAATAATAATAAAAGTATATAAGGAAAATTGAAAATAACATTACATAAGCTGTAAAAAAAAGGATATCTTAATTGTTTGAGAAATTTATATAGGAACGAAAAGTAGAAAAATCTCTACAAAAAGACAAAAGGAGAGAAATGGAAAGGAAAGAAAGAATAAGAGGGGTAGAAAAACCATAGCAAACATGAAGCATTTACTGTTGAAGAAAGTAAAAATGGAAAAATAAAAATACAATAAAATAAAACAAAACATAATACAACAATAACAAACCCTAAAGGAAAAATTGACAAAAGACATAATAAAAGGAGCAGAAAAACCATAGCCTTGGAGCCCTTATTATTTAAGAACGTATAAATGGAAAAATAAAAATACAAAAAGGAAAAAAGAAATCCTGGGGAAAAAATTGAAAAAAGGAAAAAAAAAATTGTATAGCAACACATTGCCTGGACAACAGGTTTCATTCTGGGGTTAGGAGATCTAATCATACCACTTATTTTGCTGTGTAAGACAGGTTCTGGAAGCTACTATATAGTTGCCAAGGAGACCTGGTCCTATCTTCCTGATTTATTTGCCTTCAATCCCTGTAGGGCTGGAAGCCTGAAGCTTTCATCAGCCTACTTAAGGACACACTTTGACCTTTCCAAATAGTGCCTCTTGGGCATAAAGTGGCTTTCCCTGGGAGTGGGATCCCCCCCCAAGTCTTCTCAAGAGTGTCCAGCTCAGCAGGCATTCCAGAATTTGCCTTGTGGTAGGGCCCTGTGGGCTCTTCCTCTTAGGCAGTCCTCCCACAATGGTGGCACCCTGATAGTAGCCAAAAAGTGGAAGCTCTACCCTGCCCAGGGGCTCAGTCCTGGCCACTGTGTACTCTTCAAGATCACTTGCTTGCTTAAGCTCTCCCAAAGTAGCTCCATTGAGTACCCAAGTCCAAAAAAGCACTTCAGGACAGGCCTTCTCTGTCTTTAGCCTACTGCTGGAGGGCCAGGTTACCTCTGCTGCTACCTAAGCACTTGCCTTCTGTGCCAATCTTCCACTTGTCCTGACCTCCTCATTGGCTTCTGGGGTCCCCTGCTATTTCCCTGTGTCCCTGAAGTGATGTTTCTGGGCAGGGCACCCTAGCCAGAGGTGGCTGGAGTCTTCGTTCCTTGGTCTTACCACAAGTGGCTGCTGAAGAGCTGTCTCTAGTCCACCATCTTGCTCCCCAATACTACTTTTAGTTTTTATAACACTATTCATTATCTGATACTGATACTACATATTTATTTGAATATTGTTTATTAATAGAGCTGAGGTTGCATAAGAGAAAAGATTTTATTTCATTTACTATTGTATTCTTAATACCTAGGACAGTGCTTGGCACATAGTAGGCATATCATTAATATGTATGGAGTGGATATGGGTTATTAAGTGGAAAAAAAAGTTGGCATGATATATAGACAACAAAGACATATCATAGGCATGTCATATGACAAGTCCCAGGGAATACTTTGTCCTCACTGATTTTTTCAGTCATTCTTTTGTACTATGGTGTCTTTTGCAGTTGAAATACAAATTGATTTTAGATATTGGCATTTTAATGTGAATTGGTTTCTAAGATTATATCAATCCTGATAGCCAGTTGAAAATGGATATTGGAGGGAAAAAGTATTAGGAATCATGAAGGATCAAGAAGTTGGTGGCCAGGTGCAGTGCCTCATGCCTGTAACCCTAGCACTTTGGGAAGCAGAGGTGGGAGAATTACTTGAGGATAGGGGTTTGAGACCATCCTGAATAACATAGTGACCCCATCTCTACACAAATTAAGAAAAAAATTTAGACAGGTGTGGTAGTGTTTGCGTGTAGTACCAACTATTTGGGAGGCTGAGGCAGAGGATTGCTTGAGCCCAGGAGTTTGAGGTTGCACTGAGCTGTGATCTCACCACTGTACTCCAGTCGGGGAAAGATAATTGGCAAAGATAAACAAGCTTTTTACCTGTGTCTTAGTTTTTCTGAAGGTAGCTGTTCATTGTTTGCTCTGTCTTCTGCTGTCATCATCTGCTTAGAGCTGAAAATTGCAAGATCATATTAAAATTGAGGCACCATCCAAGGAGAAAATAGAAGCTAATTGTCCAGAAAAATAAAGAAAAATTCCTCTTAAAGTTTTAAGATTATCCAGATGTTATTTGGAGACTGACATAAATAAGATAGAACATCTGGATTAAACGGAGAACATTTTGGTGTGGCCAAAGAAAGGGGTCATATTTGCAGACAGGTAAGTCATTACAGTGCTATGTAATATCTTAACACCTTCTCAGTCAGAGAACAGCTGAAAACAGAGCCACAGCAGGAACATGACCCAGAGCAGTGAGTTTAGATTTACTAGAAGATAGAGACAAGGTGATGTAGCATGAGGGCAGGTGAGGTGTTGTGCAGGGAGGCTATAGGTGGGCCCCTCAGTGCAATTTAGGCAAGTCTGGGAAGGATTTCCAAATTTGGGGCATTGATGTTGGTCATTTAATGGGTTCTTTGACTGCTTCGATGGCCACCTAGTAACGGTCACTGACAGTCCTGAGGTCTACTGACTTCATGAAATCATACATGGTGTGTGGTGTTTAGTTCTGGCATTCTTTTTCAAAAGAGGCACTCAGAGACTGTCCAGAACTTTACTATTCACATGAATCACCCTGGGAGTCTCTAGAAATGCAAATTCTGGTATAGGGCATATGCAACAGCCAAGATTCTAACAAGCTCCCAAGTGATGCTGATGGTGCTGGTCCAGGGGATGCTCTTAGAGTAGCAAGGAATGGAAGAGGGTGATGGGTCAGGGGGGAGTCCAGGTCAGGAATATTTGGAGGGTACTTAAGATACTGTATCAGTCAGGATTCTCCAGAGACAGAACCTGGAGAATTTTTACTGTATTTACTGACACTGATATATTATAGAGATATGTGAGAAGGGATTTATTAGGGGAATTGGCTCACATGATTATGGAGGCCAAGAAGTCCCATGACAGGCTGTCTGCAAGCTGGAGACCCTGGGGTGCCAGTAGCTCAGCCTTAAAACCCGAGGGGTCTAACCAGTTTAAGTCCTGGAGTCCAAAGGCCGGAGAGCCTGGAGTTCTCATATAAAAGGATGAGAATAGTATATCCTAGATATGGGGGTGGGTGGAGCTGGAAGGGGGGAGGGAAGAGAAGAGAAGAGGAGAGGGTAGGGGAGAGGAGAGGAGAGGGAGAGACAGAGAGACACCAGTTTGCTTATCCTCTGTTGCTTTTCTGAGAAGAGAAGAGGAGAGGAGAGGGGAGAGAAGAGGAGGGGAGGGGAGGGACAGAGAGACACCAGTTTGCTTGTCCTCTGTTGCTTTTCTGTCTCAGTCCCCAGCAATTGGAGTGGGAAGATCTTCCCCACTTGGTCCACTCAGACTCACATGACATTCTTCTCTGGAAGCACCCTCAACCCCCCCTCCCCCCCAATTATGCTTTACCAGATCTAGGTATTTCTTAATCTACTCAAGGTGGCAGTTAACATTAACCATCCCAGATGCTGACTTGCAGAAGACAGAAAGCAAGCTAGAGATTGTGGTGCTTATTCCCTATCTTTGGAGGGATGTGACCTTATTCAGGGTCACTCCAAAAGGCACATTTAGAAAACAGGGGTAGGGGTGGAATTCCAAATCAATATAGGGGTGGATCTTCTTACAAGTTAAGCTGGCCATAAATGAGATGGACTACTGCATGAAGTTGTAGAATCTTTTCCATTTTGGTATTTCATTTAGGTATGGATGATAGTCTTGTAGGAAAATGTTTAGACAAGTTTTCTGTTTAGATCAGTGGTCCTAATCCTTTTTGGAGTCAGTGATCAGTTACATATAAGACTTTTTTTTTTTTTTATCCCTGAAAGGGGATAGTTTTGATATGATTCAAGTACATTGCATTTATTGTGCACTTTATTTCTATTATTATTACATTGTAATATATAATAAAATAATTATACAACTCATTATAATGTAGAATCAGTGGGAGCTCTGAGCTTATTTGCCTGCAACTAGATAGTCTATCTAGGGGTGATGAGAGACAGTGATACCCAAAATGTGTTACTTACATCTAGTCTACTCCATAATCTTGTTTTTGTTGCTGTCATTGAAGAAAACCCTGCTATCTAGGATGTTGGAAATGGAAGAAGGCTTTTCAGTGCTTCTGTGGCAATCTCAGGATATTCCACCTTGACTTTAATCCAGAATGTATGGATGTTTGAAATTGTCTCAAACCTACTTTAAAAGTCACCATCATTTGTGATCTCAAGCAGTTGATCCTCTTCTAGCATGGACAAAGTCAATTCACCTGTTTTTTTAATTCACAAACTGGTCACAGATCCCTTTATTCCGAGTTCAGGGGTCTTTCATGGTTGGGTAGTAAAGCTTAGATCCCTTTGAAAGCTGAGATAGGTGATCAGAGAGAAAGAAGAAAAGAGAAAGAAGGGCCTGGCTCATTCTTTTTCAAAATCTCTGCTCATGTTTGAAACAAGTCAGAAATCCCAGTGTTCAGCTGTTGGCCCTGTAATTCCAGTTTGGCTTCAAATGCAGCTACTTTATCTGTTGACTTGAACCTAGTTGCCATTCTTCCCTAACGTGGCAGATTGACTATATTGAGCAGGTTGAATATGTCATACAAGTAAGTTTTGTGACCCATTGTGTGACACTGAAATGTGCTGCCAGTGATCTCCCTTTAGAAAGTCACCTCACTGCTGTGTGTAAGAGCAGATGTGTGTGTGCTCTGCATCCATCTGCTCACAGAGCTGCACTATGGATGTGAGTTAAGGGCATGTACTTTAATGTGGCTGATGATTTTCATTGTATCCTGCAAAACATTGCTTAATTTGGATGACATTTTTCCACTAGCCAGCATTTCTTTATAGATAACACAGTGCATTGACTTATATTCAGAAGTGACATCCTTGACTCAAGTAGTGAAACTAGAAAGCCTTTATGTCATGGTGGCTGCTCCATCTGTGCATTTACTGACACAAAATGACCAGTTCAGTTTTCCTGATATGTAATCATTCAGAAAGACTTGAATAGTTCTGCAGCATGGTGTAGATTGGCAATAAAAGTGCACATAGGATATCCTCATGCACATTCTCCTGAAAAATATATCACACACAAAAAGCATGGTTGCCTTGTCAACATTGGTAGACTTGTCAAACCTGGATTTTGTACTGTGGTGACTTATTAATCATCTCTAACAATTATGCCTCACTATGCTCTAAAGGAGGAACATGTGCCACCTTTTGTATTGCAGCCTGTCCTAAAAGTTCATGGATAACATCCTTTACCGACAGGCAGGACCAACTCTTTTTTTTTTTTTTTTTGAGACAGAGTCTCACTTGGTCACCCTTGGTAGATTGGTAGAGTGCGATGGTAAATTTGCTCACAGCAACCTTAAACTCTCGGGTTCAAGTGATCCTCTTGCCTCAGCCTCCCAAGTAGCTGGGACTACAGGCACCTGCCACAATGCCCACCTAGGACCAAATCTTTTAAAGGGCTTCTTAGCTTTAGCAATTGATGCTCTCAGTGCAGACACATTTGATGGAGTGGTGGTAGCCTTAAGAAATTGTTGCTGTTCTTCATGTTCACATTTTCTTCTTTTAAAAAATCCCAAGGGCTTGTCTTTTAATGCAGGGTGCTTGGTGTCCCTGTGGCAAAGCAGTTTTGAAGGTTTCCTGGCTTTGTTAGATAGCTGGTTGCCACCTATTATACGAAATGGGCTTGGAGAATATGAATCACCTATTGCAGTGAACCCATTATTTAAGTAGGACTCTTGGTATTTTCTTTCTAATGAAACTTTTATTTTGTTGGCATTCTTCGAGTTTTCTGAAGCTGTCTCATCATTGGGCTACCTCCCTCTTCAAAGAAGCTCTCCAGAGATGCTTGTTTTTCATTCATTTTTGCTGGGGTTAGCTTTTTACCAAAACCATGACTGAGACAAATGTGAAGCATGGGGAAGAGGTGTGGATGGAAGTAGTAAATAAAATAATGGGCGGGCCATGTGCAGACTAAAATAAGTGTTGGGTTTTGACTTAAAGCCTGGCACCAGATATAGCTGTACAACTGAAGTACATCAATTCACTTGCCACAATAAAGCCTGCTAACAGATGCAGCTTTGCAATTGAAGTAAGATGCTCATTTGCCATTTAAAACCCTGCCACCAGATGCAGTTTGTCACTTGCCACTTACTGACAGGGTTTTAATAAGTGTCTGCAGGCAATTGACTTATGGTCTCGTGCAGTCAGATCTCTCTGCATTGGCAGCTGCTCTCTAGCACTAGCATCACCACCTTAGCTCCACCTTGGATCATCAGATGTTAGATTCTCATGAAGACTACACAAATCTAGATTCCTCACATGTGCAATTTATAGTAGGGTTCATGGTCCTATGAGAATCTAATGCTACAGCTGATCCGATAAGAGGCAGAGGTCAGGTGGTGATGCTTTGAGGAGTGTCTGTAAATACAGATGAATCTTTGCTCCTTTGGCTGCTGCTCACCTCCTGCTGTGTGGCCAGATTCCCAACGGACCGGGGACTGGTACCAGTCCACAACCTAGGACTTACGGATCTTGGTTTAGGCGGGGGTTTGAATTTGACGGTTTAAGAAGCCCCACAGATTCTAGGAGGAAAACTTATTCCAGGAGAACATCACTCATTTAATTTCAAGGATTAAGATAGGAACTATTCTGAAGCTAAGAATGTGAGGTACCTGTTGAAAAAAATAAACCAAAGAACTCATGCAGTATATGCCCTTAAGTGTATTAAAATGCTTATATAGGTGAAATAAACAATAACACTGAAAAATATTAAATAACTTCTGACAAGCTGGAAACAGAATAATTAAAAACACTAAGCAGTATGGAGCCACTTTCTGGAAGGGACAAATGACACCACTGATCTTAACCACTCCTGGGTTCTGCATATGTGATTGTTAATGCTCAAGAAATGACCCTGAGACTCAAAGAGAAAAGCTGAACCATGAAGAGGCAAGAGGAGGCATAATATATTTTTAGATAGCCCATAAAATAATTTAAAAAGAAGTTAGGCATTTTGAAAATATATCCATCAGTATCTGGACATTTGGTGTAATAAATTTTCAAAAGAAAAGTCCTAGTTTTCAAAGTATTTAATCTGCTACTGTGTCAGTGGAGCCAGGTTTTGGAATTGGGAGTTTTCATGAGGAAGAAAATGTTTCAGTTATTTTGCAACAGGCATACACATCTTATTTTGGCATATTAAATCAGCCAAATGATTTTAATGTTGGTTATTTGGTTGGGAATATTTACAAATATTCATGAGGGACATAGTGTTTCAGAAATTACTCAGCAAATTTGATTAATGTGGATCATCTGTCTGGTAATTCTAGACACCACACTATTTTGTTTTCCTTTCCTTCCAAACTAGATTTTCTAGCCTAAATTATTTTGATAATTACCCCTGTGATCCCCTTTTGGGATATGCTTGTCTCTATACCCACATCAGACAGATTTTCATATAAATTCTAAATTTATGGCTGTCCATTTATTTAGGTTAATTATGGAGACATTGATTAGATTGTCTGGTAATGAGTCAGGCTCAGTAATTAAGACACATGCTGCTTATAGAGATGCAAACTCACTAGAAGGAACCAAAGCAAGTGTGGAGAGCTCATTCTGGCCTGGAGCAACTGGGAGAATGGCCGACCCCCACCATTGTCAGCTCTGATGGGGCTCAAGGAGAAGCACAGTTCACCATTGCTGCCTGGGAATGTGGTAGCAGGGTTGGGAACCTTTGTTCCAGTTCCAGTAGAGGTGTGACAGTGTGTACCTGCAGATAAGTTGATAAATTCTCCTTTAGCTGTGGAGGCACCAGTTAGAGTGGATAAGATTGTCCAGATTTATCCCAGTAAATTTCCACATAGTGGTCTAATTAACTGGTTAGTTCACCTTTAATCTGAGCAATCAGCTTCAATGATGAGATACTGAACAGTTGTTCTTCAACCTTACTTGTGTGGGTGCTAGCTAGTACTGAAGGAGGCCAGAGTTAGATTTGTGCCTAATTATTTAACCTTTCCCCTAAGTGGAAAACTGCTTCCATGGTATAGGATATCAGTGTGTCTTTTATTTGCTATGAGATATACTGGGTTTGCCCCTTCATTGTTTGCTGGTTTATTTCTTTTTTCATGAGAAACATGACATACCTTTTGTTTTATTATTTCTTGCATAGTGAAATAAATGGTTGCTATGCTTGCCTACTTCTTGACATTCATTTGTTTAAGTTAAGACCCGACTTTTTCTAATAATCATCATCTTATTAACAAATACCTTGAGGGTGCAGGAGGAGAGGACATACTATCTTGGCAGTGGGAACTGGTTTACTAGACATTAGGAGGCCAGTTACCTGGGCTTGTTTGAAGGATTGAGACTCAGGGGGAATAAGTTTTGATGGGTCAAGAAGGGAAGAGTTGAGTCTTTGTATTCATTCACAGTGAGAGTATCTGGGTCTTTTTTCTATTTAAAAAAATAACTAATGCTACTCTCCCCAAAAGCCTGGTGGAAAGCTAAGGCTAACTTGGACTACTGGTCACCCTAGAGGTACTTTGCTAGGTAGACTACACACATTGAATGGAATTCCTGACTTAAGCCTATTTATTGGAAATTATCACTTCCAATCCACTCCTTTTGTTTAACAAATAAGGAAACAGAGGCTCAGATGAGTCAAGAAATTTGTACAAGACTATTAAACTATAGTCTTGGATCTATAATTACTCAAAGACTCCTGGCCTGTTTAATTCTTAATAACCCATGGCTCCTAATTAGAGCCTGTATTTAACATCCTTCTCCTGCTTATTAGTCTGCATCTTCATTTTAATTTCCAACTGTTTTTCCTTTCTTTTTTTTCCTCCTGCTCAGCCTTTGCAGCACTCATAGGCACTTTCTAGTTCTAATTAAAGCTAGTCTATGCTAAAAGTGTCATTTCTCTTTGTTTCGACTTAATGCTATTCAATAGAACTTTCTACAACTATGGAAACATTCTCTATCTGCATTATCTAAAATGGTATACATAAGCCAGAGTGGCCATAGCACTTGAAATGTGCCTAGTGCAGCTGAGAAACTGAATTTTCAGTTTAGTTTTAACTAATACATTTAAATAGCCACTTATGACAATATGGTGCTACCATATTAGACACAGTAAATCAAACTCATTGGTATTTTAGTTGTAAATGTGAGAGCACTTGTCACTGAGGTCAAATTTATTTGTCCGTGTTAGGCTAACCTAAACTTATGTAGGTTTATTGTTTGGTTATTTTGACCTTGCATACTTGTCATCTCCTTAATATTTCTTCTTTGTTCTCATTACTATTTCTATGCTTTGGGGGATTTTGGTCTTTTACAGGTTCAGCGGAATGAGGACAAATCTACCACTTTGAAACTGGCTGATTTTGGACTTGCAAAGCATGTGGTGAGACCTATATTTACTGTATGTGGTACTCCGACTTATGTAGCTCCTGAAATTCTTTCTGAGAAGGGTAAGTGTTTCATATCACTCTGTGGGATTTTGGCTTACTTACTATCAAATGTTTTATTTTTAAGATTTAATAGTTTTCAATATAGAACAGTCAGAAATTTCAAATAATTGGTACTTGGGCTTGGACTTTAATGAAAATATTTAAAGCAGTCTCCTAAACAAAACATGAGAGTTGTTTCTTCAATAGCTTCTTACAGAAGACACATTGGCGTATGTGTTTGTGTATGTGTGTTTGTTGGTAGGACAATGAGGTGAAAGATAGTGGAGAATTGGGTGAGGAACTCAAGCAAGCAAGGTCCTTTGTGCCACTGACCCAAGTGGCAACCTCTGATGGGAGAGGATTGAAATAGTTATTATGGTAATTGTGTTAAAAATTCCTTCACCAACCTTGCATTTAGAGGAAAAGGGTATCCCATTTCAAAATCCATGAATATTTATTACCTATTTGTATCTCATGTGAGGAGATAATGAGCTATTTTACTGACATATTCTATAAAATATATAAAAAGGAAATGTGGAACCTCCATAGTGACTACCTCTCTATATTGACCATCTTAACCTACTTTTCCTAAACCAGACATGTACCACATGTACTTACCAGTACAGTAGGCCTAGTTCCTTATGTTGACCACCTCCATATGTTGAACAGTTTGTTATGGTCCCTTGGGTGGTCAACTTACAGAGGTTCTACTATAATAATTATTTTATGGCTCAATATATATGAATATTTGACTACTGTGACACTCCAGGAGAAATCAGTTTACCCACCCTAGGTAAGATGGGAAAGCTTTGGGTTGTCTAGTTGGTGGTTGGAAGGAAGGGAGGGATAGTTTCCCAGCAGCAGAAGCATCAAGAAAACAAGATAAGAATAACATGTATGAGGTGAGGTGGTAGAAACATTGAGGAGACTAGCCTCAGTGAACTAGAGAGAAGCACACATTGATTGAGTAGGTTGAGCCTGGATTCTGACAAATGGGAAGGCTGGACAGAGGTGTTCAGACGATATGGTTAGCATAAT
The DNA here is from genome assembly GCF_027406575.1 of Nycticebus coucang. Lineage (NCBI taxonomy): Eukaryota > Metazoa > Chordata > Mammalia > Primates > Lorisidae > Nycticebus > Nycticebus coucang. Next base: position 81,317,648 of record NC_069787.1, on the reverse strand, counting down.
TCAGAGATATAAATGGAAGCATTGAGGAGCTGGAGTAAGAGGCAAAGGAAAGCAGATAGGCAACATGACCTCTTGGGAAAGCCACACACTAGTCATAGCACCAGCTAGGTTGTTAGAAAGGAAAGCTCTTTTGGAATGTGGGGGTGCAGTGAGTTATGTTTTGAACTTTGTAGATTTATCAAGGTAGATACACAGAGTTGTCCAGTTGGCAAGGAGGTGAAGGTTGAGTATGGAATTTTGAGACCCTGAAACAGGATTGGCTGACCTGGTGACATAACGAACTCCTTAGTGATGCCACGAAGGACAGCCAAGGACAAATTATTGAAGGAGGCCAAGAGTTCAGGGATGAAGGAAGGAAGGGGCAGGATCAACAGAGGACAAGGAAGCCCATAGGGAAGGTCTGGAAAGTGCAATATCACAGAGGCCAAAGGGACAATTCAAGAGGATGGGGGGAGGCCTGGCAAAATTCAGTCTCTCCTAAGAATGAAAGATGGTGGAGAACTAAGAAAAGGCTATTAACATGGGCTAAAAGAGGTCATTGCTGACTTATTCTTTTAATATTTTCCTGATGATTTAATATTTTGACAAACTTATTCAGGGGCTTAGTAATGAATATCTAACTTCCACATTAAAGCTGACAAGTGTTATTCTTTTCCTAAACATAAAATGTTAGAAAGTGTTTGGAAGCATATTATATAGTGCTGTTACAACTTTTGAGAAGATGATTGGGTAATATGTATAAAGAACTTTTACCATATATTATTACATGTATTTTCATTCCTAGATAGTTATTCTCAGAATATAATAGTGATATGCACAAATATTTAATATACATGGGTGTTCATCAGAAAATTCCTTACAGTTGTTAAAAAATTAGAAACATAAATTACCACATAGGGATTCAACATGTAAAGAGAATACTAACAGCTGTTACTGTGTAGTAATAATTAGTATTATTAGTAATAATACTAATGTCTGTGAAGAATTTTTTTTTACATTAAATGGTGTATAAAATATATGCAGTCTGATCCTAATTTTGTTTTAACAAGTATACTTACCTGTGTCTGGGGGCACACATGTGTGCTTGTGTGCACAGAGAGGGGATACAGTTATAAACATCAGTCTTTTAATAATCATTTAAAAAGCCAGTAAGTGATATGTTTTAAATAAGAGAGAAGGCAATGAATAGATAGGAGACAGAAACTGCTGGTGTAGACCAGAGCTTTTCAAACTATCTCTGGTGAAGGGCCAAGTTTTAAAATTTCCAGTGCAGCATCACCCCAGACATGGTCCTGATGCATGTGACTGGAACACACCTCATCTCACACCGCATCTTTGACAATGCCAGATCTATGCCCTATTTAACAAGATTGTGTACCAATCAGGCATTTGAGTGTCACAGTCACGTCAGATTGCTTTGAGAGTTTCCAAACACTTGTTTTCAATTTCTGTGCTTATTTTTTATCACAGAACCAGTAATAAAAGATCACAAAGTGGCAGTGGTTCATGGACTAAACTTTGAGTAACATTGGTATAGTAACATTGGTATAGTGGTATCCCTCATTTGTGGGAGTGGGCTTTAAGACAAGTTGTGGTTCACTAGTAAAGGCCACTCACGTGTTTGGAAGTGGCACTTGGTTATTGAGAGCTGAGGTCCTCTGTGACTTGGATCTATTAGGTCTATTTAGAACCACATTATTGCATCATTTATTTCATCACATTTGATCCTGCTGGTCTTAGGCTCACTGTGTCTCTGCCTCTGTTTGTGCAGGTTATGGACTGGAGGTGGACATGTGGGCTGCAGGCGTCATCCTCTATATCTTGCTGTGTGGCTTCCCCCCCTTCCGCAGCCCAGAGAGGGACCAAGATGAACTCTTTAATATCATCCAGCTGGGCCACTTTGAGTTCCTACCCCCCTACTGGGACAATATCTCTGATGGTGAGATTTGGCATTCCCCATGTAGGAGAAGGGGAGCTAGGTTTTTCAGGTTGGATGTGTAATAGGTACGCAGGGGACCTGTACAGTGCCTGGCATGGAATCAGGCTGTCATCATGTCATGCCTCATCCTTTACTTCCTCAGTAGTTTTATATAGCTTTGCGCAGCACTCCAAAAACACACTTGCTTTGAGATATAATAAAAATAGTCTAATCACCAAGTGCTTTTCCTTAAGTCAATTAAAGAACATCTGAACTGAGAAATATCAGAAACATTATAATTCTCATTTGGAAAGAGAAAGGCCGCCTTATATACAGAAGTTTCTCTGAATGGAACAGACTGAAAATGCTTATTTTACATGTGCATCATCAAAGGTCCTATGGGGCGAGCACACACATACTTGGAGCCAGGGGCTCTGCAAGGTTGGGGTGAAAGTCTCAGTTACTTTTTAGTAACCTAGAAGCATGCATGATTCTCCTCCCTTTTGGCCCTCCATTCTGTTTGATTCCATTTGATTCCAAATGAAATCTTTCCCCTTGTCTCTACTGATTTGTCTATACTATTCACTACTCCTGTAAAATTGAGAACTAGATAATTGGGTATTTGGTGTCTTTGAGTCCTTAGCTTAAAAAGTAGAATAAGAATGATAATTTTTTTTTCCATTTCCCCAAACCATGCCATTTAAGCTGCCTTCATCCCCAGCTTCTGTTTCCTCCCTAGTATTGGAGGATGAGGGAGGGAAAAAGCTTCATTCCATCCCTATTCTTAAATAAGGTAGGGACTGGGTAGCTTGCTGCAGGTAGGGTCAGGGTCTTGAGCTAATCAAGGCAGTGGCAACTGAGGAATTGAAGGACCAAAAATTGTTTTAGAACATTCTAAGCTGGGTGTGGTGGCTCACAACTGTAGTCCCAACATTTTGGGAGGCCGAGGTAGGCCTCCAGGTAGGCCTGGCTTGAGGCCAGGAGTTCAAGACCAGCTTGGGAAATATAGTAAGACCCCATCTCTACAATAAATAAAAAAATTGGCTGGGCATGGTGGCACATGTGTATAATAATCCTCAGCTACTTAGGATGCTGACGCAGGAGGATTGTTTGACCCTAGGAGTTTGAGGTGGCAGTGAGTCACTGTACTCCAGCCTGGGTGACAGAGACAGATCCTGTTTCTAAGGGAAAAAAAGGAAGAAAGGGAGGGAGGGAGGTAGAAAAAGAGAGAGGAAAGAGAGAAAGAGGTGGAGGGGAAGGGGAAGGGAATTCTTTGTAGCACTATATTTAGATTTGGGCATAGGTGGCCTGTCCTGGGCCTCAGGTCTTAAAAGATCCTGCTCTGGTCATACCCCTCCTCACAGAGTAATGAGACTATGGGGTGAGTGGGATGTGCTTCTTACAGCCACATCTAGGCCACAACATTGGGACCCCAGAATTCCCTGTCCGTATAGCCCAAGCTCATTTCCAAGGTTTATGAGACCTCTTTCCAGCCTCTTCCCACAGTGCCAAAGCGTTTGGAGGGTGCAGAATAACTTGGATATGTTGGCTAGGGTATAGAGTTGTCCATAATCTGACAAGGATCTGAGAATTCTCAACTTAAATCTGGCCTTCCAGCCTCTGGGTCCTTTGAGGATGCTGAAGGAATGATGCTGGTCAGGGTAGGCTGGGGCACTTTGTGGGTAGAATTTTTTCCAGCTTGAAATGGAGAGGGTAGGAGAACTCTGGGGCTTCCATACTCAAGAAGTGGCTGGACATGGGTGTAGGGAAGGAGGTGATTGGTGAGTGAGCAACTGATATTGAGCAAGAGGCACCCCTCAATAAGGGTAAAAAAGTGGGGGGATGTTTTCTTCTTGTCTAGTTCTTGAGTGATTGGAAGAGCAGGCTCAGTGAGCCAGGATAGAGGAGCTGGCAAGCCAGAGAGAAACCAGTTGTCACCATAGCATTCTAGAATCAGTCATGGTCTTAGGTTTGCAATGTAGTTAATTTCAAATTTGCACTATTTACTCCTTAGATTTCTTTACGTGTTTTTTAGTATTACGAATATGAAGGCATACTTATTGACTTAGGAAGATTGAATGTATTTTATTTAACAATCTGTTAGTTTTCATTTAAAGCCTAAAAATATTCTGAACATATGACACATGGCCTCCATTTGTTCTTTTGCCATGAGTGCCATGGATGTTAGGGGTGGGGCTGCCTTCATGGCTCTAGAGAAATGAACAGACATACTCTAGAGCTGTGTTGTCCCGCATGGTCGTCCCTGGGCACACACAGCTATTTAAATTTAAATGTAAATTAATTCAAAGTAAATGAAAGTTCAGGCCCTCAGTCTTGCCAGATTTCAAATTCTCAGTAGTCCAGGGGTAGTATAGATATAGCACATTCCCACCTTTTATTGGACTGTTCTACTCTAAAACACAAAAGAACCTTATAGCCAACACATAGTGCTAATGTGGATGTTTGTGTTCTGTTTCATATGTGGGGAAGAAAAATTCAGAACCACTTTCATTCAAATTTTCTCCTTCTTCTTTCCCTTCAATAGCTGCCAAAGATCTGGTGAGCCGGTTGCTGGTGGTAGATCCCAAAAAGCGCTACACAGCCCACCAGGTTCTTCAGCATCCCTGGATCGAAACAGGTGGCAAGACCAGCACGGTGAACCTACAAAAGGAAGTGTCCCCCAGCAGCGAGGGCCATTGCCGGAGCCAGCACAAGAGGGTTGCAGAGCAGACATTGTAGTCACCACCTCAGGCATCTGTTCAGCCCCCAGTTTTGCTCAAGGACAAAGAAAAGGATAGAAGTCAAGAGAAAAACATTGAAAGAAGTTTCTTCACATAATTGAAGAGTCAGAGGAAGAAACACTTAGTAGATTTTAAAGCATATTACAAAAGTAAAATGAGTTTTAATGTTAAATGTTGTAAAATTTTTAGATTGTATATTTGAAGCCTTTAATACATTTTTTTTTTTTTTGTAAGAATTATCATCAGTGAGGGGTTTTGGTAATAATGGTTTGTTTTGCTTTCTCTTTGTAATCACATTCATGCTGTACTACAGGAGTGGTGCTTTATCAGGGTCTAAACTCCCCCTGTGAGATTAATAAGGTGCACTGTGGTCTTTCTGTGTTAATAAAACATGCTCTGAATAACAGAAATGGGTCTGTATTCCGATTATTTCTTAATGGTGGTGATGAGAGCCAGGGAATTATAGCTCAGATGTGTCTTCTTAAAGACAACATGACCAAATAGAGTTATGATGAACACTTGATTAGTTGACAAGATCTGTTTGTGTAGGATGTGCCAATCTAGGTGTTTAGCATTTCATTCTTAGTGAAAATCGGATTTAGTGCAATCTGAAAAATGGAAAGAAGAAATCAAAGAATTAGTTTTGCCCCTGCAATACCCAATTATATAACTTTTCAACCAACTTATCCCTGAGTTAGAGTCACTTTTACATGACGTCAGGCACTCAGGCTGTGACTATGTTAATGTTTTCAGATCATGAGGGACCATTCAGTGCATTAATATGTTAGAAATGCAGTGAATGGATTACACTGGAATTCGAGTTCAGGTACATTCCTATTTGTGATGCGTACATTCTAGGACACAGAAGACATGTTCTAGATTTCTGTACCAAAATGTTGGTCTTTTCAGATGATTCTGGAAGTATGTGGGAGCTGAAAGCAAAAACATATCTTGATATATACAAATTGACCTTTCTAGATTGTGTTGGCCTGGATAGTAGGCCACAGAATCAGTCAAAAGTATGGATTTCTTACTTCTATTCTACTTCCCTAATAGTTCTGGAGGCATTGGGGTGGAGGAGTGTATTAGTAAACAGTAATAGCACTAGAGAATTTAGTGTAAGGAACTGCTTAAATGAGTGTTGGGAAATGGAAAAGCACAGAAGAGACTGGAATAACTTAGAGATAATAACTGCAGAAAGAGTCTTTCACTTGTAGGTAGACAACCAAGGGAAGATTGGGTTATTAGAACCATGGACTTGGAGGAGAAACCCTTATAGTGGATGCTATAATGTGCCACCCAGATCCTCCTTCAAGACCAAAGGATATAAACTTTTTGGGGTGCTGCTGGCTGAAAACTCTCAGCTGTGAGCTCTCTGCAGGAATTACTTTAGCTGGTAAGAGTCACCTTGCAACTCCTTCCCTGGCAGATCCCATTTAATGAGTGGTTCACGTAGGGTATGAAGGCCTGGCCCCTTGGCCCCAACTAGGGGCAATGCTGAAGGGCTTTCCATCTTTAGAACTCCTTGTGGGGGTTGGCTGACCCCTTGGCTGGGACTTCATCACAGCCCAACTTCTCCCAAGTCCAATCTTACATTTTCCCTTTGGTCCTAAGACCACTCCCTAATAAACCTTTTGCCCACTAATCTGGATTTCAGAGTTAACTTCCTGGGGATTCAAACCCATAATGCCCCCTAGAAACTTGAAACCACTGAAAAGAGGTACCAGCTGGTGCTTTAACCTCAGGAGCTCAGAGAAGGGGCCCTGTGCTACTGGGACTCAGACCCCCGAGGGAAGGGTGCTGCCCATTAGGCAGTGAAATGTTACACATTCTGAAAATGTGGAAAGAGTTTGGAAACTGAATCCATTGCTACCAGAACATCTTTTCATGTCACTAAATCCAAAAGAGAATTTTAAATCCTCAAAATTTGCATCATTTGACCCTATTGACTGCTGTCTTTGAGTCATTTCTCCTGGTGACTTCTGCAATGCCACATTTTTCTGGTTATTTCCTACATCCTTGTCTGCTCCTTTGGATCTCCTGTATAGGTTCAGTCTTCTTTCACTTGTAAAAGTTGTAGTTTCATCCTCATTTACTAGGGAGATAAAAATTAAAACCACAACAAAATATCACTAGATGCTCATTAGAATGGGTAAAATTAAATGGTTAAAATGAAAAGGCTGACTAAAATGAAAAGGCTAACTATTAGCAGGGATGTAGAGCAATTGGAACTCTTGTACATTGCTGTTTGGAATGTTAAATAATTCTCCCCCTTTGGAGAACGGTCTGGTAATTCCTTAAAAATTAAACATATATATCTCCCACATGATCTAGACATTTATCTTCTAAGTATTTACCTAGGAGAAATTAAAGCATATGTCCTATGAAGATTTCACAATATTCACAGGTGCTTTGCTTGTGGTAGCCCCAAAGTAGAAATAGCCTAAATATCCACAAACTGGTGAATGAAGAATAAAGAATTTGTGGTATGTCCATACAATAAATAACATTCAGCCACAGAATAGGAATGATTGATACATGAGTAGCATGGATGAACCTTCAAATAATTAGGTTAAATGAAAAATGTCACAAAAAGGGACTATATTCTGATTATGACATTTATATACTATTCTAGAAAATACAACCTAATCTATAGGAACAGGTTCTATAGAACCTGATCTATAGAAATCAAGGGTTGCCTGGGGACAGACATGAAGAAGGAAGTGAGGTAGAGACTGCAAAGGGACAGATGCTAACTCTGGGAATGATCGATATTATCATTATCTTGAATGTAATCCATTATCTTGGATTCATGGGTGTACATATATCAAAGCTGATCATATTATATACTTCTGATAAATGAAGTTTATTGTGTGTCAATTATACTTGAATAATCTGTTAAAAATATAGTTGCAATTTCTCAAAGACCAGTAATAGACTCTTCTTTTTGCTCTGTACTCTTCCCTTGGCAGCTTCATTTACACTCATTGTTTGCAGATGATCCTCTTCTTCCTTAGCCCATTTATACCTCTATCTAAGACTTCTCCTCCAGGTTCTAGACCCATCTGTCCAGCTGCCTACACATCAGGTGTAGGTATCAGACTTCTTCAGGGCAGAGTGCACAGTCAACACCCAGAAGCCTTGTCCTCCTTCCTAACTCAGGGAATGGGAATGTTGAGCAAGTTCAAAACACAGGCATCAACCCTGATCCCTCAGTCTCTGACTCTTGAATCCAGTCCATCCCCATGGATTTTACTTCCTCAACCTTGTTTGGATCAATCCACTTAGCTTCCTTAGCTTCTTTCCTGATGCATATTTAAGCTGTTTCTCACCAATTCTTTATTACTCCAAATACGTCATATGTATCATCCTATAAGCATTCCTTGCGCATGTTTGGGAGAGTTTGTTTTTGTAGAGAGAAAATATTTTCAACTTGACCAGATATTGCCAACTTAATTTTTAATTACTTTATATTCCCATAAAGAGTGATGAAAGTTTCTTCTTTTCTCTTATGGTTTCCCACATGGTTTGTTTTTTAATTACTCAAATGTTACTATCTGGGTATAACTGAGAAGTAACAATGTATAAGTTGTGTTCTAAAATTGGACAGTTGTGCAGCTCTTTATAGCTCCTGGAGTGAATTTCTATGTGTATCTCATGTCCACCTTAGAAAAATGGCACCAAGAGGTGTGATTATCAGCCCCATTTTACAGATAGGGAGGATGAGGCTCAGAGAAGACACCCGACTTTCTTGTCATTGCTTGTTTTACCAAAAATGCTAGATGCCAGTATGGACGCCAGTACAGAGCGGCATCACCCCTTTATTTTCCAGCTGCTTCTCTGTGTATGATCCTGCAAGGTGAGATCTCAAACGCCTGTAGATAAGTGATACCAACAAGATTCCTTTCTGCAACAGAAATATTTATCCTGAAGGTCCTTTAACTTGGACCCCAATCCTTCCATTTCATGAAAGCTGAAAGACTATGTTTGATACCAGTGGCCACTAGACATCTTATGCAGCCCACTCACCTATAGATTGGTTTGGAGTTGATGGTGGATCTACAAGTGGCTTAGAGCCATTGTCGGTCCTTTCAGGGGAGACACTTCAAATGACTGTTGAGTGACTTGTGTTCTTTCCACTGTCAAGTGGCTTGGCTCCAATTCCTCTCAAGTTGGGAAATCATGAGACAATCACTTATATTCCTTAGCTTCTGCAAGTGGCATAGGAGTTTATGATCCTTTCTCCCCCTGAAAACTCATTAACACCAATATGAGGGATACTGTGGTCGCCTTATAGTTCCCTGAAATATATTTGTTCTCCTGGTCTTGTCCTTGGCTAAATTGAGTCTCCACATTCAAAGTCATGACCTTTTCTGGGGCAGCTCCCATCCAATAACTGGTCAAATTGAGTTACAAAAGTTGGTCTCTTTGCTCAATTCAAGACAGCTCTGCAGAGCCACCCCTATCTCCCCGTGGGATCGGATGAGGCCTTTGCTTCAGTTATCGCAGTTAGCGCCTTCTGGTCAGTGCTACATCATTATACTCCCTTCTCCAACAGACACTGGGCACAGTCCCCAATAAACTTTCTGCATGCAGACCTCTCTTTCAGTGTCTGCTTCTCAGGAAAACCAGCCTGTGAATTTCTTACATTCAGTTAGTATACGCAGGAGGCAACTGTGCCTTCCCCAGTCCTTCCTGACTGGACTCCTTCATATCTGGAGCAGACCTCATGATGGTTGGTTCCCAGACTGAGGCAAATCCCAGAGAAGTCTCTTGTTCCAGGGTTCTCTAAATGCATGAACCCTGATGGCTTTCAGGAAGCTTTCGGTTATATAATCCAGGGTATCAGCAAATGCAAAGAGGGGTTGCAGACTTTATTTTGGTTTCTGTTATTCAAAGGGGGAGATTGGTTCTAGTGTTTCAACAAGAAGGTCTGAGCCTGTGTGATTAACTAGGGTGTAGTAAGGAGTTAAGAGAAGCATACGAGGGCGGCGCCTGTGGCTCAGTGAGTAGGGCGCCGGCCCCATATGCTGAGGGTGGCGGGTTCTGACCCAGCCCCGGCCAAACTGCAACAGAAAAATAGCTGGGCGTTGTGGCGGGCGCCTGTAGTCCCAGCTGCTCGGGAGGCTGAGGCAGGAGAATCGCGTAAGCCCAAGAGTTAGAGGTTGCTGTGAGCCGTGTGACGCCGCGGCACTCTACCCGAGGGCGGTACAGTGAGACTCTGTCTCTACAAAAAAAAAAGAGAAGCATACGAGGGCAATGCTTCTGGCCAGAGTGGAAGGAAGATAAGCCCACCTGGGACAGTTCTGGGGACATGATGTTCCCCTAAGCAGATCCTGAGACAAGGATGTAGGTGGATGGTTTGATTGGAAGACAATGCTAGGGAGTGTGGTTAGGGAGTGGTGAAGTAAGTCCAAGAAGGGAGTAAAGTCAAGAAAGGGTGCGCTGATGAATTAGGATCTCTGTGGGTAAGTGGAGTTTACACACACTAGGAATGTTCTGAGAGACTGTAGAACACACTTCAAAATTGCCCACCTACTAGGCAAGAAAGTCAGGATTTTTTTCACCAACTTTTATCCTTAGTTGTTTGAGAGATTCTCTTGGTATGTTAATACCCTGCTGCTTCTGACCTGATTTGACCTGAGCCAGCTTCCATAGCTGGGGATGCCCTCAGGGAGAGTAGTGGGAAGCCATGGGCACTTGCAGCAGCTATCTGTAGGTAACCCCTGGGCCAGCTTATGGGATATTGTGGGATGCTGCTATACCTGGACAACCTAGGATTCAGGACCTCCAGGATTCAAGGAGAAGCAGCACATTTTTGGTGTGGGTGTGGGGTTGCAGAACATAGGAGCAGTACTATTTGTACTGGTACTGAGATTTTATTTTAGTGGTTGTAACCTCAGAGTCATGGGAGGCACAGCAGGAGCATTGTAAAAACAATAAAGATGACAAAACACTAGATCAAAATAACTCTGGGGAGATTTTTATGATTCTTATAAATCCAAGGAGTTGAAATGAGGTTTGTGGCATTTAGGGGTTGTTTCTGGACATGCTGTTATCTTCTGGCTGGGACTGTCACTCACAGATGTTGTCAGTCTATGTCAATGGACATGTGAAATCAGGGGCACATAGACTCCCTGGAGGTGAACTGTTTTTGTGACAGTTTTTAAATGGCCCAGAGAGACTGGGTGTTCTTTGGAGACCGATTCCGAGAGCTTGGAAAAGTGATGGTTTATATTTCTTGCAATTCAGCTACACAGGGAGTTTTACTCCTTGTGATGGAGAATAAATGTTGGTGCCATTGTTGACACCTTAGGGTTGATTAACCTCTTATAGAAACATGAGTAGGTAGGAGGGGGGTGGGCAGGGCATTTCATGGGAGAAGGATGGGTACTTAGCAAACTGAAGCAATGCTGAGAGAAGGGGATTTAGCTGTCTCAGAAAATCAGCAGAATATGAGGGCCCTCTCCATTAAAAGATTGTTTTGGTGGTATGCTACTGGCATTTCAGACTAAAAGAGGAGTCTTGGTCTTATCATTCTTTGGAGTTCATGGCCTTTTGAATTTTCTCCTCTTTTTCAAATTGGTCTTTCTTTTTTTGCTGACTTGCTTTTAGGTTGGATTTCTGTCTTTATTTATTATTATTTTTTTTTGTGTGTGTGATTTTTGGCCAGGGCTGGGTTTGAACCCGCCACCTCTGGCATATGGGGCTGGCACCCTACTCCTTTGTGCCACAGGCACCGCCCTGGATTTCTGTCTTTACTGTAGGTCTGCTGTGTTAATTCATTCATGCTGCATAATAAGCAAACTTAGTGGTTTAAAATGACAACAATTTATTATTTCTCATGAACCTGTGGGTAAGGAATGTGGGTTAAGCTCAGCTGGGAAGTCCTGGTTGAGGCTCTGTTATGCTATTTTTGACTGGAATAGGTGGGATGGCCAAGGCCTCCCTCCACATGGCTGCTGCTCACACTCTAGCAGCCTAACCTGGACTTGTTAACCTGGAACATGGTGGCAGAAGGGTTCCCCAGCATGAGATTGGTAGCTGCAAGGTCTCTTGAGGCTCAGCCATGGAATTAATAACATCACTCTCCCTAAATTCTATTGGTTAAAGCAATTCACATAGCTCAGGGTCAAGGAGTAGGAAAATATGCCCTACCTCATGACAGAAGGAGCTAAAGGATTTGTGATTATTTTTGCATTCTACCATATCTATAACCCAGTCATTTTTCTCCATGAAAATGGAGAAGCTCCATGCCTTAACACTTACGTTGGAGGAGCAGAGACTATGGCAGTTTCCTTCTCAGTCATCAGGAAGATTCATTCATGCATTTAGCCCTTTATTCAGTAAAGAGAGTGAAGTGCTTGTCATGAGGTAAGCCTGTACCAGGCTCTAAGAATACTGATTAGAATTCTAGTCAGTATTTTGGAATAGTATCTGCCATCAAGTAGCTCAGTCTTGTTGGGGAGACAAGCCTCTAAGCTGTTAATTAAATGCAATATATTGAATGGCATATAAGGTATGTGCACAGAGTTTCATGTATTTTGTAGTTAATAACTGCCAGCAGCATGCATAAGGGGCCAGGCACTATCACAGGTCCTTCATATTTTCTCAGCTAATCCCAAACAACCTCATGGTATAGGCATTATTATCCCATCCTGGCATCTCTTGCATTACTGACCATAGCTAGAGTGAATTTTTTTTTTTTTTTTTGTAGAGACAGTCTCACTGTACCGCCCTCGGGTAGAGTGCTGCGGCATCACACGGCTCACAGCAACCTCTAACTCTTGGGCTTACGCGATTCTCTTGCCTCAGCCTCCCGAGCAGCTGGGACTACAGGCGCCCGCCACAACGCCCGGCTATTTTTCTGTTGCAGTTTGGCCGGGGCTGGGTCCGAACCCGCCACCCTCGGCATATGGGGCCTGCGCCCTACTCACTGAGCCACAGGCTAGAGTGAATTTTTAAAACAAAAATTTAATCATATCACTCTCAGCTTAAAATGGCTTCCTTTAGAACATAACCAAACTGGGTGGCGTGTGTGGCTCAATGGAGTAGGGCGCCAGCCCCATATGCCAGAGGTGGCAGGTTCAAACCCAGCCCAGGCCAAAAAACTGCAAAAAAAAAAAAAAGAACATAACCAAATTGCTCACTGTGTCTTATAGAGATGAATGCCTGGCCCTTCCTATCTCACTCATTTCATCTCTGCTCCTCTTCCTCGCCCCATGATATCGCTGCTGTAGCCACACAAACACTTCAGTGGTGTCTCATACACAGCCATCTCCTTTAGGGGCCTTTGTACCAGTTGTTTACTCTCTCTAGAATGATTTTCCTCCACTCTCCACTCTTTGAGGTCTCAGCTCCATTACTGCCTCCGCAGAGAGGCTGCCTCCCTCAGATCTGTCCCGCTCCCTTGCTTCAGTTCCTTCAATGCATTGCTCATTATCAGAGATGATTGCACTCATCCTGTTTGTCTGCTTGTTTGCTCCCCCACTAGAATGTAAGCTCCAGGAGGGTGGGACCTTCTCTGTTTTGTTCCTTCTCTATCATCAGTGCCTGGAGAAATCTAGGGTCACAGAAAACATTTTCTGTGTACATGAGGCAATCCCCAATTCTCTGATGAGTGAACTGAGGCTCCATGTCACACAGGTAGTAAATGGCAGAGCTGAGATCTGAATCCATAATTATCAAAGTCCATGGATCTTCCTTCCATGCCACCCTGCCTAGGAAACCTGGAAAAGCTTACCTGTCCCCTTTTTGTATCTTGATCCTAAGTTTTTATGATTCTGCTTTTGGTCCCAGTATAGGATCCTGTGGCCCTTCCTCTAAGGTAGATACTAATGGCTGAGTTTCTATGAGACAGAATCTCTACTGCTAGTTTTCCTTCATTGCATGAATACTTTTTCACATTTTACCATTTCTTCAATTGGAGTGCATTTTACAATTGATAAATACTTAATATTCTTTCCTTTCCCGCTTGAAAGCTCTTATTAAATCTAGGGTATATCTTCCAGTGATGGTGTCTTAGAATCTAGAAGTAAATGCAGTGAAAACCCTGTAATTGTTTTCCATAAAGCAGTGGTACTTGAGATAAATAGTGTAAGTTTCTTTCTTTTCCTTAGGTTGTATTCTTTGTTTTACACAGATACTGTACATAGTACATCAGATATTTATTTTGTTGTTAATACTATAGTGTTTTTATCCCTGTCTATCTTCCTGGTGGAATCTTGGAATCAAATAGCATAAGAACATAAAGATATATCTAGATTTGTTCTGACAAGTTTCATATCACTGAATATACTTGGAGAAGAAAATTTGACCTTAAGAAAAATTACATTGAGAAATCTAGCTATTATAAAAACCATTCAGGGTAGAAAAAATGATGTGTCTTCTATTGTAATCTGTGTAATTTATGTCAAGAGAAAGCCAGTAACTTCATCATGATCTGAAAATAAATTTCACTTATGTGATCTTGGGCTCTTTCTTGATCTGATAGAAGGAAGCATGCTGTATACATTCTCAGTTCTAGCTTCCCAAAAGAACATTGGTGGGAGGTGAGGTTAACAGAAGACAGATGGCTCTCAGATTGCTCTCATTTCCTGTCAACCATCATCAGAGGCACCCAGGCATTCGACAGTGAGATATTTACACAGGAACATCACGGAGCCAACTCTAGAAACAGAAAGTATGATTGTAATAGGAATTCTTCCTAAACCTAGGATGTCATGTTAAATTAACATTTCCCCCAGCAAATACAGTTTCATCCACTCTTAATGCAAGCTGCTTAATTAACTTTTTGACCTTGGTTTCTCTGTATATAGCAGGCATATTAATATTAAACTGAAATGACAGGTATGCAAGAATTATTGCCTGATTTTATTTTATGTAAATGTAATTATGTTATATTTTGACTATGTATCCTGAACCTGCAGGTGGGTAGGTGGTGATCTCAGCTGTCACTCCACATTGGCCCACAGTTCTGGTATCTTGTGAAGTGCTAACTCACTGGACTCATCCTTTAGCCATCAGTGCCCATGGGGTTACTGCTGACTCACCCACTGTCCTTGCCCAGTGGCTGCCTGCTGCTTCTTTGTCACTCTAGGACCCAAGGATTCTTTGCACAACTGTATATGGTCCTATCTCCACGGTCATGCTGGTTATGTGTCTTTGGGGTTCTGACCCCTTGCTATGTCTCCACATTGATTCCTGAGTCTCCAGAGTCTAGAATGCTCTCTCTCTCTATTTCCTTAAGCTAGGAAGACATTTTCTGTATGATCCTTGGGAGAACCTTTCCTTCCTCCATTTCTCTCTGTAAACTCATTTCTCTCTCCCTACCTGCCATGGATCTCCAAATTCTACCCTGGGTAGGGCTGGGGTCAGAGTGCGCTCAACCATATATCTTCCTTAGCCACTAAATTTAAAGGCATATCTTAAAGATTATGGATTTTTGGGTACTTATTTGAATTTTTTTAGTAACTTCTCAAATTTTCCACCTGAGGATAATGCCTCACTCACTTCACCATGACTCCTGCTGTGGATTTTGGATACAAACACCATACATCCTGTGGCTTACTTCTCTTTTCTGTCTTGCCACGTACCCTGAGAACCAACTTGAACTAAGGGAAAGAAGGAAGGGAAACCCAGTAAGGAAAAACCATAATTTTCTATCTCTAGACATTATCTAGCCACACATATAATTACAGTGTTGGGCTTTATCTCTAAAGCGTATTCCAACTCTCACATTTATGCTTCTAATACCAGGGGGAGGATGAGACTATGGTTGATGTCTTCAATAAATATATAAAAAGGGACACTTGTTCACTCACTCACCTCAATCATCAGCAGCAATTAAAATTGCTCAGATTTGTGGCTATGGAGACATGGCCAACTGATAAACTCTTACTACTAAAAAAAATCACAGCAGAAATGATAATGGCCCATGACCCACTGGAGGTCTCTTATTTTTTCTCATTTCTTTGAGGCTTCAGTTGTTACTTTCTGGCTGTGGCTCTAGGCTGCTGGGCACTTTTGCTCTCATTAAGAGAAAAAAGCAGAAACACTTTTTCCAGAAGACCCTCCATTCCCCAAAATGAGATTAGTGAAGTTTGATTTTATTTTTATTTATTTATTTATTTATTTATTTATTTATTGTTGGGGATTCATTGAGGGTACAATAAGCCAGGTTACACTGATTGCACTTGTTAGGTAAAGTCCCTCTTGCAATCAGAGGCTCAACTTCAAGGTGGCTCCAGCCCAGCACTATTATTATCCTACAGAGGAAGCAGAGTCCTCAAACCTGGGGGTGATTCCTTTCATTGTGTTTCTCTCTCCATCTTCCTCTCAGCGGGGAAGATCTGAACATCAGGGAAACAATATGAGGCTGTGAAAAGTCAGCCAGCTGTTCTTCTGCTGGGAATCAGTGGGGCCTGGGTTTTAGCCCTCAGAAAAATTGTTAAAGAGTGAACATCTCTCTGTTTTCTCTGCTTTGTCTACTCCCTCGCAAATAAACATAAGTACCGTGGGAGATTTTGTCTCACATTTGCTGTTTCTGAGGGTTTTCTTTTACCAAGTTTTTTTTTTTTTTGAGACAGAGTCTCACTATGTGACCCTGGCTAGAGTACTGTGGTGTCACAGCTCACAGAAACCTCCAACTCTTGGGCTTAAGTGTTTCCCTTGCCTCAGCCTTCTAAGTAGCTGGGGCTACAGGCGCCTGCCACAACGCCTGGCTATTTTGTTGTTGTTGTTGTGGTTGTTTAGCTGGCAGGGGCTGGGTTCGAACCCGCCAGCCTTGGTGTACGTGGCCGGCGCCCTCAGACGTCTTCCTTCCGTGTGCTCCCTTTTTTTGTGTCCCCAGTTGTGCTCTCATTGCTAGTTCAGGTCCCTTTCAAACAGAACGGAGCCGGCAGCCTCCCCTCCCCCGCCCACACACTCCCCTTCTTTGTTCCTGCCTTGGGAAGGCACCAGCCCCATCCCAACACGGGGATCCAGACAAGCTGCATCTTCGTCGGGAATCGAGACGTTTCCAGAAAGACGAGCAGCCCAAACCACTCAGGTAGAAAAGGGGCTTATTTCCAGGAGACTCGCCAGGAAAAGGTCATCATGAGATAGGTCACCTGCGCGTATCCTCCAGCCCCGCCCTCCCACGGAGGCCCAGTGGGCTCTCAGGCCTTGGACCGGGTGTGCCCTCTCTGCACACCAGCGCACTTTACGCCAGCTTCCTGATTCTTGCTCTTTCTCACTTATGGGAGTCAAGGAGCCCCCTCGGCCCATTACCTCACAGCGTGTTTCCTCAGAGCTACGTGGCCCGGTTCCTAAATTCCTGGGGTAGAAACTCTGATTGGCTCAGCTCGGGTCAGGTGTCCGTCTCCAGTCTAATCAGCTGTGTTGGCTAGTAGCCACAGGTACCTGGGCTGGCCTGTGCAGGGCACAGTGAGTTTTCTAAGAAAAGGAGAGTGCAGGGAAAGCAGGGAATGATTGGTATCTCTAGTGCATCCCTGAGTGCCATTTTTGCCTATCTGTCCATCACCTAGGGGCACACCCCTGGTAAGCTTTCCTTTCAAGAAAACATGGTCGTCTTCAAATACTCTGAATCTCCAGTCTTCTGTTTTGGGTTTTGACTTTAATATGTTCCTTAGAGGCCTTTCCTACACCAAGATTAAATATTTAAATATCTTTTATGTATACATTTATTAAATAAATATTTCATCCATCCAAAATTTATTTGGTACAAGGAGTTAGGTAGGGAAGCAAGCTTTATTTTTTCCTCCAAGCGGTTAACCACTTGTCCTGATATAATTTTTTTCAACTTACTCTTTTTTAAAAAAAATTAAAGACTACATATATTATATACTCTATTTTATTATTCATTAATTCTATATCTAGATTATATTCTGTTTCATTAACCTGTTAATTCTCACGCCAGAACCACAATATTTTAATTACTACAGGATATCTCTTTTAAACTGTGGAGTCATTTTGTACATCCTGGGATTATTCTGATTGCTTATCCTCATAGACAAGACTGGTCTCATTTGCATAATATTGGATACTGAGGCAATTCCTATGAAAGTCTGTGGGTGGTTTCCTCTCTTCAGATTATGCAGCTTATCATGAGAGTGCCACCTTTGAGTATTTCTCCTTCTATGTCTACTTCAGCAGCCCAAAGCTGCCAAGATCAAGGTCCTTTTACACCTATCCTGGCCACCATGGCAGGAACCGTTCTTGGCTGGGCTCATGTACCCTACGGCTGGCTATCTCCATGCAGAGTGCAGGGTGACCTCCTATAATAGTTGAGGTCCCATGGGCGAGAGTCCCAATGGGTGAGAGTCCCATTCCATAAGACCATGACAGCAAGCCACGGGGCTACTCTGCAAGACTTTGTTCTCCACTACCTATTACTACATCATCCACCTCCACTTCTAGCCATTTTGGCCCAGAGCTGAGGTGAAATCCAGGTTCCTGGAATCCCATCACTTGATTTTGGATTGGGCCCTTCTCAGAACTTCACATAGCACTAGCATTTCTTCTAGAACTGCTTGTCTGCAGTTTTTCAGTTTTAGGCATGTGGTTGCTTACCCTTCTCAGGTTTCCTATTGTGAAAGCTGCTATGATTTAGAATTTTTACCCCTACACTTATTTCGTTATTTTGATAGAGATTTCAGAAATGGGAAAAGAGGACACGGCGCCTGTAGCACGGTGGTTAATGGCGTCAGCCACATACACCAAGGCTGGCGGGTTCAAACCGGCCAAGGCCAGCTACACAACGATAACTGCAACCAGAAATAGCTAGGTGTTGTGGCAGGCACCTGTAGTCCCAGCTACTTGGGAGTCTGAGGTGAGAGAATTGCTTAAGCCCAAGAGTTTGAGGTTGCTGTGAGCTGTGACGCCAGAGCACTCTAACCAGGACGACATAGTGACTCTGTCTCAAAAAAAAGAAAAAAAAATGGGAGAAGAGAATAAAATGCATGAACTTAATTTACCACTTGGTTGGATGTACTAAGTTTTTTCCCAAATTATTAAGGTGGTACAAATGTTCTTGTTACATAGATACTTCTTAAAATGAGAATATAAATATTTCCTTCTTAAAAAAGCGGTATTTCAGGCTGAGGCAAGAGAATTGCCTAAGCCCAGGAGTACTGAGGGTGATAAAGTGAGACTCTGTTTCTAAAATAAAAAAAAAAAAGCAGTATTTCTAAAATGTGGGTTTGTTGTAAATTGTATTATTTGCTCACATTTCTACCTTTACTCTTAGCCCTTGTCCTGGCTTCCCCCTAGCCTCTATGAAAGCAATTTGCCCCCCACCCTAGTGATGTCAGCTGTGTGACTTGCTTTGGCCAATGGAATGTGAGCAGGTCTGATGTTAGCAGAGGCTTTAAATGTGTTTTGCCTGTTTAGTCTGGGCTCTTATACTTCTGCCCTTGGACCACAAAAAGAGTGTGCTCTGAGAAGCTCCAGTTCACAGATGAGAGACACGTAGTGCTGACTGATCTTGGCTTGTAGACTGTTGCAGAGTGGTCTTATGTGACCTGCAGCCTGTGAATGAGAAAACAAGTGGTTGTTATCATAGCCATTGAAACCTTGCGGTTGTTTGTTACACAGCATAGCACTATTGCAGCCCAAATCTGACCAATACTGAGTCATGTTTAGATCCTTTTAGAGGGAGAAAATTCTAGCAAACCCTCTGTGTTGACATCACTTATTAGCTCATTGAACAAATAATACTCTTTGTGTGTATGTGTGTGTGTGTATGGGGGGGAGAGGAAAACCAGTTAGAAGGAACTAAATAATTTTATATAATGAAACAAATATTTCAAAAACAGTAGGTATATGTTTCTTATCCTTGTAATTAATAATATATCATAATAGCAAAACAAAGTTACACATTAATTTCAAATAAAACTACATCAATAGTTCTACATCAACTTAATGGGATAGATGATGTTTTGCTTTCAGTAAATTATCTTTTGATCTACACATATGCTCCTTACTGTTTTGTCTTAGGTTCCTTTGAGTTAGATATGCTTATATCCTCGTGAACTCTGTGTGACTTAATTCTTAACATCACTTTTCTGTATTTATCATAAAGCTTACAGCTGAATCATTTGACTTTTGTCAGTGTAAATGCTGCCTTAATGAGTTAGTCCATCTCTGTTCTACTTCCTTAACCTGCAACAGCAAAACTATTAATAGTAGCACTTGACACAACCTCCTAGCATTGTCCTAATAATTCAAAATAAAAGCTTGGAATATGATTTGATGATTTTCCTTTCCTTTATCAGTCTGGTAACCTGGCATATGTTTGTTTTAACTTTTCAAAGTTATCCTAAAATTTCAAAAGCATACAAACAGCTCACAAATCTTATGGGGAGAACTTTGTATCCCCATCATACTCATCCAGTTGAGGCTCACTCCATGAAAGTATTTTTTGATGATGAAAAGAAAGGAAGGACAAATGAGAACTTTTCACAGACTGGGCAGCAGGTGGTGCTCTTGACATTTGGAATCACACTGAGACCTGCTGTCTTGGGTGTATTGGTGTGCTAAGGGATACAATTTGCTTATGTTGCATTGCAGTGGGTTAGTTGCTTTTAAATCTTAAAAAAACAAACAAACAAACAAACAAACAAAAAAACTCTCTCTGTGATGATCTTATCTGCGTGGAGCCAACCAATCTTAGCCTGATGAAGCACAGGCAGATGACAGGGCTGCTCTTTGGTCCTGGGGCTACATTCAGTTTTTTTCCTAGGCTGTAAAAGCAATGCTGGCCTCAGCCTGGTAGGTAGTGGTTTGCTGGGGAGACTTTGGTTTCCTCCCTTGACACAGGCAGTCTGGACTTTCCTAAGCAAGTCCTCTTCCAGCAGCCCATGCTTACAGGCTAGTGAGTCAATTCTGTGGTACCACAGAGGATTAAGTCTTTTCTGTTCTGTTCCACAATCAGTTGAAGAGGCCACTAATATGAAAATATGGTCATTTTAACCTTAGCAACATGAAAATCCCAGCATACATTTCTCTTCAATGGCATTAGAGGTGGTAAGACACTTTGTTCTCAATTTACTATGTGCCCTCAATAACTGTTGGTTTCTATTAGGGATGTTCACTTATAGGATGACTCACTTACATGATTTATAAAGAAAATCACCTTGAGTCTTTTTCTGGAGAGAATAAATACAGAATCATAAAATTTAACACATTGAAATTACCTTGTTTGTCTTACTTCCTTTACATATGAATATCTAATGCCCAGGGAGGAGAAATAAACTTTCTCAAGAGAATACAGGGGATAGGTAATAGAGCGTAGACCTTCCTCTCTCAATCCAGTTTTTTTAAAAAACAGAATGGACATATTTTTTCACCACAGCACAAATCCTATGTATATTGCCATACCAGGATTGTGCTGCGGTCTGCTTCCCTGGGTCTGTCTTGCCAAGTAATCCTTGTTGTCGAAACTGCTTCAAGCCATGCTCTAGAATGAGAATATTATATATATTCAGTTTCCAATAACCTAACTCAAATACAGGGCATCTTAAAGTGTGGAAGTATAGCTACTATGTATGTAGTTTACTTTCTGAAGATTGAAGAGATCTTTGATGACATATAAATGTTTAGGTTTCCAGATTTTAGGGACTCTCGTAGCAAGTGTGGCTTTTTGTTTTAAGTTGACAGCTAATTAAATATAATAAAACACACTGATCTCAAGCGTTGGGTTTGATGAATTTTCACGATCAAATAATTGCTTTTTGAGAGCAAAACTGGTTATAGATCTTAAGGGGAATGGAATAACACAATTTGTATCAGAAGGAAAGAAAATTGCTCTCCTTAGATCTGTCTGGAAAAGATGAGAAACTGAAATCTCAGAGACACTGGAAGCCCTCACAGGCTTCTTGGATTTTAATTTCTTACTTTTGAATCTTTGTGCTAAGTCTCCATTTTATATTTCCTCCTGGGTCCCTGTAATTCTAGTGCAGCTGTTCTCTCCTGTTGTGACCCACAGGAACTGTATTAAAGGGTCATGGCATTAGGAAGTTGAGAATCACTGTTCTGGTGGCATGTTTGGCAAAATCCTGCCAATGTGTTTGGGGTGGTATAAATCTGAGTCTTTGATGTAGACTGTAGAGTGTGCAGGAAAGATCATCTTGCTTTATTTTCCAATGTTCAAGCCTCATTATGCTGGGTTGACAGAAAATTTCACCTCAGATGTTACTGTGGGCATCTCTCTACCCTAGGGTCGTGTCAAAGTTCTGGGGTCATTCACAATGATTAGCAAAGGCGAGGCCTCACCACTCATGAGTCATGAGTCAACATTGGTTAATTCATTTTTCCAGTCTGTAGGACCTGTTCAGATTTAGCTTGAGCTACCAGATTCTTTGGTGAGGCCAGGGGCCCTGGTGCTTTGGGTCATTTGATCCATCCCCCTTACCCTAGTATTCCCTTGGAATCTTATGGACTACATGGAATGCAGTCCCCAACATAAGGAACTCTACCCTGCACTCCCTTCTCTCTCCACAGAATTCCCTCTTTCCCCTCCATCTGTGGGACACCCATTATTTCCTCCTCAGGAGGCCATTGCAGAGGACAAGAAGAGGAGCTCCCAACCTCAGTAGCTTTTGCATCCTTTTCTGCAAAATATACCCTGAGGCAAGAATTATAAAGGCTGTTTGCATGAAATTCAAGCAGATAAAAACAGTACTGAGCTAAACATGGGTCAATATCTCAAGGAAGTATTCTTTGCTAAGTGTTTGCAGTATCTTAATGGCCTGCTTTGCTTATGATGCTCCAGAGTTCTGTTTCTTGCTCACTTTCAGAACATTCCGTGCCCCTTTTGTCTACTGTGATTTCTCTGGGAAGACCAGGAGTTATCATGGCAGGGGCCTTGTGAATACTTGTACCTGGAAATAATCATTGTCTATACCCAGTAAAGCTGAAAAGAACATATCCTTGTATATTCCAACAGTGGGTCTGGCTGATTTGATGTTTAATGCACCCTAGCAAAGAAAATGAGTAAATTGCCTTATTTCAAATTCAACTGGAGATTGTCTAAGTTTTTTCTCACCATGCTCATTACAAGGAGCAGAGAAATCTTAACAATTAAACAAGGGTGAGAGGTGAGAGAAAGAATTAAAGGCAGAATGAAGCTTTGACTTTCAGGGAGTAGCCTTTTGTTCAGTTTTTGTTAGCATCTTCAGGCTCTGTAGGCTAGCACAACACGTAGAAACCACCAGATGGTGCTGTAGACAGCATCAGGTCCCTCCTTCCCCAGGTGAGGTGAGACATTATCTGGGAATCTGTCCAGGTCAACAGGGCACTTAATATCTGGCCTGGGGAGCTAGCTGGTCTCTGATCAGGGAGTGACTGAGTTTTGCTAAGCACAACAATGCCCGGGCCTGCATCTTGCTCTTTGAACTTAAATCCAAGGGGTTGGAGCTATATTGGCTTCTGATAAATACTTTCCCTGACAATCTGGATTTGGTATCTTTCTCATTTTCTGCCCTGTTAGGCTTAGTTTCTCAAAATGGGATATTTCTATCTGACAAGATAAGGATCATGTCATCATCACAAGATGTTCTTGCTCATGGCAATGACAAGTCTGGTGGGTAATTTCTAAAGTGTGCAGCCCTGGTCCCTGATGCACACACAGTCTCCCTGATGTGGCTGCACTCCATCCCAGAGATCAGGTGAGAGAGAGCGTGAGTGGTCCATGTCCTTAGGACAAGAGGGTGGGGGGAGTGGGATGAACTGAGGCTGTCAGGTGGTCAAAAGATGATGGTATTAATGAGAAAAGGCTTAGAGGTTGAACAACGCTGAAGGATAAGGTAAAGCCATGGAGGAGCTTACAGAAAAGCACAAAAGAGTGCTTTTTACACTTTGACAAGGTCCATTTTGTTTAAGATGCTACTTTAAAAACTGCATAAAACTGTCCTAAAAGTTAGAAGGGCTTTGGCAAATTGCTGCCTTGGAATTTTCTGATTCATCCCATAGGCAGATTCAGCCAGAGAGAGTATCCATTCTGGAAGTAAGCAGGACATGAGCTGAGCCACATCTGCTGTCATGGAATTTCTGGAAGGATGATGGGCCAGGGGCATGGAGCCAACTCTGAGGCTGTGGCCACACTTGAGCTTTACAAACCACTCTGCATTCATGTCTGCCCAATCTGTGTGAGAAAGAGAAAATTTGTTAGGGTTTGAACAGGGACAACTAACTTTTTCTTTCTCGCTCTTTCTCCTTTTCTCTCACCAGCTAATGGCCTCAATTTTTGGATTAGGAAAGTAAGAGATATGAAAGACTGATTTACCCAAGCTTGCTTGGAACTAGCTGTCACAAAAAGGAGATAAGATCTCAGGACTGAAATGTTCAAGTTGTACAGATTTTTTTCCCCTAATAACAGAGTTGCTGATAGTTGTGTGGCCTGTGCCATTTTAACCTTTTGAAATATTAAAGGTCAGCCAATAGTGTAAAATTAGAAAACTAAAATGTGTTAAATATGCCCAAGATACTCTATTATCACTTCAGATATGTGAGTTTCAATATGCTGAAAAAGATCAATTTGTTATAAAAGAAATTTCCCTTTATATGATGAAAATGTTTTTATCCATGTACACTGCAAAGCCTCAAAAATATTTAGGTTTCAAAGTTGTGTCTATATGTATATAAGGGTGTCAAAGTTTTACTGACTTATACTCTTTACCTTTCTAGGGCAGTTTGCTTGTCAACTCCCCAGGATTGGCTGAAATTTTCCCAGTATCCTTCTAGAACGTTCCCAACTTCTATGATTGTTGGAGAGACTTAGGTCAGGTCAAGTACATAGGAGGGTATAAGCACATTGTCTAATATCCCTTTTCCACAGTTGTTCCCAACTCTTTCTTGTCTTTCCTTCCACGAAAAGAGGAGAGAGGGCGGCGCCCGTGGCTCAGTCGGTAAGGCGCCGGCCCCATATACCGAGGGTGGCAGATTCAAACCCGGCCCCGGCTGAATTGCAACCAAAAAAATAGCCGGGCGTTGTGGCGGGCACCTGTAGTTCCAGCTACTCGGGAGACTGAGGCAAGAGAATCACGTAAGCCCAGGAGTTGTAGATTGCTGTGAGCTTTGTGATGCCACGGCACTCTACCCAGGGCCATAAAGTGAGACTCTGTCTCTACAAAAAAAAAAAAAAAAAAAAAGAAAGAAAAGAGGAGAGAGAAATACTTTCTAGCCTTAGCCTCTCATTAGTGCTCATGGTTGACCATGAAGTGACTAGGCTCTTTGATAAGATATTCCATGATTTTTCTGGAGGGAAATATGGTAAGCATATCAAACAGCTATTATGTGCAATGGGCAACCACAAAAATGTCAGTGGCTTGCAACAAAAAGCATTTATTTAGCTCAGGGACCCCTGCACACTGGGGGACCCCAGCTGTGTTGATCTCAGCTGGGCTTGCTCATGTTTCATGAGCTGACTGGAGGTTGACCGATCTGAGTAGCACATGGTTGAGTGGTTGAGTGGTTTTTTGGCTGCAATGGCTGGGCAACTTCACTTCTCATTGCAAGTCTGTGGGTCTCTCATTCTCTTTTGAGCATCAGTCTATCCAGGGGATGTCTTTGTCATGGTGACATCAGAAGTGCAAGAGAAAAGGCCCTACTACAAAAGCGTATTTCATATCCCAGCTTTGTGTCATACATGTATCTGCTCAGATCCCATTGGTCAAAACAAGTTTTATAGCTCATTCCAAAGTTGAAGTGTAGGAAAATATGCTCTACTCATGCCTCCATGGGGAATTGAAAAGTCACATAGAAAAGAGTGTAGACATGGGGAGGTATAAAAAATTGGCCTTTGTGTGATCTACAACAATGCATATGAACACTTCTCTACACTGTGGTCAGAAAACATCAGTAGCTTTACATTACCTTTAGAATGGCAATCTTTCTTTTACTTTGTAACCTTCTTTTTTACCACCCTTCAATTAAAACCTCCTACCTTCATTTCCCAGCCAAACACATCTTCAACATGCCTACCTGTTTCTGAGTGGCCCTGTCTGTTGTTGTTGACTTCCTAAGCCCTGTCTGTGTTTCCTAGTGGAATGCAGGCTCTGTTTGCTCCACGCAGCCCCAATCCCGGGCAGCCCCTCCCTCTGCACTTGTGTTGCTGCTCACCTTTCTTGGATGCTAATCTCCTCTTGGAGCTCTGGAGGGCTGAACCTGTGTATAGGACCCCCAGATCTTCAGCATCCAGCCTGGTACCCGGCATGCTGTTAAGTGCTCAGGAAATACTTTTTGCCTAGGATCTGGAAGTGAAAAAGGAAGGAGAAAGGAAAGTTACTCTGTTACTCTTCTAGAAGTTAGGAGAGGCCAGAGCTTCCCCCTTGTTCTCATACTGGAGTCAGGACATGGCTGAGACAGAGCAAATCATGGCATATTTTCAAGTCCTTCTTTTATTCTCTAAGACACTTGAATAGATTCTTCTATTCCAATACTTTTTTTTTTATTAAATCATAGCTGTGTACATTGATATGATCATGGGGCATCATACACTAGTTTCATAGACCGTTTGACACATTTTTTATCACAATGGTTAACATAGCCTTCCTGGCATTTTCTTAATTATTGTGCTAAGACATTTACATTCCACATTTACTAAGTTTCGCATATACCCTTGTAAGATGCACCACAGGTGTAATTCCACCAATCCCCCTCTCTCTACCCACCTGCCCCCTCCCTCCCCTCCCTTTCCCCCTTCCCCCTCCCTCCCCTCCCTTTCCCCCTTCCCCCTATTCTTAGGTTGTAACTGGGTTATAGCTTTCATGTGAAAGCTAAATTAGTTTCATAGTAGGGCTGAGTACATTGGGTACTTTTTCTTCCATTCTTGAGATACTTTACTAAGAAGAATATGTTCCAGCTCCATCCATGTAAACATGAAAGAGATAAAGTCTCCATCTTTCTTTAAGGCTGCATAATATTCCATGGTGTACATATACCACAATTTATTAATCCATTCATGGATTGACAGGCACTTCGGCTTTTTCCATGACTTAGCAATTATGAATAGGGCTGCAATAAACATTCTGGCACAAATATCTTTGTTATGATGTGATTTTTGGTCTTCTGGGTATATGCCCAGCAAAGGAATTACAGGATTGAATGGCAGATCTATTTTTAGATCTCTAAGTGTTCTCCATATATCTTTCCAAAAGGAATGTATTAATTTGCATTCCCACCAGCAGTGCAAAAGTGTTCCCTTTTCTCCACATCCACACCAACATCTCTGGTCTTGAGATTTTGTGATATAGAGTGAAATGATAGCATGTCTCACTGGAGTTAGATGATATCTCAAAGTAGTTTTGATTTGCATTTCTCTGATGATTAAAGATGATGAGCATTTTTTCTTTTATTCCAATACTTGACTCTCAGCCTCACTGATCTGCCTGTATTAGTTTACTCATGGCTAATTAGGATTAGGTGATGAGACAATTGGCTTGTGGTAATTGGATAATAAAATGTATATTCATGAGTTGTGAAATCATCTCCTCATAGCACCAGTCCCAACTCCTGGGTCTTATCTCAGGGGGTTTATACATGATACTCTTTCCCCTGGAATGCCTTTATACCTATAAGTCAAAGTCCAATTCAAAATCCACCTTTCCATGAAGGTTTTCTTAGAGTTAGAAAGCTCACTTTCACTCTTAGATTTTTAATTTTTAAAGATTGAACGAGGTAATGTGCCAAGTGTTTAGGATGAGCATGATGCATAGTTTGCTTAAAAGACCTGCCCCTTCATAATAAAACATTTCAGATGCGTCCTAAAATAGAGAAAATAATAATTTTCAAGAACTTAGGACTCAGTTTTAATAATTAGCAACATTTTGCTAATCTTGTTGGAGAGTTTTTAAACAAATCCCAAACATGCTATCATTTCACTCTTAAAGTCTGTAGACAAATGTTTTCCCATTCCTTCTCTTTCCTAGCATCCACGGATCTCTGGGCTCCTGAAGCTCTTTGCTCTCCGCTCAGTATATTTAGCAGCTAATCATGTGTCTTTGCCATGCTTTCCCTTTGGGACATTGCAAGGAAGACACAGGATTTTATTCAGCTTTGCCCCTATGTTCAGCTATGTACCTGCTGTGGGTACAATCATAGGGACATAAGACAATGTACAAAGGTCACTAAAAAAGTTTTGAGGCAGACTGTGTGTTATGGTCAATTATTTCACTTCCAAGAAATAGAGTCAACAACAGTGTCCTTTCTGATTCACCCATGCAAGTTCCAACTTGTTTGGCTTATTGATATTGCTGGAAGGGCCTCATTTGTTTCTGTCCACACAGCACTCAGTAGGCATCAGCCAGGGAGCGGGGAAGAGAGCACTTTTGTGTGATGACTTTCTAGGATTTTAAAAGTGGATTAAAGGCGTCTTAAAGCCATGAGCATTTGCAACAGGCTTTTAGGGAGCTTACTATTTTCCTGATTCACTTTTTTTTGGTGGTTTCAAGAACTTAGAAGAGGCTGAACTTCAATGAAAGACAAGGAGAGGAGTGTGTGTGTGGTGACTGCAGTGACTGAGAAAAACATCGCCACTATGGAGAAAATGGTTCACAAAAACTATCGAGCAAAATTTAAGGACATTGAAGCAGCCCTACAGATCAGATCACCATCAGTGTCCAAAATCCTGCTTATCTTCAAATCAGGAAAGTTTCATCCCAAAGGGTGCCTCACACTTTGACAGATGAACAAAGGCATATCTGTGTTGAATGCTGGTTGGATTCAATGGAGGCAAGTCTAGATGTATTTCAGACATTGACACTGGGGATGAAAACTGGATTTACCAGTTTGACCCAGAGAATAAGTGTCAGTTGATAGTGTGGATGTTTTTGGCCAATGAAAATCCAGCAACAAAAGTGAATCATCTCCGAAGTGTCAGAAAGAGAACAGTGCCAACTTTCCTCTCCAAAAGTGGTCAGGTTGCAACTGTTCTCCTAGAGGAACAAAGGACTGTCATGGCTTAGTAGTAGACAACAGTATGCCTACTAAATGTTTTCAGGAAGAATCAAGGATATCATCCAAGGATGGGACTGAAGGGACCATCTTGCACCAATGACAATGTGTCTGCTTACACAGCCAGCATCACAATTTAGTTCCTGGAGTCCACAGGGTTTAAAGTTATGACTATCCACCCCATAGTCCCCATTCATTATTTCCTCTTCTCTATAGTAAAAAGTTGCATACACAGAAGAAGCTTCTCCAGCTCTGAAGAAGCTGTTCACATCTATGAAAGTGAGCTTATAGCACTTGGAGAAAATGAGTGGAAAGAGTGTTTTCAAAAATGGTTTATAAGAATACAAAAGTTCATAGACTATTATGGTGATTATTTTGAGGAAATACAGTAATCAAAATGATTTAAATTTCTTAATTTTTCTGTATATCAAAATTTTTGTGGTTTTTGGCCGGGGCTGGGTTTGAACCTGCCACCTCCGGCATATGGGACTGGCGCCCTACTCCTCGAGCTACAGCGCCACCCAAAATTTTTGTAGTGTCTCTTATATTACTATTTCAACATATAAATAGAAAGAGTGGGTGTCACAGAAGGTGCCACTGATACACGGTGATGATTAAAACAATTGAATTTGTACTTGGAGAATGGACAAGATTAGTTGTGCATTATGTCAGCAGGACTGTTTATCAGTTCACTTAACCCTCAATCATAGGTTGATAAATGAGGTGTCTCTACAGTGTAACAGAGAAAACTGGGATCCCAGGCAGAAAGAAGTGCCATCTCCTAGATAAGGCAGCAAGACGCTGCGTGGTGACACGACCAGCCTTGCATTAGAAGCTGATTGCTGTCAGGCTGGTGGGGACACTTGGATCTCCAATGTTCTGATTTTTGCTCTTGATTTACTTCTTTTTTTGTTTTTTTATTGTTGGGGATTCATTGAGGGTACAATAAGCCAGGTTACACTGATTGCAATTGTTAGGTAAAGTCCCTCTTGCAATCATGTCTTGCCCCCATAAAGTGTGACACACACCAAGGCCCCACCCCCCTCCCTCCGTCCCTCTTTCTGCTTCCCCCCCATAACCTTAATTGTCATTATTTGTCCTCATATCAAAATTGAGTACATAGGATTCATGCTTCTCCATTCTTGTGATGCTTTACTAAGAATAATGTCTTCCACTTCCATCCAAGTTAATATGAAGGATGTAAAGTCTCCATTTTTATTTATTTATTTATATATTTATTTATTTTTATTGTTGGGGATTCATTGAGGGTACAATAAGGCAGGTTACACTGATTGCAATTGTTAGGTAAAGTCCCTCTTGCAATCATGTCTTGCCCCCATAAAGTGTGACACACACCAAGGCCCCACCCCCTCCCTCCTTCCCTCTTTCTGCCCTCCCCCATAACCATAATTGTCATTAATTGTCCTCATATCAAAATTGAGTACATAGGATTCATGCTTCTCCATTCTTGTGATGCTTTACTAAGAATAATGTCTTCCACTTCCATCCAGGTTAATACGAAGGATGTAAAGTCTCCATTTTTTTTAATGGCTGAATAGTATTGCATGGTATACATATACCACAGCTTGTTAATCCATTCCTGGGTTGGTGGGCATTTAGGCTGTTTCCACATTTTGGCGATTGTAAATTGAGCTGCAATAAACAGTCTAGTGCAAGTGTCCTTATGATAAAAGGATTTTTTTCCTTCTGGGTAGATGCCCAGTAATGGGATTGCAGGATCAAATGGGAGGTCTAGGTTGAGTGCTTTGAGGTTTCTCCATACTTCCTTCCAAAAAGGTTGTACTAGTTTGCAGTCCCACCAGCAGTGTAAAAGTGTTCCCTTCTCTCCACATCCACGCCAGCATCTGCAGTTTTGAGATTTTGTGATGTGGGCCATTCTCACTGGGGTTAGATGATATCTCAGGGATGTTTTGATTTGCATTTCTCTAATATATAGAGATGATGAACATTTTTTCATGTGTTTGTTAGCCATTCGTTTGTCAGCTTTAGAGAAGGTTCTGTTCATGTCTCTTGCCCATTGATATATGGGATTGTTGGCTTTTTTCATGTGGATTAATTTGAGTTCTCTATAGATCCTAGTTATCAAGCTTTTGTCTGATCGAAAATATGCAAATATCCTTTCCCATTGTGTAGGTTGTCTCTTTGCTTTGGTTATTGTCTCCTTAGTTGTACAGAAGCTTTTCAGTTTAATGAAGTCCCATTTGTTTATTTGTGTTGTTGTTGCAATTGCCATGGCAGTCTTCTTCATGAAGTCTTTCCCCAGGCCAATGTCTTCCAGTGTTTGTCCTAGGCTTTCTTGGAGGATTTTTATTGTTTCCTGCCTTAAATTTAAGTCCTTTATCCATCTTGAATCAATTTTTGTGAGTGGGGAAAGGTGTGGGTCCAGTTTCAGTCCTTTACATATAGACATCCAGTTCTCCCAACACCATTTATTGAATAGGGAGTCTTTCCTCCAAGGTATGTTCTTGTTTGGTTTATCGAAGATTAGGTGGTTGTAAGATGTTAGTTTCATTTCTTGGTGTTCAATTCGATTCCAAGTGTCTATGTCTCTGTTTTTGTGCCAGTACCATGCTGTCTTGAGCACTATGGCTTTGTAGTACAGACTAAAATCTGGTATGCTGATGCCCCCAGCTTTATTTTTGTTACTAAAAACTGCCTTAGCTATACGGGTTTTTTTCCGGTTCCATACAAAACGCAGAATCATTTTTTCCAAATCTTGAAAGTACGATGTTGGTATTTTGATAGGAATGGCATTGAATAGGTAGATTGCTTTGGGAAGTATAGACATTTTAACAATGTTCATTCTTCCAAGCCATGAGCATGGTATGCTCTTCCATTTGTTAATATCCTCTGCTATTTCCTTTCTGAGGATTTCATAGTTTTCTTTATAGAGGTCCTTCACCTCCTTCGTTAGGTATATTCCTAGGTATTTCATTTTCTTTGAGACTATGGTGAAGGGAGTTGTGTCCTTAATTAGCTTCTCATCTTGACTGTTATTGGTGTATACAAAGGCTACTGACTTGTGGACATTGATTTTATATCCTGAAACATTACTCTATTTTTTGATGACTTCTAGGAGTCTTGTGGTTGAGTCTTTGGGGTTCTCTAAGTATAAGATCATGTCGTCAGCAAAGAGGGAGAGTTTGAACTCCTCTGCTCCCATTTGGATTCCCTTTATTTCCTTGTCTTGCCTAATTGTATTGGCTAGAACTTCCAGCACTACGTTGAATAGTAAAGGTGACAGAGGACAACCTTGTCTGGTTCCAGTTTTAAGAGGGAAAGCTTTCAGTTTTACTCCATTCAGTTAAATATTGGCTGTGGGTTTGTCATAGATAGCTTCAATCAGTTTTAGAAATGTGCCACCTATGCCTATATTCTTCAGTGTTCTAATTAGAAAAGGATGCTGGATTTTATCAAATGCTTTTTCTGCATCTATTGAGAGGATCATGTGATCTTTATTTTTGCCTCTGTTAATATGGTGGATAACGTTTATGGACTTGCGTATGTTAAACCAGCCTTGCATTCCTGGGATGAAGCCTACTTGATCATGATGAATGACTTTTTTGATGATAAGCTGTAATCTATTGGCCAGGATTTTGTTGAGGATTTTTGCATCTGTATTCATGAGTGAGATTGGTCTGAAATTCTCCTTTTTGTTTGGGTCTTTTCCTGGTTTTGGTATCAGGGTGATGTTTGCTTCATAGAATGTGTTGGGGAAGTTTCCTTCTTCCTCAATTTTTTGGAATAATTTCTGCAGTACAGGAGTCAGCTCTTCCTTGAAGGTTTGATAGAATTCTGGAGTGAAGCCATCTGGACCAGGGCATTTTTTGGTTGGAAGATTTTTTACTGTTTCTTTGATCTCGGTGCTTTTTATTGGTCTGTTCAGGAGCTCTATTTCTTCCTGGCTGAGTCTAGGGAGAGGGTGTGATTCCAAATATTGATCCATTTCCTTCACATTGTCAAATTTCTGGGCATAGAGTTTCTGGTAGTATTCAGAGATGATCTCTTGTATCTCTGTGGGATCAGTTGTTATTTCCCCTTTATCATTTCTGATTGAGATTACTAGAGATTTTAGTTTTCTATTCCTCGTTAGTCTGGCCAATGGTTTATCTATTTTATTTATTTTTTCAGAAAAGCAACTCCTTGTTTCATTAATTTTCTGAATGATTCTTTTGTTTTCAATTTCATTGATCTGTGATTTGATTTTGGATATTTCTTTTCTTCTACTGAGTTTAGGCTTAGATTGTTCTTCTTTTTCCAATTCCATAAGATCTCTTGTGAGATTGTTGATGTGCTCTCTTTCTGTTTTTCGAATGTAGGCATCTAAAGCGATGAATTTTCCTCTCAAAACTGCTTTTGCAGTATCCCACAGGTTTTGGTAGCTTGTGTCTTCATTGTTGTTATGCTGAAGGAAGTTAATGATTTCCTGTTTTATTTCTTCCTGCACCCATCTGTTATTCAACAGAAGATTGTTTAATTTCCATGCCTTTGGGTGGGGCCGAGCATTTTTGTTAAAGTTGAGTTCCACCTTTAGTGACTTATGGTCTGAGAAGATACAAGGTAAAATTTCTATTCTTTTGATTCTGTTGATATTTGTTTTGTGTCCCAGGATATGATCAATTTTGGAGAATGTTCCATGGGGTGATGAGAAGAATATATATTCTTTATCTTTGGGATGGAGTGTTCTATATGTGTCTATAAAGCACAGTTGTTCTAGGGTCTCATTTAAATCTCTTATATCTTTGTTTAATTCCTGTTTAGAGGATCTGTCCAGCTCTGTAAGAGGAGTGTTAAAGTCCCCTGTTATTATGGTATTATCAGATATTATATTGCTCAGACTGAGTAAGGTGTGTTTCAAGAATCTGGGAGCGTTTAAATTGGGTGCACAAATATTTAGAATTGAAATGTCTTCTTGTTGTGTTTTTCCCTTGACCAATATAAAGTGACCATCTTTGTCTTTTTTGACTTTAGTTGCTTTAAATCCACATGTATCTGAAAATAAGATCGCAACTCCTCTTTTCTTCTGAATTCCATTTGCCTGAAAAATTGTCTTCCAACCCTTGACTCAGAGCTTTAATTTGTCTTTTGAAGCCAGGTGTGTTTCTTGCAGACAGCAAATGGATGGCTTGTGTTTTTTAATCCAGTCAACCAATCTATGTCTCTTCAGTGGGGAATTCAAGCCATTAACATTTATTGAGATAATTGATAACTGTGGTAGTATTCTATTCATCTTATTTGGTGAGAGTCCATTGCTTAGTTTTATCTTTTGCATCAGTGCGGAGGTTAGGTTCTGTCCTTTAATTTCTGAGTTCTTACTTTGCTGCTGATCCATTGTGGTGGTCAGTGTGCAGAACAGGTTGAAGTATTTCCTGTAGAGCTGGTCTTGTTGTGGCGAATTTCCTCAATGTTTGTATATCTGTAAATGATTTGATTTCTCCGTCAATTTTGAAGCTTAGCTTAGCAGGGTACAGAATTCTGGGCTGGAAATTGTTCTGTTTAAGTAGATTAAAGGTGGATGACCATTGTCTTCTTCCTTGGAAAGTTTCATTAGAGAATTCTGCGGTCAGTCTGATGGATTTGCCCCTGTAGGTCAACTGGCACTTACTCCTGGCAGCTTGCAGAATCTTTTCTTTTGTCTTGACTTTGGACAGGCTCATCACAATGTGTCTTGGAGAAGCTCGGTTAGAGTTGAGGTGACCTGGGGTCTGATATCCCTCTGAAAGCAGTGTGTCAGAATCTTTGGTGATATTTGGGAAATTTTCTTTTATAATATTCTCTAGTATGGCTTCCATTCCTCTGGGGCATTCTTCTTCCCCTTCTGGAATTCATATAACTTGTATGTTGGAACGCTTCATAAAGTCCCAGAATTCTGACAGTGAACGTTCTGCTTTCTCTCTCTTCTTTTCTGCCTCTTTTACTATCTGAGTTATCTCAAGAACTTTGTCTTCTACCTCTGAAATTCTTTCTTCTGCATGGTCTAACCTGTTGCTGATACTTTCCATTGCATCTTTTAGTTCCCTAATTGACTGTTTCAGTTCCTTAGCTCTGCTTTATCCTTTTTATATTTTTCATATCATTCATCTCTCATTTGATTCTGGTTTTGGATTTCCTTTTGGTTATTTTCTACTTTATTAGCAGTTTCCTTCGTTGTTTCCATCATTTCTTTCATTGTTTTCAGCATGTGTATTCTAAATTCCCTTTCTGTCATTCCTAACATTTCTTCATAGGTGGAATCATCTGCAGTAGCTACCTCATGGTCCCTTGGCGGGGTTGTTCTGGACTGGTTCTTCATGTTGCCTGGAGTTTTCTGCTGATTCTTCCTCATGAGTGATTTCTTTTATCTGTTTCCTTGCCCTAATTTTCCTTTCACTTCCTCTTGCTCTTTAAGTTCTTGTGCCTGTGGAAGGTGCGGGCGGGTTTAGATGTATTGAGCACATGCGACCACTTGCCAGTTTTCCACTGTTTTAGTCCTCCTCTTGGGGTCCAGAAGTCTCTCGCTGACTCCCTGTATCCTCGCAGGGGTGATGATAGGCAGATCCCACCAGCCAGAGATGCCTGGAGATGCCAGCCAGAGATGCCTATCTCCCCAGACTCATGGTGCCCAGATGCAAGGAAGCTGTTACTCGGCCACCATCTTGCTCTAATTCTGCACCACGTGCTGTTTAATGTTGGATATTTCATTGTTTTAATTTTCAATTTTCTGATGGCCTGTGATGTGGGGCATCTTTTCAGATAATTATTCACCATTTGTGCATCTTCTTTGGTAAAGTATTTATTAATATCTTTGTATATTTTTAAATTGAGTTGTTTGTGTTCTTATTATTGAGTGTCTTTGTGAATTTTAGATAATAGTCCTTTATCAAATATGTCTTTTGAAAATATTTTCCCCCAGTCTATGGCTTCTTTTTTTAGTCTCCTGACAGTGTCTTTCACACATAGAAAGTTTTAATTTTAATTAAGCCCAGCTTATCCAGTCTTTTTTTCATAGATCAGGCCTTTGATGTATCTAAAAAGTCATTGCCAAATGTAAGATTATCCCCACTCCCCTCCCCTCCCTTTCCCCTTTCCCCATATTCTTGGCTATAAATGGGTTATAGCTTTCATATGAAAGCCATAAATTAGTTTCATAGTAGGGGTGAGTACATTGGATACCTTTTCTCCCATTTCTGAGATACTTTACTAAGAAGAATATGTTCCAGCTCCATCCATGTAAACATGAAAGAGGTAATGTCTCCATCTTTCTTTAAGGCTCCATAATATTCCATGGTGTACATATACCACAATATATTAATCCATGTGTGGGTCGATGGGCACTTGGGCTTTTTCCATGACTTAGCAATTATGAACTGGGCTGCAATAAACATTCTGGTACAAAATCTTTGTTATAATGTGATTTTTGGTCTTCTGGGTATATACCTAGTAGAGGAATTATAGGATTAAATGACATATCTATTTTTAAATCTCTAAGTGTTCTCCAAACATCTTTCCAAAAGGAATGTATTAATTTGCATTTCCACCAGCAGTGTAGAAGTGTTCCCTTTTCCTTTTTTTTTTTTATAATCAATGATTTTATCCAAAGCAACATACAATTTGTGATTAATTTATCATACATTTTTGAAGTTTTGACAGAGATATGTATATAAGCCTGAACTCAGCCATTTAATAATGATATGAACCCGAGTAAGTTACTTAGTACTTGTACCTTTAAAACTAAGGGATTTTTTTTTCTGGAATTTGGGGTGACAAAAGCACTGACTTTGTATGTGGTTTGTAAGGGCTGAAAAAAAATGAATTGCACATAAACTGCACAGTCCGAAGACTACAATATAATTGTGTATGTGCATGGGGGGTTCAATTAAGTTTTTTAAAATTAATATTAAATCATAGCTGTGTACATTAATGCGATCTTGGGGCACCATACACTGGTTTTATAAACAGTTTGACACATATTCTTCACGCTGGTTAACATAGCCTTTCTGGCATTTTCTTAGTTATTGTATTAAGAGAATTATATTCTACATTTGCTAAGTTTCACATGTACCCTTGTAAGATGCACTGCAGGTGTAATCCCACCAATCACCCTCCCTCTACCCTCTCATGCCTCTACCCCTTCCCCATATTCTTAGGTTATAACTGGGTTATAGCTTTCATATGAGAGCCATAAATTAGTTTCATAGTAGGGCTGAGTACATTGGATACTTTTTCTTCCATTCTTGAGATACTTTACTAAGAAGAATATGTTCCAGCTCCATCCATGTAAACATGAAAGAGGTAATGTCTCCATCTTTCTTTAAGGCTGCATAGTATTCCATGGTGTACATATACCACAATTTATTAATCCATTCGTGGATCAGTGTGCACTTCGGCTTTTTCCATGACTTAGCAATTGTGAATTGGGCTGCAATAAACATCCTGGTGGAAATATCTTTGTTATAATGTGATTTTTGGTCTTCTGGGTATATACCTAGTAGAGGAATTATAGGATTGAATGGCAGATCTATTTTTAGATCTCCAAGTGTTCTCCAAACATCTTTCCAAAAGGAATGTATTAATTTTCATTCCCACCAGCAGTGTAGAAGTGTTCCCTTTTCTCCACATCCATGCCAACATCTCTGGTCTTGGGATTTTTGTGATATGAGCTAATCTTACTGGAGTTAGATGATATCTCAAAGTAGTTTTGATTTGCATTTCTTTGATGATTAAGGACAGAGAGCATTTTTTTCATATGTTTGTTGGCCATGTGTCTGTCTTCTTCAGAGAAGTTTCTCTTCAAGTCCCTTGCCCAGCCTGCAATGGGATCACTTGTACTTTTCTTGCTAGTACGATTGAGTTCTCTGTGGATTCTGATTATTAAAACTTTGTCGGATATATAACCTGCAAATATCTTCTCCCATTCTGAGGGCTGTCTGTTTGCTTAGTTACTGTGTTCTTGGCTGTGCAGAAGCTTTTTAGTTTGATCAGGTCCCAATAGTGTATTTTTGAAGCTGCTTCAATTGCCCAGGGATCCTCCTCATAAAATATTTGCCCAGACCAATTTCTTCAAGAGTTTTCCCTGCACTCTCTTCTAGTATTTTTATAGTTTCGTGTCTTAAGTTTACATCTTTAATCCAGTTGAGAGTCTACCTTAGTGAATGGTGAAAGGTGTGGGTCCAGTTTCAGTCTTCTACAGGTTGCCAGCCAGTTCACCCAGCACCATTTGTTAAGTAGGGAATCTTTTCCCCACTGAATGTTTTTAATTGGCTTGTCAAAGATCAAATAACGGTAGGTAGCTGGTTTCATCTCTTGGTTGTCTATTCTGTTCCAGACATCTACCTCTCTGTTTTTGTGCCAGTACCATGCCGTTTTGATCACTATCGATTTATAGTATAGTCTGAGGTCTGGTAGTGTGATTCCTCTTGCTTTGTTTTTATTTCTGAATAAGGTCTTGGCTATTCGAGATTTTTTTCTGATTCCATATAAAATGAAGTATTATTTTTTTCAAGATATTTAAAGTGTGACAGTGGAACTTTAATAGGGATTGCATGAAAATTGTATATTGCTTTGGGTAGTATGGACATTTTAACAATGTTGATTCTTCCCAGCCTTGAGCATGGAATGTTTTTCCGTTTGTGAACATTTTCAGTTATTTCTTTTCTTAGAGTTTCATAGTTCTCTTTATAGAGATCTTTCACGTCCTTTGTTAGATAAACTCCCAAATATTTCATCTTCTTTGGTACTACTGTGAATGGAATAGAGTCCTTAACTGTTTTTCAGCTTGAATATTGTTGGTATATATAAAAGCTACCGATTTATGAATGTTGATTGTGTAATCTGAGACACTGCTGTATTCCTTGATCACTTCTAAGATTTTTGTAGTAGAATCGCTGGTGTTTTCCAGATATACAATCATATCATCTGTGAAGAGCGTAAGTTTGATCTCTTCTGACCGTATATGGATACCCTTGATTGCATGTTCTTTCCTTATTGCGATGGCTAAAACTTCCATTACAATGTCAAAGAGTGGTGGAGACAATGGGCAACCTTGTCTGGTTCCTGATCTGAGTGGAAATGATTTCAATTTAACTCCATTCAATACAATATTGGCTGTGAGTTTGCTATAGATGGCCTCTATCAGTTTAAGAAATGTCCCTTCTATACCAATTTTCTTAAGTGTTCTGATCATGAAGGGATGCTGGATATTATCAAAAGCTTTTTCTGCATCAATTGAGAGAATCATATGGTCTTTGTTTTTTAATTTATTTATGTGCTGAATTATATTTATAGATTTACATATATTGAAGCAGCCTAGAAACCCTGGGATAAAACTGACTTGGTCATGATGTATAATTTGTTTGATGTGTTGCTGGCATCTATTTGTTAGGATCTTGTTGAATATTTTTGCATCTATATTCATCAGTGATATTGGTGTATAATTTTCTTTTCTTGTTGGGTCTTTTCCTAGTTTGGGGATCAGGGTGATGTTTGCTTCATAGAACGTGTTTGGTAGTCTTCCTTCTTTTTCTATATTTTGGAACAGGTTGAGTAATATAGGTACTAGTTCCTCTTTAAAGGTTTGGTAGAATTCTGATGTGAAGACATCTGGTCCCGAGCTTTTCTTTTTAGGGAGGTTTTGTATGGTTGATGCTTTTTCAGAACTTGATATAGGCCTGGTCAACATTTCCATTTGATTCTGGTTAAGTCTTGGAAGGTGACGTGCTTCCAAGTATTGGTCAATTTCCTTCAGATTTTCATATTTCTGAGAATAAAGTTTCTTGTGGTATTCTTTAAGGATTTTTTGAGTTTCTGAGGAGTCTGTTGTTATTTCATTTTTGTCATTTGTGATTGAAGAAATTAGAGATTTTACTGTTTTTTTTTTTTTCCTGATTAGGTTAGCCAAAGGTTTATCTATTTTATTGAGCTTTTCAAAAAACCAACTTTTTGATTTATTGATCTGTTGCATAATTCTTTTGTTTTCAATTTCATTAATTCTGCTCTAATTTTGGTTATTTCTTTTCTTCTAGTGGGTTTCTGGTTGGAATGTTCTTCCTTTTCCAGTTGCTTGAGATGTCCCATTAAGTTGTTAACTTCCTTTCCTTCCGTTCTCTTGAGGAAGTCTTGCAGTGCTATAATTTTCCCTCTTAGGACTGCCTTTGTGTTATCCCAGAGGTACTGATAATTCGTGTCTTCATTGTTGTTTTGTTCCAAACATTTGGCAATTTCCTTCTTAATCTCATGTATCACCCAGCTATCATTCAGCATAAGGTTATTTAACTTCCATGTGGTTGTATGAGTATGCAGATTCCTGTTACTGAGTTCAACTTTTATTCCATGGTGGTCCGAGAAGATGCAAGGAATAATTTCTATTCCTTTAAATTTGCTGAAGTTCAACTTGTGACCTAAGATTTGATTGATTCACAACTTTATTAATTTGAGGTAATTTTCTTCTATTCTTAGCTTGTTGATTATTTTTTATCATGAGAAAGTATTGAATTTTGTCAAGTGGTTTTTCTTCATCAAATGAGATGATCCTGTGTTTTTCCTTCAGTCTATTAATGCAATGTATTATATTTATTGATTTTCGTATGGTGATCCATTTTTTATCCCAGTAATAAATTATACTTTATCATAGTTTATAGTTCTTTTAATGTGTTATTGAATTCAGTTTGCTAATATTTTGCTGAGGATTTTTTGCATTAATCCATAACCCTGATTTTGCAACATCAGGGATATTGGTGTATAGTTTCCTTTCTTGAAATAACTTTAGTTTTGGAATCAGGATGATGCTGGCCTCATAAAATGAGTTTGGAAGTCTCTTCTCTTTGTATTTTGGAAGAGTTTATGAAGAATTGGAACAATTCTTTTTTAAATATTTTTTAGAAATTTCCAGTGTATCTGTCTGGTCTTGGGTTCTTCTCCTTCTTCTTCTTGTAGGGGGGGAATGTTGATTATAAATTAAATCTCTTTATTAGTTATGTAACAAATCTGTTCATATTTTCTGTTTATTCATGATTCATTCATAGTAGATGGTATGTATCTAGACATCCATTTCTTCTAGGTTATCCAGTTTGCTGGAACACAATTATTTGTAGTAGGCTCTTAGAATCCTTTTTATTTTTGTAGCATCAGTTGTAATGTTTCTTCTTTCATTTCTGATTTTAGTTATTTGAATTCTTCTCTGTTTTTCTTAATCTGTGTTAAGACTTGTTGATTTTGCAGATGTTAAAATATCTAACCCTTAGTTTTCTTTTTAAAATCATTTTTATATTCTCTATTTCCTTTATTTCTGCCCTAATCTTTATCATTTCCCTTCTTTTACTAGCTTTGAGTTTAGTTCTTTGTAGGGAAAATTGTTCTCTGAACTTTAGCATAGGCTCTGTTTCTGTTTGAGAGATGTAAAGAGTCACGAGAATGGTATGTGAGGTATGTATGTGCAGGAGGTCAGAAAACTGGCCTCCAAGACAGTATATACATGTGAGGTGCTGCAATAACAGACCAAAAGATTATGGCAAAGATTCTCTAGATTCTAAAAGTCTCTTGACACTGGAGGTAAGAATCTTGCTTAAGTTCTGCTGTTTTGCTAAAACAAGTTGGAGACATTCTTCCTGACAGTTTCCATGGTTTCTTCTGTTAAGTACTAACATCTGGTAAGTAATTTTGAACTACTTCTCCCTGTTTTATGAAAATAAATATGGACCCATAGTTTGCTTGGAAGGAGTCCCTGAGAACTCTTCAGTCTCCTCACACAAATTCTGTGTCAAGTGTCTTCATTCCTAGTGTCAAAACTCCATCAATTCTTCTTTTCTTAGACTCTTAACGTGTAAGTTACATTGTTAATTAGAACTCTTTCTTCATTTTAATGTAGGCATTTATTATCATAAACTTCTCTCTTACCACAGCTTTTGCTATGTAACATAAATTTTGGCATGTTCCTATTTTCATTTTTTTCAAAGTAGTTTCTTTTCTTTCTTTCTTTTTTTTTTTTTTTAAGTTTCATTCTGCTTTGTTAGTCACAGAGGCCACCTAGTTTCAGGAAGAGGGGTGGGATTGAGGGACAATAAGCACCACCACTTTATGAGAGGATTGTCAAGATCATATTGTAAAAAGAGCATATTGATGTACACAGCTATGATTTAATAAAAAAAAAATAAAATAAAATAAAAAAAGAAAAAAAAGAGCATATAGGATGGGAGATGTAGAAAATGCATCATTCTACGCTACTATTAATAGTAATACCTGAGCTCTCAGTACAGCTAGCTTTTCTGTTACTCTTTTCCCCTCTAGTAAGCCTGTGCTGTATGCTTCTCTACCTCTTACCTATTTGTGTCTTCCTAAGTAGGCGTAAGTCTAACTGTAGCTCCCACTTCCTTTTTAAACTCTGAAATCTCATATAGATAGCCTACATCTCAAAATTGCTGTTAGTTCATAAACAGCCATACCATACCCTAGTGCAAATTTGGTTAGATTACAAATATTTTTTTCCCACATTGGATTAGATTTATTCAATAGTCATTTTTCTCCAAAACTGATATGATTTGAGATTTTTCTGCTATTCTCTTGTTTTCTTATTCGTTGATTTCTGTTTTCAATCTTGAATTATCTTTTTTCTAAAAGATAAATTTATTTCAGGTTAATGTGAGCATACGAACAACCAAGTGAAAATATTTGATTTTGTTAGGTAGAGTCCCTCTTGTGGTTATGTTCCATACACAAAAGGTATGCCAAACACCTCCACCCTATGCCCATTCAGTGAGAGCACCCCAAACTCCACCCCTCCTCCTCTCTTATTAACCCTCCCCTCAACTAGAATTGAAATATATTTTTCTACTATGCAGGCATGTATCAGATCATCTACTGGCTTCATATGAGTATTGAGTATGTTGGATAATTGCTTTTGCTTTTCCATTCTTGTGATACTTTACTAAGAAGAATGTGTTTCACCTCCATCCAGGATATTACAAAAGATGCAAAGTCACCATCTTTTTCATGGCTGTATAGTATTCCATGATGTGCATGTACCACAATTTGTGAATTCATTCCTCAGTTGATGGGCATTTAGATTGTTTTCACATCTTGGTGATTGTAAAATGAGCTGTAATAACAGTCTAGTACAAATGTCCTTATGATAAAATAATTTTTTCCTTCTGGGTAGATGCCTAGTAGTGGAATTGCAGGGTCAAATGGGAGATCTAATTAGAGAACTTTGAGGATTCTCCATACTTCTTTCCAAAGAGGCTGTATTAGTTTGAAGTCCCACCAACAGTGTAAGAGTGTTCCCCTCTCCCCATATCAGTGCCAGCATCTGCAGCTTTGGGACTTTGTGATGTGGGCTAATCTCTGATGATTAGGGATGATGAGCATTTTTTCATATGTTTGTTAGCCATTTGTCTGTCTTCCTTAGAGAAGGTTCTATTCATGTCTCTTGCCCAGTTATAGATGAGATTGTTAGCTCTTTTTTGATTGATTAACTTGAGTTCTCTGTAGATCCTTATTATTAAGCCTTTGTCCAATTTGTAATATGCAAGTATTTTTTCTCCTTCTGAAGGTTGTCTATTTGCTTTAGTTGTTGTCTCTTTAGCTGTACATAAGCTTTTCAGTTTAATTAAGTCCCATTTATTTATTTTTGTTGTGCCAATTGCCCTGGAAGTCTTCATAAAATCTTTCCTCAGGCTGATACTTTCAAGTTTTGA
Source organism: Nycticebus coucang (assembly GCF_027406575.1). Classification (NCBI taxonomy): domain Eukaryota; kingdom Metazoa; phylum Chordata; class Mammalia; order Primates; family Lorisidae; genus Nycticebus; species Nycticebus coucang. Next base: position 81,274,350 of record NC_069787.1, on the reverse strand, counting down.
AAGTATTTTTTTCCACACTTTCTTCGAGGATTTTTATTATTTCATGCCTTAAATTTAAATCTCTTATCCAGCTTGAATCAATATTTGTAAGTGGTAAGAGGGGCAGGTCCAGCTTCAGTCTTTTACATGTGATTATCCAGTTCTCCCAGCAACATTTATTAAAAGGGATTCTTTTCCCCAATGTGTATTCTTGTTTGGTTTATCAAGATCAGGTGGTTGTAAGATGTTAGTTTCATCTCACCGTTTTCTATTTGGTTCCAAATGTCTATGTCTCTATTTTTGTGTCAGTATAATGCTGTTTTGATCACTATGGACTTGTAATATAGCTTAAAGTCTGATAGGGCAATGCCCCTCGTTTTGTTTTTATTACTAAGAATTGCCTTGGCTCTACAGGTATTTTTCTGGTTCCATACAAAATGAAGAATTAGTTTTTCCAAATATTGAAAGGCATTTTAATGGGGATTGCATTGAATATGTAGATTGCTTTGGGAAATATAGACATTTTCACAAAGTACAGACATTTTCACAATGTTGATTCTTCCCAGCCAGGAGCATGGTATGTTCTTCCATTTATTAATGTCGTGTGCAATTTCTTTCCTTATGGTTTTATAATTCTCCTTATAGGAATCCTTTACCTCTTTTGTTTAGGTATATTCCTAAGAATTTTATTTTCTTTGAAGCTACTGTGAAGGGAATTGTGTCCTTGCTTTGCTTCTCAATTTGGCTGCTCAAAATATTTTCTAATTTATCTTATAATTTTGTTTAAGTCCAGCTGGGCGATGTGGCAGGTGGCTGTAGTCCCAGCTACTTGGGAGGCTGAGGCAAGAGAATCGCTTAAGTCCAAGAGTTGTAGGTCTCTGTGAGCTGTGATGTCACAGCATTCTACCAAGGCTGACAGAGTGAGACTCTGTCTCAAAAAAAAAAAAATATATTCTTTTGAGTCCATTTCTTTTTATTCGAGTGTATTATTTCTACAGCTTTATAAATTTTCCAGTTTTCCTACTGCTTTTGATTTCTAGTTTTATTTTATTGTGGTCAGAAAAGTTATCTTGGTTTGATTTTAATAATAAATTTGTTAAGACTTGCTTTGTGGTCTAAGACATAAACTATCCTGGAGAAAGTTCTATGTGTGCTTGAGAAGAATGTGTATTCTTCTGCTATTGGGTGGAATGTTCTATATATGCCTGTTAGGTCCAAGTGATCTAACAGTGTTGTTCAAGTATTATGTTTTCTTTTTTTTTTATTGTTGGGGATTCATTGAGGGTACAATAAGCCAGGTTACACTGATTGCAATTGTTAGGTAAAGTCCCTCATTATGTTTTCTTATTCATCTTCTCTCTGATTGCTCTACCATTATTCAAAGTAGTGGGGAATTGGAATCTATTATTATTGTGTTATTGTCTGTTTCTTTTTCCAATTTTTTCAATTTTTGCTTTATACATTTGGGTGTTGTGATGTAAAGCACATATATAAATCTATATATATAATTGTTATGTTTTCTTGTTGACAGACCTTCAGTCTTATATAATGCCCTTCTTTGTCTCTGTGACAGTTTTTGACTTAAAGTCTATTTTGTCTGATACAAGTATGATTATATGTGCTCTCTTGTGGTTACTATTTGCATAGAATACCCTTTTTCTATCCTTTCACTTTCAACCTGTATGTCTTTACATTTAAGATGAGTCTTTTAGAAAGCTCATAGTTGTATCTTGCTTTTCTTTAATCCAATCAACTACTCTATGTTTTTTGATTGGGGAGTTTAATCATTTACATTTAAAGTAATTACTGATGGGCAAATATTACTATTAACATTTTTTAATTGTTTCTGTGTTGAAATTATTTTGTCCCTCTTTTCCTTTCTTGCTTCCTTACTTTGTGTGTTATTGATTTTTTTATTGATGTACTTTGATTCCTTTCTCATTTTCTGCTATGGATTTTCTACAGGCATTTTCATTGTAGTTACCATTGGGTTTACATAAAATGTATTGTAATTATAACAATCTATTTTAAGCTGGTAACAAGTTCAATTGAACACAAAAACCAACTTTGTTATTAATGTCAAAAATTACATCTTTATGTGTTGTGCATCTATTAATATAATTTTATGCTTTTGTTTTTTAACTTCTATACCAGAATTAAAAGTGTTTTATGTACCACCACAAATAAATTGTTACATTGGCTTGTATATATCTATCTATATACCTGCCTTTACCAGCAAGCTTTATGTTTTCATATGCCTTCACATTACTATCTACATAAATCACCCCTTATTTATGGCTTTGCATTATCTGCTTTCAGCTAATTATAGTCAACTACAGTTTGAAAATAATAAATGGAAAATTTCCAAAATAAAAAATTCATAAGTTTTAAATTGTACACCATTTTGAGTAGCATGATGAAATCGTGTGGCCTCGAACATGAAATCTTCCCTTTGTTCAGTACATGCATGCTGTATATGCTACCTATTCATTAGTCATTTGGACCTTTTTCAATTATCAGAACTGTTGTGATGTCACATTGCTGTGTTCAAGTTACCCTTATTTTCCTTAATAGGGAAAAAGCCGTAAAAGCTCAAGAGTTGTGGTACTGGTAATTCAGATAAATGTATGCCAGAAAGAAGCCATAAAGTGCTTCCTTTAAATGAAAAGGGGAAAATTCTCAATAAGGAAAGAAATTACGTGCTGAGGTTACTGAGATCTACAGTAAGGATAATTCTTTTATCCATGAAATTAAGAAGAAAGTAAAGGAAATTTGTGCTAATTTTCCTGTTCCAATCAAACTCCAAAAGTTATGGCCATAATGTATGATGAAGCACTTAGTTAAGATGAAAAAAGCATTGAATTTGTGAGTGGAAGACATGAAAAGAAACATGTTCTTAATTGACAGCAATCAGGTTTGGTACTATTTGTGGTTTCAGGCATCCACTAGAGGTCTTCGAACATATCCTCTATGGATAAAGGAGGGACTATTATAGTGTCCTTGTATTTAAATTCATAGGATCCTTCAGCATTACTTGTAATGCAGGTTTAGTAGTGATGAACTCCTTTATGTTTTATCTGGAAAAGTCTTTATTTCTTCATTCTCAAAAGGATACTTTTGCTGGTTATGGTATTTTTGGTTGACAGTTTTTTTTTTCTCTCAGCACTTTCAAAGTATTATTTTATTCCCTTTTGTCCAGTAAGATTACTATTAAGAAATACATTAATAATCTTATGGAATCTCCATTGTACATGATGAGTCACTTTTCTTTTGTTTTCAAGATTCTTTTGTTGTCTTTGACATTTGACAACTTGATTATAATGTCTTTTGGTGCTGTCCTGTTTAAATTCATCTTAGTTGGATCCTTTAATTTCCTACCTGAGATTTGGGAAGTTTTCAGTAATAATTTCTTCAAATAAGCTTTCTGTCTTTTTCTCTTCTTCTTCTTACATTCCCATAAGACATCTGTTATTCTGTTTGATGGTATCCCACAAGTTTCTTAGGATTTCTTAATTTTTTAATTCTGTTTTTCTTTTCCATTTTCTGAATCAATAAATTCAAATGACTTGTCCTCATGTTTGCTAATTTTTTTTCTTGATCAAATCTGCTCTTGTACTCCTCTAGTAAATTTTCCAATTCAGTTATATTCTTCAGTTCCAGACTGTTTGCTTTTTTAATAGTTTCTATTTATTTGTTGATATTCTTATTTTGTTCATGCATTGCTTTCCCAATTTTGTTTATTTGTTTTTCTGTGTTCTGTTATAGATAATTTAGCTTCTAAGACAATTATTTTGGATTCTTTGTCAGACAATTAACAGATATCCACATCTTTGGAATTTGTTCTGGGATATTTATTTTATTTCTTGATTCAGTCCTGATTCTTTGTGTGCCTTGGGGTGGGGTTTGGCTGAGTTTTATGCATCTGAAAAAATATCTACTCCTCCCGGTCTTTCTGGATTCATACAGGGAAATCTATGCCAAGATACAGATTCTAGGGAGTTCTACAACTTTTGGGGGGGATGCAACTTCTCTGGACTATGTACATTATTTCTAATTAGAGAGATCAGCAGGTTTCTTTTCTAGGAGCTTGTAATCTCTTGATCCTTCTGATGTCTGTCACTGGCACATTGATTCTCTGGTGCAGAAACAAGCTACCCTCCTTTCTTTTGTTCTTAGTGGCCTTCAACATCCAAAGTTTGCCAGCTACCTGTTAGCACCTTGAATTAAACATGACAGATATCACTCCTTAGGCAGCTCTCTGCAAAGCTGGAATATGGACATAGACTCACTCTTCTCACTCACCCATGAGGGATAAGCTATGATTTTGGTACCTTCTCCTGATTGTGCTGACCTGCCTGCATTAGCTTCTGTGTGTGGTATGTAGGTTGTCTATGGGAAGCCATGTCAACTTTTCCTTCCTTTCATTGGTTTCCAGTTAGCCAAATTATTCCAGTTCTGTCAGTGTGTGAGAAACTAGTCTCTCAGGAACTTCTCTGAAAACACAAGAATATTACATGCACATTTTACTCTTCTTACACACCTCCCACCCAGAGAATCTGTGAACCAAGCTAATCTGTGTTGGCTCAGGGACAGACAATTAGGAGTAAAATTAAACAGGCTCTTACTATCCATTGCAATGCACAAAGACTTAGCATGCCCCTGAGGTGGTGCAATTCTCAATTGGTTTTTGGAGTTCTCATAAAGGCATTTTTACCTGTATGTTGTTGTTGAATTGATTTTCCTTGGTGGGAAGGAAGGCTAGGACTTCTTATTCTGCCATCTTGCTCTGAAACAACAATTTCAACACTGTGGTTTTATGTATGTTGAGATTTTTAAAGTAATATTACACTTTTTCCCTTCTTTGCTTATTGTTCCAAAACTAGGTTTTTAGAAATGTCCTAATCAAAACAGGGCTCAGTGACCAAGTAGATTTTGCAAATGTTGGTTTGGGGAAGGTTAAATTGATTTCTTTTTTTGTTTTTTTAAAAGGTAAGTAGGGCCTTTAATATGCTAAAGAGCACTGAATTTCCAAGAGAGCAAGTAGTTTCACAAGCCTATTTGATTGTGAAATTCTTTTAAATTTTTCTTCCCAGAATATTTGGTAATATCTCTAAGAAGCACATAACACATTTCAAAACAGCAGACACAATGTTGGGGTAGCCCCTGTACCTAGTCTGCCCAGAATTCCATGGTGTGGCTAATGGGAGCTCAGGTCTTTGGTGACTCTAGTGAGATAATTTAAAATTGCTTGGTGAGCTTGAGACATGCCTAGGCTCCTCTGGGAATGGCCACATTGGTTCTGGGTTTATACAACATTTTATATGTTCTCTCACACATAAGGGATAGTGGTAAGGACAGTGTCAGTGTGTGAGAAACTAGTCTCTCAGGAACTTCTCTGAAAACCAAGAGCCTTGGTGGGAGGCCAGGATTTTAGGTGAGTAAAAGCAAGAAGGCATGCACAGTCTGGATGGCTCAGGAGAAGCCAGCTGATGGAATGAGTTTATAGAAGCAAATCTGACCCTTCAAGGGGCCGAGAAGAAGGTTTCCAGGCCATGCCTGGGCAGCCTTCAGTGAAGTGGCAACAGTTATAGTAAGATAAATCTCATGATAAGTTTAGGATGTCAGTAAAGAACAGCCCCAGAGCTTGGAGGATTGAGATTAGTCACATCATGTGCTTTTTGGGTCAGTGAAGAGATAAATACATTAAGGTATAACTACATTATTCTGTTGCAAAACTTTGGTATACCCCAAGTGGGTATATCCCAGTTTACCCCCAAATGGAAGTTCTTATGTGGATTTTGAATTTTGAGTGTTGGGTAGGAGGAGTTATAAGGTGCATGGCAACATCCAGTGCATGTTAAATGGGGACATAGATGTTTGAAAGGTCTCCCAAATGGGACTCTTGGCATATGACTCATTTGCATAGAGGCTGTGTCCTTACCACTATCTAGATAAATGCTTCTTATGGGCACACCAATCGCTTGGGATGTTGTTAAAATGAAGATTCTGCAGTGTAACTGTGGCAGGTCCTGAGATCCTATCTCTCTTCCAAGCTCCCAGGTGATATGGATGCCCCTGGCCCATGGAACACATTTTGAGTGGCAAGGTTCTAGAATATAATACAGGCAAGGAATCTGCAGCATAGTAACTTCTGTTTTTTTCTTCACACTATTCACCAAAACTGATCCTAGGATACCATTTTATAGGTGAGGGACACTAATACCCAGAGAATTTCCTGGGTCTTTCCCCATTATTTGATTCAACAACAAAGCTAGAAGCAGAATACAATGATTTTTAAAAAATAAAACTTATTTTTAAGAGGAGTTTTAGATTTATGAAAAAATTATAAAGATAATACAGAGAGTTTCCATACATCCCACACTCAGTTTCCCAATTATGGTAAATCTGTTACATTTAATGAATCAATAGCATATTGATTGATGAATAGCATTCATCATATTTTCTTAGTTTTTTCCTAATTATCTTCTTCTGTTCTAAGATCTTACCCCAAATACCACATTACAGAATTTACATTTAGTCATCATGTCTCTTTTGTCCCCTGTTGGCTGTGACAATTTCTCAGATTTTCTTTGTTTTTGATGACCTTGACAATTTTCAGAAGTATACTGATCAGGTATTTTGTTGAATGTCTTTCTATTGGGATTTGTGTGGTGTTTTTCTCATGAATATACTATGGAAGAAATCCATAGAGATAATGTAAACATTTCATCATTTTATATAAAGTTACATACTTTCAACATGACTTATGTTTATGGTAACATTGTCAGATTTCTCTACTATAAAGTTACTCTCCCACACCAGCCTCTGCCTTCCTGCTTTCCATACTACAGTCTTCAGAAGAAAGTTATGCACAGGAGTTATGTGTAAGGAATAGGGCATTATGCACCACCTCCATGGGGGTGGAGTATATGCATTAGTTATTTGAAATTCTTATACAAGGGAAGTTTGTTTCTTCTTCCTCATTTTATTCATTTATTCAATCATTTATTGATATCAGCATAGACTCATGGATATTTATTTTATGCTTTGCTACTTTATTTTGTTGTTCACATTGTTTCAGCTTTGGCTCTTGGAAACTCAGCTGTCTCTTACCTCTTTGACATACTCTCATCATTGTGAGTTTGTTTGTTTGTTTGTTTGTTTAGAGTATTATCTTACTTTCTGACAGAATAAAATTGTTCAGGTTCATCTTGTGTCTTTCCTACCCAAGTCCTAGAATTAGTCATTTCCTCAAGGATCCTTGATTCCTTTTATTGGAGAATGGTATTAGAAACTGTGATGGTTAATTTTATGTATCAATTTGATTGGGTCAAGGGTTGCCAAGATAGCAGGTAAAATATTTCTGGGTGTGTCTGTGAGGGTATTTCTGGAAGTGATTAGTATTTTGATCAATAAACTAAGTAAAGTAGATCCACTTTGACCCATGTGAATGGGCGTCATATAATCCATTGAGGGCTGGAATAGAATAAAAAGGCAGAAGAAGGATAAATTATTTTTCTCTCCTTGAGTTAAGAAATCCATCTTCTCCTGCCCTTCAGCATCATAACTCCTTGGGCCTTCAATCTCCAAGACTTAACACCAACAGTCTCTCTGGTTCTCAGGCTTTTGAGCTTGGACCGAATTGTACCAACCAGTTTTCCTGGGACTACCACTTGCAGACAGCATAGGGTGGGATTTTTTGGCCTCTGTATTTGCATGAGCCAATCCCATAACAAATCTCCTCTTATCTATATGTATATCTGTACCTCTCTGGGTCTATGTGTGTTTACACACACATACACACACACAGGATATCCATAAAGTTTATGTACAATTTTATATTGCACACTATTTTAAATTGCACATGAACTTTATGGCAATATATCTCCTATTGGTTGCGTTACTCTGGAGAACCCTAACTAATACAGAAATCAAGTTCTGGGCACTAGACATGCTTGTTGCTACTGAGGTGTTATTGCTTCTAGGCCCTTCCAGCTGACAGAGTAAAAAAATATATGTGTATATACTAACCCATGTGTATACACATATACATATTTTTATATGTAATCATCTCTATCTGTATTAAGCTAAACATAAATTTATATTGATGTTTCAAACTCTATCTGTTACCTCATTGATAATTCAAACTTCCTCCCTTGCGCACCTGTAACCTCTACTCCAACAGTGAGAAAACTGGCTCCAACCATCTGCCATCCATTTACTTAATCGTTCAGTTTTGGATATAGATACATGTGTAGTAGGATCAGAATTGACAAGTTTATCAACCAAAATAAAGTGTATATATCCAATTTCTTTTGCTTTTTTTTTACATGTAAATGATTGTTTATTAGCCTTCTTTGAGTTTTCCTCTAAAAAATATCCTTGCTTTTTAATAGAATGCTCTCAAGATTGTGTAGAAACATCTTCACAATCTTTGATTACCTGTATACTTTTACTTTTTTTAATATACATGTGTTTATTAGGTTTCCACTTTTGCCTTCACAGAGTTAAAAAGGCTTAAAATTTAATAATAATAACAACGTTTAAGATAAGGACTAGAAACCAAAACCTTGTAAAGAATGAACGACAATAATTACATTCAGAAAAGAAATAAGATGATTACTGCATCAAAATGTTAAGCAATAATAATAATAATGCAAAGAAAGTAACATTCACATTGTCAGATAAGAGTATGTCTATTATAGAATGCTTTGACTCTGAAGTTCAGTATGGAGTCATCAGTTAACTTCTTCTTATTATTTTTTTCCCAAAGTCTCAAAAAATAGACAAATAATATTTATAAATGAAAGTAAAAAATAATTTCAAAAAACAGATCATGCCAAATCTTATAGACAATAGAAAAAGAAGAAATACTTCAAAATCATTCTACTTAATCTGGATACACCTGATATTAAAATTGGAGAAAATATAGTATTATAAAGGGGAAATTATAAACATAGTTCACTTATAAATTAGGATGCAATATCCTAAAGAACGTATTAAGTTGAATTAAAAATTAATGTTTAAGTAATGTACTTGGGTCAAAATTAAATCCAATTTATGTGAGAATTAGTCACTATTTTCTATTTTTTTTTTTTTCCTTGCCCATGTCCCCTCCCTCCTTTCTGGTCTCTCCTTCCTCCATGCCCCACCATGTCATTAATTGTCACTAATTGTCCTCATATCAAAGTTGAATACATAGTGAAGCATCATAGGAATGGAGAAGTATGAATTCAATTTCTTTTGTTTTTAATTTTGCATACTCTATTAATTTTCAAAGATACTTAGGTCAACATCTTTTCCCCCAACCCCTTTAGAATGTTATTTGATATAGTTGTAAGTAAAGGTAGATTTTTTTCCTACGGTATTCTACACTACATTTTAGGATTCTTCTGACATCTTAAATGATTGCTTTTGTTTTTCAGATTTGTATACATTAAAATTTACTCTTTGTATTGTGAAGTTTAGTAGGTTTTGATGAATGCATAGTGCTATATGTCTACCATTAAAATATCATATAGAGTTGTTCACCACCTTAAAAATCCCCTATACTTGGCCTATTTATTCCTCATTACAGCATACTTGTGTTTGTTCATTACCATGAATCTATGTCTGTTTTGTCACCATACTATACTGTACTGATTATTGTACATAAGACTTCTTGAAATCTAGCAGTGTGAGTTCTCCAACTTTCTTCTTCAGGATTGTGTTTCTATTTTAGGTGTTTTGCTTTTCCATGTGAACTTTAGGATAATTTTGTTGGTATCTACCAAATAGATTATTGGGATTTGTTTTTTAATTTTTTATTAAATCATAACTTTGTACACTGATGCATTTATGGGGTTCGGGATATTGCTTCAATATACAATGTGAAATGCATACGTTGAACTAAGTAACACATCCATCACAATTATACTCATTTATTAATAGTTTTGAAATGGCTGCACTCAATCTATGTAGATCAAGTTGGGAGGACTAGACATCTTAATAATATTAAGCCTTTCAATGCATGAACACAAATGTCTTCCATTTACTTAGATCTTTTTTAATTCTTTCATCAGAGTTTCATATGTTTTCTGCACATGTGGTAAATATTTTGTAGTTTTTTTTTTTAATTTTTTTTTTTAAATCATAACTGTATACAATGATATGATTATGGGGCATCATACACTCACTTCATAAACCATTTGACACATTTTTATCACAGTGGTTAACATAGCCTTTCCGGCGTTATCTCAGTTACTGTGCCAAAACATTTACATTCTACATCTACCAAGTTTCGCAAATACCCCTGTAATATGCACCACAGGTGTGATCCCACCGATTCCCCTCCCTCTACCCACCCCCCCCTTTCCCACTTCCCCCTATTGTTAAGTTGTAGCTGGGTTATAGCTTTCATGTGAGAGTCCCAAATTAGTTTCATAGTAGGGCTGTGTACATTGGGTATTTTTTCTTCCATTCTTGGGATACTTTACTAAGAAGAATATGTTCCAGCTCCATCCATGTAAACATGAAAGAGGTAAAGTCTCCATCTTTCTTTAAGGCTGCATAGTATTCCATGGTATACATATACCACAATTTATTAATCCATTCGTGGATCGATGGGCACTTGGGCTTTTTCCATGACTTAGCTATTATGAATTGGGCTGCAATAAACATTCTGGTACAAATATCTTTGTTATGTTGTGATTTTTGGTCTTCTGGGTATATGCCCAGCAGAGGAATTACAGGATTGAATGGCAGATCTATTTTTAGATCTCTGAGTGTTCTCCATATATCTTTCCAAAAGGAATGTATTAATTTGCATTCCCACCATCAGTGCAGAAGTGTTCCCTTTTCTCCGCATCCACGCCAACATCTCTGGTCTTGAGATTTTGTGATATAGACTAGTCTCATTGGAGTTAGATGATATCTCAAAGTAGTTTTGATTTGCATTTCTCTGATGATTAAAGATGATGAGCATTTTTTCATATGTCTGAAGGCCGTGTGCCTGTCTTCTTCAGAGAAGTTTCTCTTCAAATCCCTTGCCCAGCCTGCGATGGGATCCCTTGTTTTTTTCTTGCTGATGCGTTTGAGTTCTCTGTGGATTCTGGTTATTAAACCTTTGTCAGAGTTATACCCTGCAAATATCTTCTCCCATTCTGAGGGCTGTCTGCTTGCTCTGCTTACTGTGTTCTTAGCTGTGCAGAAGCTTTTTAGTTTGATCAAGTCCCAGTAGTGTATTTTTGAAGCTGCTTCAATTGCCTGGGGGGTTCTCCTCATGAAATACTCACCCAGACCAATTTCTTCAAGGGTTTTCCCTGCATTCTCCTCTAGTATTTTTATAGTTTCATGTCTTAAGTTTAAATCTTTAATCCAATGAGAGTCTATCTTAGTTAATGGTGAAAGGTGTGGGTCCAATTTCAGTCTTCTGCAGGTTGCCAGCCAGTTCACCCAGCACCATTTGTTAAATAGGGATTCTTTTCCCCACTGAATGTTTTTAATTGGCTTGTCAAAAATCAAATAGCGGTAAGTAGCTGGGTTCATCTCTTGGTTCTCTATTCTATTCCAGATATCTACTTCTCTGTTTTTGTGCCAATACCATGCTGTTTTGATCACTATCGATTTGTAGTAAAGTCTGAGGTCTGGTAGTGTGATTCCTCCTGTTTTGTTTTTATTTCTGAGTAATGTCTTGGCTATTCGAGGTTTTTTCTGATTCCATATAAAACGAAGTAATGTTTTTTCAAGATCTTTAAAATATGACAGTGGAGCTTTAATAGGGAGTGCGTTGAAATTATATATTGCTTTGGGTAGTATGGACATTTTGATAATGTTGATTCTTCCTAGCCATGAGCATGGTATGTTTTTCCATTTGTTAACATTTTCAGCTATTTCTTTTATTAGAGTTTCATAGTTCTCTTTATATAGATCTTTCACGTCTTTTGTTAGGTAAATTCCCAAATATTTCATCTTCTTTGGCACTACTGTGAATGGGATAGAGTCCTTAACTGCTTTTTCAATTTGACTATTGTTGGTGTATATAAAGGCTACCGATTTATGAATGTTGATTTTGTAACCTGAGATGCTGCTTAGTATTTCTTTTTGTTAGAAGCTAATATAAATAGTATTTGTTTAATTTCAAATTCTTATTTTTCATTGCTGTTATACAACATAGATTTTGATTCCAGCCCAGCTCATACTTTTTCTATCAAATCATACTGCCTGGACAAAATGAAGGGGCCAAAGAACCTGTGTTCTTAGATATAAAGATAATATTTGATATTTTTAATGCTACTGGGGCAAAGGGAAGTCTGGCACCTTCCTTCTCTGAAGTGTTGGAAAAAGTCTGTTGACAGACATAAGTGCTGCCAAAGATGCTTGCCATTTTGAGTGCATGGTTCCTGAGATTAGGATATGCCTCAGAGGGTAGAGATGCATGAAAATTAGGAAGGCTGCTTGACTTGAAGGCATCTTTCAGAGAATCACAATTCTGGAGTTCAGCCAGGTCCCTTTGGTAAATTGTATCAACATTTTAAATGTCAATAGAAAATGGGTTACGGAAAAGCTGTATGTCCTGTTCATGGAGGTGAAGCTCTTTAAATCTAAATTGGAAGTACTTTTGCAACTTTTCCAGTGAATCCACACATGTTTTATTTGGGAATGCAACTAATAGATTTTCTGCTAACAGATTTTGAGTTGTGGGGAGATGGCAGAAATTTTCCTCCTTCACTTGTTTGATGAGGAGGCCTAATTTTACTTCAAATGTTTTCACATGTGATTGCATATCACAGATGTGCTTCCCCTTTTCTTGAAGTTGCACATTGAAAGTGTTGAATAGCTCTGTTACATCTGTCAGAAAGTCAAGGTGCCATTTCCATTCTGCATCATTGAGCTCTGGTACTTCTTTGTTTTTTGAAAGCAGAAAAGCTGTAATCTGTGGAAGTAAGTCATAGAAATATTTCAAAACTCTCTCTCGACTCAGCCAATGGACTTCTGTGTGGTATGGAACATCTTCATAGGCAACATTTAGCTTAGACAGAAATTCCTGAAATTGTCTGTGGTTTAGTGCATTACCTCTAATGAAGTTAACACAAGATACCACAGTTTTCATAACAGAGTCCCACTTCAGTGATTTACTACACAGCGCTTGTTGGTGGATGAGGCAGTGTATGGCTATTGGATGAGAATGGTTATGTTTGTCCATCCCTTGGTTAATGCGAGGAATTATTTCTTTCTTAGACTCCACCTTGCAATGAGCACCATCAGTTGTCACATTGGCTAGTTTTGCCCACTCCAGCTCCAAACTATTCACAGTTTGGCATACCTTTTCATAAATATCCTCTCCTGTAGTTGTTACTTTGATGCTTTGCAGTGCAGCAAGCTCTTCTGTGACTTCAAAATAGTCATTTATCCCATGAATAAAAATTAGAAATTGTGCAGAATTGCGAACATTGAGTGCCAAGGAAAAATAGGAAAGTTTTTTTGTGGAGTTTTGCAAATGCTGATGCAAATTGTCTCCCATTTCTTCAATCCTTTATGTAATTTAGGGTTCTGAAAGACTCACTGTACTAAATAAATCGGCCTTCTCTGGACACATCTCTTTGGCGACAGAAAGAAGGCATTCTTTAACAAATTTTCCCTCCTTGAATGGTCTGCCAGTGTACACTATTAGCGTGCCAACTTGAAAACTTGCTCGCAGTGATGAAGTATTTAGCTGTTTCTGCTTCACAGAAGTATTTTGCTGAGTTGTCAATGTATATTTCAGTTTTAATATTTTATCTTTTCTCGCTTCTCTGAGCAATCATATTTCTCTTTATGTTGAGTTTGATAGTGTCGACGCAAATTGTATTCTTTGAACGCAGACACTATATTCTGGCATATCAAACACACAGCTCTTTCCTTGTACTGCACGAAAAACTAATCATAAGTCCACTGTTCTTTGAATATCCTACACTCCAAGTCAAATTTTCTCTTTCTTGATATCATTGTTTCCTAGGGATTCCAAATTGCTATTAGTAAAATACTAATATATATATCGCTCCAAAAACAATATACCAGCAATAACTTTGCCCACACAGAGACATATAGACTGCACTGCCCATCAGTGCAGTCTGATCAGTGCCCATCAATGCAGTCTGATTAGTGTCCATCAATGCAGTCTGATCAGTGCCCATCAATGCAGTCTGATCAGTGTCCATCAATGCAGTCTGATCACTGCCCATCAATGCAGTCTGATCAGTGTCCATCAATGCAGCCTTGCCAGTACACATCATTTCAGCCTCACCAGTGCCCATATGGTGGAACTCTGCTTTTACCTCAGGCTCACACTGGTGTGGTGCGGGAACAGGCACAATTACAGAGCTGGTTCCTCCACTACCTTTCCAGTTCACACTACCCTGTGTGAACTGCACTGCGATCTGTGAACTTCTCTTCACTTGGATGAGAAGACCTATGTGATCAGATTCCACTGCAGGAAAAAAGAAGGCATGTATGCCTTTTTTCCCCAAATCTAATGCAAGTTCAGCCATGCAAGCATATAGCTGAACTCGCACTGCTCAGAGATTGCAACAGTGTGAACCGGGGCTTACACAGCATATAACATACAACATCATACACAACTGAATAGCAATCAGAATATAAATGCACTTACTGTCAATTAAATTGGGTTTCCTACTCCTCAGCTGTCTGCAGAGCCAAATTAAGTTCCCATGGAGCCCTAGGCAGATTACCAGTTTGGGGCCCCCATGAGATAACACTGAGCACTGACCATTTGCATTAACACTCACCGCTGACCATTTGCAATAACACTGACTGCTGACAATTTGCATTAATACTGAGCACTAACAATTTGCATTAACACTGAGCACTTGCAATTATCATTACCACTGAGCTCTGACCATTTGCATTACCTCTGAGCACTGACAATTGCATTAGTACTGAGCACTGACTATTTGCATCACTATCACTGTGATGCAACCCCCCTAGAAACCACCCCCAACCAACTAACCAACTTAAAAAAAGGCTCTCCTAACTTCCAAAAAAAGGCTCTTCTAACTTGAAAAAAAAAAAGGCACCTCCTATCTGCAAAAAAAAAAAAAAAAAAAAAAAGACCTCCTCACTTAAGAAAAAAATAGAAAATCCTAACTTGTTCTTACCTCTGTCCTTAGGCAGCAGCAGGCTCTGCACAGGCAACCTGGTGACTCCTTTAATTACACCAGAGACTGAGAGGAGGAGTCAAGAGACAGAGAGAAGGAGGGGTGGGGAGAAACAGAGAGAAGGAGTGGAGTCGGAGAGTTGGTGCACATTCTACACATGCGCACTGCTGCCCGGGATAAGTCGGCTGCTAAGCAGGATAGGTAGCTGTGGCAAAAACACCCAGTGGGCCAGATAAATGTCCTCAGTGGGCCGCATGAGGCCCGTGGGCCATAGTTTGAGGAACCCTGGTTTACAAGGTTGTAGGACTGCCCAGTCACTGTGTCACAGCCCAAAGTATTACCAGATGAGCATATGTCTTGCTTTAAAAAAGATACAACCAATTATCTTTTTGCTGGAAGGTGATAATTTAGTGTTTCAATGATTCATGCACTTTGACACAATTTTACTTTTAATTATCACATCTATAAAGGGACTGATAGGTGAAAAGAGAGAAGCTGGAACTCAAATGGGCTTAAAATTCAAATAAGTGATTAGGAAGGAGCTCCTTATTATTGTACGTTGACCCCTTCTACATGGTGTTTGCATTAATAACTCATTTGGAAAGGACACATTTCCCTAAAAGTAGCCATAATTTGCAATAATGTCATTGGCTAATTTTCTTATTGATTTTGGATAATAAGAGCAAAGGCACATTATCAATTAATACTAGAAGCTAAAATCAGTAGCTGAAGCCAGTGGACAAGTGACTCCTTTTCTGCCTGGAGTGAGGTAAGGAGGTGGCATGACTTTCAGCGTCTCTCATTTTCACCTCTGTCTGCTCCACCCTCCTGCTGCAGGCACAGACATTGACAGGGATGGCTGAGCTCACCCAATTCCATTCTCCTTTTCTGCCCAGGGTAGTTCATACTGGTCATGTATTTGCAGCCACTACTTTTGTGGTGTTAACTGCCTACTGTGCCCCCACCATTACAGATACTCTAGGTGTCCCACAGCAAGGTGAACAAATCCAAATTAAATATGTGCATGTTAATAATTAATTAATTAATTAATTTTAATGCAAATGGGTGTTCTCTTAAGTACTTGTTAAAAACATCATAGATCAGTTTAACATTTTCTCTCCTTCTTCTCCTTCATGAAATTAGACTTCATGCTAAAACTCTGTCAGAAGTAATTCTCAAAAGGCAGTTTAAATGAATTTCAATTGATAGCTATAAATCTTTCATGTTTCCTTAAAGATAAGGTTAGTCATGGCAAATTAATAAAATGTATGTGAAATGGGTATCTCATCCAAACAAATGTCTCTCTTTTGCATTTATTACTACACTTATTCATAATGAATGACTGTAAATTGGCATGTTCAAAGATAAGATTCATGTAGGCTTGAAGGATTTCCTGAGACATATGAGGTCAGACAATTAAGTTCATGAACTCATGCTAGAAAAAGTGCTACATACTTCATTATGAATATCATTATGATCACCTTCAATGTATTCTCCTTGGTCACCCTTTGAAGGTACATAGTGCGAAAATGAGGAAATCCCCTGGCAAACCAGGACGAATTGCTCATACTAGACCATACAACATTGACTTATAATGCAAACTAGGCACTGACTTCTAATAGGCAGGTTTCTGGGTTTATTCTGACTTAAGTGCTACTGAGCTGATCATTGGATGACTTGATTCTTTTTTCACCTTTCTCTGTTCAAACTACTGTGAAACCTTTGTACAGATGGTTCCAAATTTCCTCCTAGCATATTTGCATGTAAAAAGAAAAGTTAGCTTATTTATTTCATTTATTATGGATCCAAATTTTCTCCAGAGCCTCCGCCCTTGCTAGGGACTCTGAAATGCCTGGGTCTTCCAGGGCAGATGGAGTAGGCTTCTTTTTTCTCTTGTTAGATAAGGACTCCTCTCTATCTTGAGCTCCTCTTGTCTGAGACAGCGTTTGCTCTCCTCTCTTTTCAGGCCATAACAGATGGGGTACAGGGAGAGAAATTGGCTTACGGTTAGGAGTACATGAATTAGGAAATATTTAGAAAGGTTAAATTCATATTCATTCAATGTACCATGATAAATTTTTCATATCCATCAAATGTGTCATGATAGATTTTTGCTCTTTGCTTGAATGAAATTCAAATATAATTATTATTTGGTATCTCCAGGAGAAGGAAGTTAAGACTAAGAAAAATTAGAATGAAGGTTTTGGGAGATTCTTCAACCTCATTGGTATATGTTTATATCCTCTTCCCCACCTCTGAGGCAGGCACAGCTGTGGTTATCTGCCTGTGAGCCAGCAAGCTTGCTGTTGTTATGATGTTTCTTGATCTGGAAGCTGGCAGATCTGGGAGATCATTTGCACCAAAATTGTGGAAGCAATTTGATCATAGCAACATATTTGTTCTTATTGATATGGAAACTTTATTTGTCATCAGCTGTAAGCTAGTAAATACGAGGGGTTTTAAATTCTTCTCTGATGGAATGAATGTATAAAGTTTCATAGTTCCTAGAGAATAATTTCACAAAGCCATTTCCTTAAGAGGCATTTTTTTTTTTTTTTGCAGTTTTTGGCTGGGGCTGGGTTTGAACCTGCCACCTCCCGCATATGGGGCTGGTGCCCTACTCCTTTGAGCCACGGGCGCCTAAAAGGCACATTTTTACAGTTACTTGAATTTATTATCGTAGTAGCAACAGGTAAAGATATTTTCTGGGAGATGTTCACCCTTCTCCCTGTCATTCACTGCCCAACTGCCAAATCTGTAGATTTACACTTGGCCTCTTGTTTTTCTAGCTTTTACAAGTTTAACTTTCTCTTTTAGCAACCAAGCACCTTTCAGAGGAGATGGTGTATGAGTTCTGGAAGCAAGCCAGACAAGATGAATGCTACTAACAATCCATTTTTCAAATGCAAATTTGACTTACAGAAAAACCTTTCCTTTGTCCTCTTTAGTTCTGGGAACATTTACTATTTCTTTTTGAAGCTTTTATTCTCCCCTTAAAAATTTGGTATTTGTAGCTCTAAGAACCAGATGGAGGTTATCACGATCTGCATATATTATTTGAAATCAACTATATTTTCTCAATAGCTAACTCTTTCACCAAGCCAATCATAGCATGTTCAGTGCATGTAAATCTGTGTTGACTCATTGAACTTCTGGGCAAAACCAAATTTCTTGCAATTTTTTCCTTGATCTTTTTCTCTTTGTGTGAATATCCTCATTTTAAATCCAAGACTGGCATATTGGTTTTCGATTGCTGTGTAGTAAATTGCCATATATTTAGAAGTTAAAAATATACTTTTTATTAGCTCATAGTTCTAGAGGTCAGAAGTCCAGCAAAGTGTGGCTGGGTTCTTTGCTTAAGGTCTCAACTGTTCTTATCTGGATGCTTCGGGGGAAGAATCAGTTTCTAACCCACTCAGGTTGTTGGTAGAATCCAGTTTCTTTGGCTGGACTGAGATCTTGTTTTCTTGCTGGCTGTTGGCTGGGGGCCACTTTCAAATTCTGTAGTTTGCTTGTAGGTCCTTTTCATATGGCCTTTTCTACTTTCAAAGCCAACAGTGGCAGCACATTGAATCCTTCTTATGTTTGAATCTCTGATGTCTCCAGCTCCCATCAGCTGGAAGAAGCTCTCTAAGTTAAGCCCATCTGGACTTAAAGTCAGCTGGTTCATGTAACACAAGCTAATGGGAAGAGTATATCATCATATTGAAAGTTTCACTCACAAATGGCAAGGTTTCTGGAAGGGTAAATGTTTCTGCAGGATCATCTTGAATTCTACCAGCCACAACTGGTGACAATGATTAAGTGTGGTGATCAGTTTCTCTGTGCATTGAAAAAAGATCTATTGAATACAGAAATCAGCTGTATGGAATGTGAAAAATAGGAATAAAAATGTTTACTTTTTATAAAATAAAAAGGCTATATAGCACTATCACATTCCTTCCACAGAAAAAGAGAGAATGAAAGAAAGGAAAAATGGAAGAAAAAAGAAATTGCTAAAGAAGTGATAAAATTTGGACACTAGATTCCTCCATATTAATTTTATCCTTTGGAACTTAAGAAAAATAATGCATGTCTACTTTGTGCTCTTTGAGCCGAAAGAGGTAACCGGAATTCTTGTCTCCTGGTTCTTAAACATCCAAACTTGGCAACCTGGAAAGTCTGGGCTTCAGTTTGTTAATGAGGGTAATCATAAAGTACCTTCTGAAAGACAGAAACCTTGAGGGCTCACATCACTCTTTGAGGTAGGTACTTGGATATGACTGAGATGTGAAGGAGCCACTCACTTCTGAAGAATGGAAGCTGCATGGTTTGGGGTGTTTACAAGATGCATATTGTTCTTTCTCTTAGGGTCTTTTCCAGTCTAGCTATCTGACTGGCCCAGTGGCCTATTTTTGGAACTCAGGTAGTTTCGACTTTTCCACCTCTACCTGGAAAAGTGAAAACTTCAGAATTAAGTTTTTCTTCTTTTTCTAAATCATATTTATGTTGAAGGTGAATCTAAATGTAAGTCTATTTACAAAGCCTTTAACATGTGATGGGCAGGACAGCAAAGTCCAATGGAACAAAAAGACTTCTTAGTTCATGGAGATTGACAAGGTCTCCAGAAGAATGTTCAGAGACTGACAAGGTCTCTGGAAGAATGTTCAGAATGTTAAGTATTTCAGACTTGAATCATCTTCTGTAATCCCCACACAGAATCCTCCTTGAGTGAAGAATGGGGAGAGGAGGTGGGCTTCAGCTATCCATCTTTGTGCCCACCCCCCATCTTTAGCTTTCTTGCTTTCTCTCTGTAATCCCCTAGAGGAGCCTTGCTCCTCAAGAGTCCCTCCACTCTCATGGCACACTCCTCCTAGGTCCTATAGATTTTCAAACTCTGCTTCCTCATGTCCCTTGCCAGCAGTCAATCATTCCATTTAATTTGCTTTTCCTTCTTGGGTGGAATTCTGGAAGGGCAAAGATTCATGAAAGTAGAGAGGGGTTAAAATAAAGTAATTTGATAGTCTCTGGTGAAACATCTCTAAGATAATCAGAGTTTTACATTGCCAATAGAGGTTTAGCAAAATTCCTGTATCTCATTCTTATGTTTTCAGAGCCCCTGTTTCTCCAGTGTGATTTGAGCTATTCCCTTCTGTGAATCAGGGTTGGCACATGCTCAGTCCTGCAACTGAGTTGGTTTGGGCTTTTGTTGGAAATTGTATGTAAGTTTCTCCACTCACAAGCTGTTTTAATAACTGGGCAAATATTGGCCTTATTCTTCATGTCTATGGCTCTAATCCTTTTTAAACCTGCGAATACCATTTTACAGATAAACAAGCTTTGTTCCCTAAAGTTAAGTCATATTTTGCATGTACCATTGGATGATACCATTAAAATGGTCAACATTAATAAATCTAGGATGTTCAAATTTATGTCTTTTTAAGTTGAACTTTATAGAAATAGGGTAAAATTATTCTAGACTACTGTTGCATTAAAAATTGAGATGGGTGTAATAAGGTCCTATACTACATATTAGTCCATTTGTTTGAATTAAACAATGAAGTCAGATCCTTTGGATGAAAAAGAACTTTGACTGAGTGATTGGTTTGATGTAAGGACTGACGTCACCATTAGGTCATATAAAAATGATGTACCACAATTATCCGCTCCAACTTTAATTTTAAAGTGAAAGCATCTTCTCAAATATTGCTTAGAGCACTTCTATTATAATTAGAAATTTGCATTTTTCCTTTCTTTTGTCAGTAAATTGTGTTAAACAGGTGCCCATAAATAAGAATATTGAGTATAAACAGAAATAATTAACAGTCATTTGAAAGATCTTGGTAAAGTCTCTTACCAGGTATTTCCAAGAAATCAAACAAATAAATAAATAGAATGACTATGTAATAAAATATTTTGCAAAACACATAGTTCCCAATTCTTTGCTTTCAGCAAAATTGAAAGAAGAGTGAATTAAGTTGTCAGCACCTAGGTAATTAAAAATTAGTTTTTGGTGGTGGATTACTATGTAATTTTTGGTATATAACAAAGAGGAAGTTCAAAGAATTGTCTGACATTACTATAAAAATATTTTTATTTTTACTTATTTATATAGATAAGGCTTCTCAATGCTTTTATCTATAAAAATGAGAATCAAGAAATTAATACTAAAGTCTGCCTTATTTTGTATTTTTATAATATCTATCTATAAATATAGGATTTAATAACTAAAATTCCCTATTAAGAGATGTGTTTTCAATAAAAATTTATTTTATGTTTAATATTTATTTTTCAAAAATTATATTTTTGTTGTTTTGATATTTGTGTTACAATAATTATGATGGTAATTCAATCAGAAGGAAGTTTTATTAACCTTAAGTGTATCAACTAGATTTATGTTCTCAATTTTTTACTCATTACCTTTGTGATAAAAAGGGTACAATTCCCTACTTCACTGACGTTGAACTTAACCATGTCTTGCTTTGACCAATGAAATCGTAGCAGATGGGATGCAAGTAGAGGCTCTAAATGCATGTATGTGATCTGATCATACCTCCTGAATAACTCATGTCCTTCACTTGATAAGAAAACGTTCAGGGTTGGCCCTCGATCAAGGTAGAAAAGATAGGAAACAAACAGAAACAATCTGAGGTCTGGAGCTAAAACCAGCTGTCCTGCAGCCTGAGCAGAGCCACCTCCACTGACCCAGAAACTCTGAAGTAAGAAAAATAAGTATTTGATATTCTGGGATTGTTTATGCAGCAATATTATAGCGAAATCTATCTAATAAACTTAGAGATGTGTGCCAAATGAAATAAAAATTAAAATTTTATTTATACATACATTTATTGTAGAGAATATTAGTATAATTAATAAAAGATTTTCAAGAATAAAATCTAAAGTTACATTTGAATAAAAATTCTATGGAGAGAATAAAATGTAAATGTAAGTTTGAGAAAAAGAAGGCATCAAAACACAAGAAGAGTTTGTTCATGTATTTTAAATGAGATGATGGCAAGAGAAAAAATTCAATTCAAGATGGGGGGAATTGTACAAGGGTACATGTCAAATCTACTAAGTGTAGAGTATCAATGTCTTAATACAGTAATTAAGAAAGTGCAGTGAAGGCTAGTAAACCAGTTTGATAAAAGTTTTCAAATTGTATATAAAACCAGCACATTGTACCCCATAAATGCATTAATGTACACAGCTATTGTGTAATAAAAAAAAGGTGGTGGGAAGGAGAAAGGGAGATGGGTGTGCTCCCACTTAATGGCCACAATGTGGGGATATATGGCACACCTCCCAGAGGCAGTTCACAACTACATCCCGGACTATACCTAACAAATGCAAGCACTGTAACCTAATTCTTTGTATCTTGAAATTAACCTGAAATTAAAAAAAAATGAGATAATGAGATGATGGTTGATATCAAACCACAATGATGCTTAATTTTCATTAGAAATATAGCAGTCTGATTTCAAAAATATCAATACTTATTATATGCTAGATATTATATCTTTTGTAATAATTTAAACTCATGAAGAAAAATCTATGTTTGGGTATATTGTTTTTCAAATTTCTCTTAAGTTATATGTGCAGGTGTGTGAAGACCATCATCACAGATAAGTATAGCTGGATGGTATCTAAAAGACTTTTTAGTTCAAAGACCCTTAAAAACCCTAAGAACCAAGTCCAAGTTCTACATATGAGGCATCTGGTCTACTTTCTAGGCTTGCTCCTCAATGTCCTTTCAACCTATAGTTTACTTGCGAAGAAAGGGATATAAGTAAAACTGCAATATCTCTATCTTTGACTCATGATTTACTAATAGTAACAAAAAAGGCAACATGTCTTATGAAATTTGGCAAGAGTCTAAGGGAATGGCTTAATTTACATAAGGAAGGAGACATTTTAGATTATTCTGTAACTGGAAACCATGTTCAATTTTATCAATTTCCTTTGTTTTTGATATTAAAGGAACCTGTCTCTATTTAGAAAACTCCCCAAACTTGTGAATTTTAAAGTGAGTTATGTAAACGTCTGTGGCTGAAGATAACCGTCTACCCAAGCATAATTCTTCTTTCTGGGATATTAATTTAAATGAAGCCTGGATATATTATAGAGTAGGATGCAAGATGTGTGATAAAAATTTAAGGATATTACACAAGGCTTATAGGACATTTTGAAATTATGGTCTAGAAGCCACACCTCCAACAATGGTGAGTATGAGTTTATTGTTCTCTGCTATTAGGAAGTCTTCAGTGAAAATTGAGAAACCTGTTCTCAGGGCTTCACCTGTTGAAGGCCTTAATATAAGGCCTTGATTTCTTATCTGGTCAAGACACTGGCCCTTTCCCTGAGGCCATTATGGGTATGGTGTTTCAGAGGAAGATGTGAAGTTCACAGAAGTTCTGGAGGAGTTTCTTCTTGGCTGACATTCAAAGAGGAACATATTTTGCTTGGGTTACATCAAGGTCAATATTTCATTAACAGTGATGACAGATTGAACAGGCTGTAAGACAGATTCATGCCAAATGTGAAACAACCAATATTTTTTATGAAATAATTTAATCCATAATCACAGCAAGTAATGAAAGGAACTGATAGCTTGGCATTGACATTTATCAAGTGGTCACCATGATGTTTCTGTGAATTGCAGATGCAGCAAACTGTATAATTTATGAGCAATGAGGAAAAAGGATCTGGGCAGTTCTTGAGGTTTTGGGGGCAAGAGTGATGTCTTTAATGAACCCCAAATTACCCTATTTGAGTTATTTTGTTATTCTGCACAATGATAGATTCCTCTGGTCCTTAACATTTTCTCAGGGATTTGGAAAACAGAAAAGATAACAGTCTTTCAGGGTTGCTGATTATAAATTTTTTATTTCCAAAGATGCAATAGATGTGGTGCAATTATTTTTTATTACAATTCAGGGGGCAACAGAGCCATGACTTTGAGTGTATTGCTTGTATTAACCTTGAAATAGTAGTTGCATTACCTTTTCTTGGATAAATCAAGAGCCATAATTTGGCCCCGAACAAGACTGCAGACCGAGCATCTATGACATTTCTATGGCCTCTAGGTTTTCCCATCATTTTTCTTAGTGGAATGTAACCCCTTTCGGAACTCTGGCCTCACTGCTTTCTGTTTCAATGGATCATTAACTGTGCCTACAAACTATTTATTCCTTTATGACCACCTTAGAAAGGTCCCATGTGTCAGCCTCCATAATCACCTCTCTGTATTATTTTTGTGTCTACAGACCAGATTTAATATAGACAACAAATCCATGTCTACCATTTGGTGTTTTTATTTGGAAGGTGAGGACAGTAATATTAGTTTTTATGGTGGTCATGAGGTAGGCAGTAAATGCGAAGTGCCAGTGCCTTGATGCTTAATCAGTGTCACTTAGAGTGCCTTCTTCTTCCACCACATATATCAAGGTTCTTTCAGGGCAGGGAAAGGGCACTGGGTTGTACCTGTATGCTCTCTCAGTCTTTATGGGTGTGGGGTGGTGCCCAGAATTATCCAAACCAAGGTTTTGTGTGTGTAGGTTGAGTATTAACATTATCAGCTGCATGTCATTGTTGTGTCGGTTATGCATGTATTTTTTATTGATATCTCATATTCTTTAAAAATCTACATTTTTGTGGAATAAAGGTATAGTTTTGTCTGTTAAATTTTCAGCTACTTTTATGGCCTCCAAGTGCATTTCTCTCTGCATTAGAATTTTACCTATACATTTCTTCTAGATTTAGTATTAGAGCTAAGATATGTGTATTAAAAATTATTTCTGTGAGTATCCATAAAACATAGAGATGGTTATGTTGGTACTGGAATCCAAATCTAAGTTTCCTTTGCATTGCCTTACCATTGTTGTTTCTCATTATCTAATTTTGGGATGTTTGAGTGGTTTGGGCTGGGGTCAGACGTGGCCAGAGGACCGGAAAATAACACTTAATCTTAGTACAAACTCAGTGTTTGTGGGTACTCCTCTTTCCAGCATAAGAGATTGTCTAATACTCATGACCTAGTTTTGAGGTTTATACAAGATCTAACAATTAAGTGTGCAAAATCATCCTAGAAAATGTGTTGCAGACCTCATTGGTGAACAGCACTTTGATCACCTTCGAAGTACTTCCCTTGGGAAACTACGCAGCGATGCCAGCACCTATTCCACTCTTCAAAGCAATTTTGGAACTCTTTTTCTGTAATGACCATCAAAGCTATCATTGTATGGCACACAAAAACACACAATAACAATAACGAACACCACTCAGCAAGGCACAATCACACATCAACGCGAACACAGCTGTGAGACACTGATAAACTGAGGTTATGAAATCTTACAAAGTTGTATAGCTGCCAATGTAAGCAAATGGTGGCAAATTTGTGAACTTAATTGACAGAAAGGCCACAAAGACAAAGTTACTCTTGGCACAACAGAAATTCCCTTAAACAATCAAAAACAACTATAGAGGCTTGTCTCGCAAATGTTCTCAGTAATCACTGAGAAGAGTGAATACCCCTATACCTGTGATGATATAGGGTGATGGGGGGGTAGGATGAGGGGGAATGGCCTAGAATCATGGTGATATTTTCCACTTGAATTTAAATATTTCCTGGGACTCTTGGGTTTTACCTTTAAAAATTCATATATCTTCTATATTTTACTTCACAACAATCCATCTTTTAGTTAATATATATGAAGTTTGAAGTTATTGCTATTAAATAAAATTGATGTCCCAAGAAGCTGTGCCATATTTATCCCAGGATTTGAGGTACCCTTGGCCTTCTGTCAGGAGATACCCCAGTTTAAATCCTGAAGTTTTATACAATTTCTCCCTTATTAGACGTACCTTTTGCCATGGAATCTTAACAATAGCAGCTATGATGTTTCTCAACTAAGTGGTAGCTCCTAGTGAGGTGATAACAGCAGATATATAGCAGGATGGGAGCAAACAGGAGCCCTCAATTATAGATGAAGGAGCATGGAGGGGTTCTCTCAGGGGGACGTTAGAGAAAACAGAGTTCCTAGGCAGTGCTCTGGGTCCCAGTAAGGGTCACCTACTCAGTGTTGTCCCACCAAGAACATGGGCACTGTTACTGTAGCCAGGCATATACATAGGAAAGGATCCAATTCTGGGGAATGAGGCAGCTGCAGCACAGATAAGATATGAGGCTCAGTTAGTCAGTCTGTCTGTAGTCACAGAGGAAATGAGCAGAAAAAGGACCTAGTTCAAGTACATAGGT
Organism: Nycticebus coucang; assembly: GCF_027406575.1. Taxonomy (NCBI): domain Eukaryota; kingdom Metazoa; phylum Chordata; class Mammalia; order Primates; family Lorisidae; genus Nycticebus; species Nycticebus coucang. The sequence continues at coordinate 81,248,001 of NC_069787.1, read as the reverse complement.
CTGTCCTGAAGGAGGTGGGAAAGCAGAGCTCACTCAGTGCATCACTTGGGGCCAGACTAGAATTTCTCTTTTGGTCCTAGACACCTCAATGGAATAGAAAAACTCAGGTACTCCAGAGACACTTACATAGGGGACCAGATGGGCAGGTTGGTCTTTGGTGGAGGAGGGGATGCCATCTATACTTTGTCTAAAATAAGAGGCTTCCTGCATTACAGTGAAGACCTGGGAAAGGCAGTATCTCAATTGCATTGACATGAAAGCCATTATTGACAACCTTTGGACATGTCTATCTTAGGAGGAGGCATCAAGGGTGGCACTAGGACAGAGATCATGGACTGATACTGTGTGCAAATACTAATGATGCCAGCAGAACAGTGAAAGAAGAAAGAGAAAGAAAGCGGAAGGAGGAAAGAAGAACAAATATTAACAGCAAAAACAAAATCTCAAAGGCTGAGGAGTTTGAGAATAATCACTAGCCAAGGAGTAAAAAATAAATTACTCAGAAGTGATATTTCTGGCAGTGTGTGTTGTCAAAGGAAAATGAGAGGTTGGCTGAGCTTTTAGCATAGCAACATTTGGTTTAGATTAAGAATGCTCAGGCATAGATTTACTGTGAATGAGTCACACACAGGATGAAGAAGTTGAAAAGGGGTCTGGGATTTTTTCAGATCTTCATAATTCATTTAGAATGACTTGGTCTCCCAAGGAGATGGATAAAACCTCACCTTTTTTTAAAATAAGAAAAATATAGGTTGTTTTTATACAGGAGGGATAGTTCCCTTCTCTCATTGACATTATTTTTAATATGAAGCATACCTAGACAACTAAAGGTAAGAAAAAATGAGATGCATGAGGTGTGTAGGCAGAAGCTTAGGAATTCATGATTTCATGAAATTCCTTTGAAGTCACATAATTGCATCCATTTTACATGATAAAACTGACTATGCAAAATGATATGAGGATTCTGAAGTCTTTTTTTTTTGGATGCGAGATAAATATTCGAGTACTATACATAAAACTATCAGAAAAGTACTATGTATCGCTCTTAAATATCCTTTAAAAGATTCACTTAGCTTAAGATGGGATATTTTTGAGACAGGCATGGAAAATTATTTATATATAACTAGGTTCCTTGATGCTTATTGTGAATGTCTAAATGAATAATTTTCTTCTTCGTTTTCATATTCCATTCATTTGAAAGTTAACACATAATTCCAGGATAAACACTATACCCTTTAAAGGACCTATGGAGCAGGAACATTTGATGGTCCTAAAACAAGTCTTTATTCTCTTCTGTTTAAGAGATGTCTGCTGACTGTACAGAATTTCCATTCACCTCTTTCAAGGTTGGCTTAAATTTGGAGAGTTGTAGAAAGGTCCTCACAGTAGTTTCCTGATTTTGCTTTCCATGCTTGTATTCTGATGTTGTGAGGGGAGTCATCATCATCCTACCCATGCTATGCTCTATGTCATAAAACCCCTATGTCATAATTTCTGGTCTCCACTATCAACTGGATTTTGGTCCATTTGGCCAATGGAGAAAATGGTAGAAAACTGATTGGCAGGAAAAAGAGAGAAGCCAGGGGGTCTTTCTTTCTCTTTCTCTCTCTCTCTTCTGAGACAAAGTCTAACTCTGTCACCCTGGGTAGTGTCCTGGCATCAACATAGCTCACAGCAACTTCAAATTCCTGGGCTCAAGAGATCCTCCTGCCTCAGCCTCCCAAGTAGCTAGGACTATAGGCACCTGCCAAGATGCCTGGCTAGTTTTTCTACATGTAGTAGAGATGGTCTCAATTTGCTCAAGCTGGTCTCAAACTTTTGAGTTCAAGCAATTCACCTGCCTTGGCCTCCCAGAGTGCTAGGGTTACAGGCATGAGTCACCACTGGCCTATTTCTCTCTTTTCTACTTTAAATGTCTGTAACAGGTGTATTGTCTCTTCTATGGCTCTTTTTTCTAAGAGCTTTTTACACTGGCTTCTGGATTCTGATGACACTTTTACCTTTCCTTTTCTTCCAGCCCTTCAGGTGATGATCACTCCCTGATGTGGCTAAACTTGGGTTTGGCTTAGTTCATTAGGGCTGCTATAACAAAATGCATAGTCTGGATAGCTTATAAATAGTGGAAATTTATTTCTCCTACTTTTGGAGTCAGGGAAGTCCAAGAATAAGACACTGTAAGTTCAATGGTTAGTTAAGGGGCCATCCCCCATTTGTAGATGGTACCTTCGTGCTCTGTCCTCATATGGCAAAGTGGGATAGCGAGTTCTATGGAGTTTCTTTTATAAGGGCACTAATCCCATTCAGGAGGGCTCTACCTTTATTATATAATAATCTGCCAAAGACTCTACCTCCAAATATCATTCTTATGGTTGGGATTTTAACATTAGTTTTGGAGGAACACAAACTTTCAGACCATAGCAGTGTTGCCCCATCATCACTTATGTTTAAAAAATGTCTGGTATTAAATCCTGCCAGTTGGGAAGACCTCAAGTGATCCTGTTTTCTTAGTGGAATTAGCTGATACACCTAGGTTAGGATTAGATTGAAGGAGATGGAAAATAAAGCGTTTCCTGAAATTTGAGATATTTTTAGATGGTAAAGTGGCGATGCCAAGAAGGTGGCTGGGCAGTAACCCAGAATTCATGGGAGAGGTGAGGAGACAAAAATGTTGAACTCAAAATCATATAGATAGCACTTAATGCTGGGAATGTGGGAATGGATTATCTAACCTAGGAAGAAAACATAGAGAAAGAAGAGAATATATCTAGTACTGCCCTGGGGGAATTTTAGCATTCAAAGTTTAGGTAGAGAAAGAGAAAAAGGAAATAGGAAAGAAGTGACCAGGGAGGTAAGAGGAAAACCAGCAAAGTTAAGAGTATAGCAAGAAGGAGAGGAATTTCAAAGGATGATGAGAGGCCGAGTAAGGAGAAGAGAAGAATACCCACTGGAATTGTCAACTTGGAGAGCACAGAGCTCTCTGATGACTAATGACAGCAGCTTTATGTGGATTGGAGTCAGTTGAAAGGAAACAAAAACAACTCCTTTGTGGATGTTTGCTACACAGAGGTTTCACTGCTCTGGTTGCCAGTTACTTCTCTAGCCTGGCAGGATTGGCCTTATCACAATGGAAACAGTGGATGCTCGTTGGCTATGAAACATCTGTAGAGCCCCAAATGGGACAGTAGATGTAAGCTTCTCAGTTTACAAAAATAAACATCCTGGTTTTGTCTTTAATAATAGAAATGACTGGTATGTGAGGCACCTTGTGTTGTCCTGGTAAGGGAAGGTTTGGGTAGTAGAGCTACAGCTTTGAATAGGCAAGTGGGTTAATGGATGTGTTTGACCCTAGAGAAAAGCCATAACAATGAAGCATGATAAAATATACACTCACACATGGAGCCATTTCCCCACACTTTTGGCTATTATTTAGCATGGTGTTTCTCAACCTCTTATTATTGTTCCTCTAAGGAACAGGTTCAGACATTTTTTCCCTAATTGCTACACTTCATGAAATTTCAAATCATGGATATCATGTGTATCTGTTCATATACTATATATATGCAATTATATATGTCTTTTTATGTGTAAAATTATTAACTTTTTTCACTCTCTTAAAAATCAATTTTACTGTGATATCTCTGTTGAGAATGAATGGCTTAGCATAATAATTTTGAAACCAAGGAGTTAATTTGATCAGGTCTGCCTGCTCTGCTTGTTCTTTATTGCTTGCTTTTTTGCTCACTGCACCCCCCCTTTCCATAGAGCTGAAGGCCATAGTAGCTGATGGCCACACTGCTAAATGCTGAAACTTAACTGTCACTGACTACTTTATAGATGACATTCATAGGCCACCATGATAATGGTTCTTTCAGTTATTTTTCAGAGACTGAGACTACTGGCACTTCCATTGGGCCTGCACCACATGTCTGAGAGAGATGGCCTTTTGTCATCAAAAGGCCAAAGACATCACCCTCAGATTATGCTAACACTGCCATTTTCTGTATATATGTCCTATGAAATTCCATGAACTCCGAGTATGCTTGTGCAGAATAAATCTATGGTTTTATTTTTCTCTATGCCAGTCACCTTTTCTAATACCTTAGACCACCCTGCTTCCCTGACCCATAAATATCTCTAAGCCTTATCTTTGGAGAGGCAGATTTGAGAGCTGTTCTCCCACCTCCTGCCTCCTCACTCAGTGGCCTTGAGATTAAATCTTTTCTCTTTTGTAAAACCTGTGTCACGGTGATTGATCTACTGTGTATGGGCAGAACAGATCTGCACCTGGCTGCTAACAACTTTTTATCATTTATAGCAGGGGTTGGCAATTTTTTTCTATTAAGGGCTAGATAGCAAATATTGTATAGATTATATATGGTGTCTGATCTCCTTTCTCTCTTCCTTCCCTTTTCAAAATATAAATCTATTCCTAGTTTGCTGGGTATAAAAATAGGCCATGGGTCTATTTGACCCACATGCCATAGTTTTGCTGGCTTCCTGATTTGTAATGATAAAAAGGTCAAATTTAAGATTTAAATAAACAACTTCTTGCAGGGTTATTTTATGACAGTTTGAAATGTAGACACTTCTCAATTTATGATGGAATTATAACCTGATAAGCCCCTTGTGAGTTAAAAATATCCTAAATCAAAAATCTGTTTAATACATCTATATCATAGCTTAACATAGCTTACCTTAATGTGCTCAGGACACTTACATTAGCTTCCATTTGGGCAAAATTGAGAAGGAACACTAAGAAAGGGGTTTCAAAGTGGGTGGAAAACTCGGCCTGCTGAACCAGCAACTCTGGAGGGCCCATAAGAATGTAGGTATAAAGTAACTTAGGTTACCAGTGACCAATAGAAAGAGATAATCAATGACCAACAGAAAAGGGCAATACTTCCGGAGGCACAGAGAGGCCAATGAAAGACTTGCAACTGATTTCAAACAGAGAGGGTATCTATATCCCTGAAGGCCTTTGCATCTCTTCTTTCTCTCTCTCACCTCTGTTCTTTTGTGAGAGGGATCCACTTACAATTCTCTTTGGAAGTGCTCCAAACTTTCTCTTTGTTCTTTCTAAATAAAATTTCTCTTTGTTACACTGAAACTTGTGCAGGCTACTTTTGCTCTCTATTTGTGCTGCCTGTACTGCTCCAATTTTATTTTCTGTTTTCATTCATTTTTGCTTTTGATTACTGCTGTGCCTTGGTTGAACTAGTTCAGCTGAGTAATTGAACCAGCTCAGCAAGATTTGGAGAACTGGGACTCCCCTCCCTCCCCAAATCATCTAATAGTCTAATTAATAGGTTGAGTGTGGTGGCTCACGCCTGTAATCCTAGCACTCTGGGAGGCCAAGGTCAGTGGATTGCTTGAGCTCATGAGTTCAAGACCAGCCTGAGTAAAAGCAAGACTCCCCCCTCATCTCTACTAAAATAGAAAAACTGAAGCAAGAGGATCACTTGAGCCCAAGAGTTGGAGGTTGCTGTAAGCTATGATGATACTGCACTCTACCCAGGGCAACAGCTTGAGACTCTGTTTAAAAAAAAAAAAAAAATCTCTAATACAGTGCCTATTTCATAATATGGCGTTGACTATCCTACATAATTTATTGAATACTGTATGATATTTATTGAACACTGTTATGCCAAAATTATGACAATTTCTCACCATTATAAAGTCTAAAAACTTTCAAGTTGAACCATCGTAACTTAGGGTCTATATATGATTTAGTTATAGATTTAAAAGGCCACACAGAATTCATTCATTTATTTCTATATTACAGCAAAATAACCAACTAAGTAATTAAGTATTAAGATGAGTAGAAACACCCAGGGATGATCAGAACCTGCAGCAGCTGATAATAGGGGAAGGTGAGAGTGGTGCAGAGGGACTGACTTGGGGACTGGGCTCAGACAGGCCAAGGTTTGTATCTACACCAACCTCGGTTTAGCCTCATGACCTTAGACATCATGTCTAACCTCTCAGAGCCTCAGCGTCTTAAACTGACAATGCAGGTGATAATAAACCACCATTACAGGGTTGCTGAGAGGATAAACTTCAGGTGAGAAAGAAGGTGCCTGACCCTTCATAGCAGTTCCGTCTTGTTAACTTCCTTTTTCTTACCTTTGCTCTTAATACAACTGAACTTAGTTCCAGTGAGTATTGTTAAAAATTATGTCAGGAAGGGTGGTGCCTGTGGCTCAGTGGGTAGGGCGCTGGCCCCATACACCAAGGGTGGTGGGTTCAAACCTGGCTCTGGCCAAACTGCAACAAAAAAATAGCCGAGCATTGTGGTGGGTGCCTGTAGTCCCAGCTACTTGGGAGGGTGAGGCAAGAGAATTGCCTAAGCCCAGGAGCTGGAGGTTGCTGTGAGCTGTGTGATGCCATGGCACTCTACAGAGGGTGATAAAGTGAGACTCTGTCTCTACAAAAAAAAAAAAAAATTATATCAGGAAAGCAAATTTATAACCATTCAGAGATGAAGGCAATTAGTGACAATGCTAATGAAATTCAGGAACCACTTCGAAAGTCTTGTTTAGCCTCAGTTTAGCAGGAGGTCTCAGAAGCACCCGGGAGTTTTCATTTTTAAAGCAGTTAAGATAATTCCAATGCAGGTAGCACAAGGGCCATACTTTGAGAAATACTACCCTATTATTAAACAGAAAGGAGTGGCTGAGGTTCCAAGAGCTCAGAAATACATAGCTTTTCTACCAGGTTTCCTAAGAATTCATTAGGAGGTAAAGAATGCAGGGAGTCTAACTACCATAGCCAACTAGACTTTCTGCTTGGGTGACCAGTTTTAACAAGCTCCAAAAGCCAAAAAAAAAAAGTCTGTCTTGATCCAGGCCCAGGTTTATACCCTAGGATACTCAGTTAGGTCATTGGGGCCCACAGACAAAGGCAAAGGCAGCACCAACACAGCTCTGGGTAGTGTGAGTGGTTGGGGGCAGGTCTTTGGACAGTTGAGAACTCAGGAAATGGGACTGAAGTCAGGAACAGAAGGACAACAAGAACTAGATGGGGCTCTAGAGTATTAGCAACAGTCCAACTTTACATGCGGGGGTTGGGACAACCACTTTTACTAAGTAGCTTAAGTATAAAATAACTTCTCAGGCCCTCTTTTTTTTAAATCTATAAAGTGGGATAATTATTCCCACTTTAGAGTGATGCTGTGAGATGATGTAAGGTGTTTAAAGCACCCAGAAGAGTATCTGGCACACCACAGGTTCTTAACATGCAGCGGTGTTTATTATAATCATTTAGGGGTGAGTTTTGATTGCAGCTCAACCCCAGAGAGCTAATCAGGAAAAAATACTCAGGCCAGGCTGGCAAGGGCTGAGGAAGGGTCAGCTCACATGCCACTTAGGTAGCTGAATTTTATGGCAGTGGGGTTGATGTTAATGTTCCTAATGGGGATGAACACTGTATTGGCCCTTATTGGCTTGGACAGAAGAGTCCCAGGGTCTATGCTGGCTGAGGCTGCAGGGGGAAGGGCTAATTCTGGGCAGCATCCAGGACTTAGCAAAGCAACTCTACAGAGCTGGGTTTCAGCGTTTGGGCCAGCAGCAATGGCCCACCTAACCTGGGACTAATATTTCCTCCATATTCCAGCTAAAGCCATCTATTTGATTGGACTCCACTCTCAGAGACTGATGTTTTGGCCTAGTGTGAATGTTGAGAATCTGCATTTTTAAGGATCACTTCCCTTGTTTCCCTTTTGCCCTTTGATCTCCCTTTCTCCTCTGATTCACACTTTACGAAATACTGTCTGTGTAGATAAATGTATGGAATGATGTTCTCACCTTTTGGTGTTCATAGCCGCCTTTTGAATGTTTGGAAGCACACTGTAAAGGATCGCAGGAATCAATCTGTTGCTAGCAAGCCAGTAGTCACTCTAGTATAACCTCTACCCTCTCACATTCCCTTTAAAAATATTCTATCACCCCTGTTGTCTCTGGTTTACCCCTCAGAATAATGCTTCTGTTTGAGCTAAACTGTTTTTGCTCTGACCACACTTTTGAATATGTCCAGGGTGTAGACTTCTTGCATTATTCCTTTGATTCCTGTTTAACTCTGTTCTGTGCTTCTTATCTCATATTCCCAGCACATTGTGTCCTCTCTACATTGAGCCTCAAGTCCTATATAGCTCAAAATATCAGCTGGTGGACCAGACCATCAGCTTTTATCCCCTCTTGGAGCAAGAGCAGACCTTACACAGCCATCTACACTTGGTTTGGCATGCTTCTGTGGCAGCTGTTTTTTTTGGGGGGGGGGGGCGGGCATAGAACTGACAGCCATTAACATGGACAGATGGGGAAGGGATAGACTAACAGAGCCCCAAAGTAGAGATGAACTGAACAGAGACATATGGGACACCATTCAGTACTAGTAAAAGAGCAAAAATATTTCCATGAAAATCTTTTTTCAGAGAAGTCAGTGGCTGGGAACAATTCTCAAGCCAAGGGAAGACCCCAGTTTCTTACTTCATTGGACATGTTGGGTAGAAGTATGTGCTCCCATGTATGGATTGACTCTGTACATTCATTTATTAGCTGAATTGTCTACAACAATGCAGTGTGTTTGGATTCCGTAGTTTGAGTATAAATTGAAATGAATGTTTAGAATTTGTTCCTGTGCCCCCTCCAGGGACCAGAGTTTATTCCTGTGGTTCTCTTTTGTTTGCTGGTGAAAGGCCAGCATGTTAGTGTTAATTGGATTTGTCTGATTGAAAATCTTTTCTGCTATCTTAATGAATGTGAAGTGACAACTATTATTTACAAGAACTTCAAACAAAAACATACTCCTTGTAAGTGAATGTAAAGTTAATGTTGTATGGAGATAGCATAAAGTTAAAATGAAAGACACGAATGTCTGTCAGCTCTTTTGCCACCTACTTGGTTCCGGGAGGCATAAAACAGGTTTTTAAAGTATTACCCCAAGAATAATAGCTTTTCACAGACCTTTAGTGACTCTCTAGGGTTTAAAAGGAGCTGTGTCTGTTTACCTTGAGTTTTTGCAGAAGTACTATTTTTCAGGTCCTACAGGCTTTTTAAAAAATGTCATTTGAGGACTGGGTCAATTTGCTAACCGTATGTGACTGGCCCACAAAGAGAAGAGTATATAGATGGAGATGACTTCGATGGCAATTTGCCATTGCTGCTGCATCCAAGCAGTGATCATTGACTGTCTTTGAATGGGATAGTAGACCAGTTCTGGCAATGAATTTTCATGGTTAAGTCACATGTGGTGTGAGCTACAAACTAGTCATGCTCCATAGGGCCATATTAAAAGTTAAAAATGAATAGTTTGATTTTGTTGAAATTGCTTTAAATGTTCTTCTTTCATTTCTGTCAGCATACCCTTGTGGGACTGGTTTATCTACCTGAATTGTTATTAAACAAAACATAGTTTTGATATACTTTATTCCCTGTGAATAGCATCAGTCTAACTTAGGTTAGCAAATGCATTTGTTACATTGATACTGTTAAATACTGGATTAAATACTGACATACGTTGTGTTTGTTCAAAATGTATATAGAGGTGCTTAATGTGGGGAATTGCTGGCTCATCCATTTTAATTTAGTTGTGAGTGTGAAATGGCAAAAGTTATGACTATAATAAGGACTCTGTGTACATTTTCAATGAATAAGTTCCACAGGTTTTATTCTTTTTCTGTGTCCTGTTTGCTCTGGTCATAATTTGTTGGTGAATTGATTATTTATTGATATGTAATCTTGTACCTGCTGAATATAGTAAGAAGAAATTTTGACTTATATTTGTATATATTTGCCTTTTAAATTTAATTTTTCTAGTAGTTAATTTTTTTTGTATGTTATAAAGCTATGTAGTTCTAAAATGAATTGGAGATTAAATAAAAAATGGTTCCTTATGATGTATAGGTAGGGGAACAATTTTATAGGCAATAGTAGTATCTCTCAAAATGAGTTTGATAGAACATGTACAAATTAATCACCTTGAAGGTATTAACACACAATCCCTAAAGCATAATCTCTGGGATAAGCCTGACAAGCAGCATTTAAACAAGCTTCCCTGGGTTATTCTGAGTCTTACTTAAATATGAGAAAGACCTAAAGATAACATCAGCATTTACTAATAAAAGCACTTTAATATTTTAGGATTCTTGGAGGGCTGGTGTACAAAGAAACATAGAATCATCTAGGAAATACCACATCTACCCCCAACTGCTTTACTCAAAACCAATTATAAGATCATTTTTTAAACACCAGATTAGGACAGGGTCCTAGATGGTGACAAACAAGAGGTTGTCCAAATCATATTCTTTCAGTTTTATTTTTGTGATTGTGGATAATGCTAAATGCTCATCATAAAAGCAAGATAATTGCCAAGAAATAGATAAAAATGCAGATGGGCAATGTAATGTATTTTTTTTTTTATTTGAGTATAAGTTTTTATTTTCTTTTTCTTTTATTGGGATTCATTGAAGGCACAAAGAATTAGGTTACACTGATTGCATTTGTTAGATAAAGTCCCTCTCATAATTGTGTCCCGTCCTCAAGAGGTGTGCCATACCCTGTGACACCCCTCCTCTTCCCTTGCCCCTCCCATTCCCTTATTCCCCTACCCCACCCTCTTATAGTAGCTCATCAACTGCCTTCATATTAGAATTGAGTACATTGGATTCTTGCTTCTCCATTCTTGTGATGCTTTACTAAGAAAAATGTGTTTCACCTCCATTTAGATTAATACAAAAGGGGTAAAGTCTCTATTTTTTTTAATGGTTGAATAGTATTCCATGGTATACATATACCACAGCTTGGTAATCCATTCCTGGATTGGTGGGCATTTAGGTTGTTTCCACATTTTGGCTATTGTAAATTGAGCTGTGATAAACAATCTAGTACAAATGTCCTTAAGATAAAAGGATTTTTTTCTCTTCTGGGTAGATGCCTAGTAAGGGGATTGCAGGATAAAATAAGGGGTCTAATGTGAGTTCTTTAGGATTCTGCATACTTCCTTCCAAAAAGGCTGTATTAATTTCTAGTTCCACCAGCAGTTTAAAGTGTTCCCTTCTCTTCACATCCATGCCAGCATCTGTAACTTTGAGACTTTGTAAATGTGAGCCATTGTCACTAGGTTACGTGACATCTCAGGGTAGTTTTGATTTGCATTTCTCTGAGGATTAGGGACAATGAGCATTTTTTTCATATGTTTGTTAGCCATTTGTCTGTCTTCTTTAGAGAAGATTCTATTCGTATATCTTGCCTAATGACATATGGGATTATTGGGTCTTTTTCTGTTGATTAATTTGTGTTCTCTGTAGATCCTACTTACCAAGTTTTTGTCTGATTCATAATATGCAAATATCTTTTCCCCTTCTGAGGATTGTCTCTTTGCTTTGGTCATTGTCTCCTTAGCTGTACAGAAGCTTTTAAGTTTAATTAAGTTCCATTTATTTAATTTGTTGCAATTGCCATGAAAGTCTTCATAAAATCTTTCCCCAAGCTGATACTTTAAAGTATTTTATCCACACCTTTTTTTGAGGATTTTTATTGTTTCAAGCCTTAGATTTAAATCTTTTATACATCTTGACTTAATTTTTGTAAGCGGTGAGGTGTGGGTTCAGTTTCAGTCTTTTACATAGGGTTATCCAGTTCTTCCAACACCACTTATTGAATAGGAATTCTTTTCCCCAGTGTATGATCTTGTTTAGTTTATCAAAGATTAGGTGGCTGTAAGACATTAGTTTCATCTCATGGTTTTCTATTTGGTTCCAAATGCCTATGTCTCTATTTTTGTGCCAATATCATGCTGTTTTGATCATTATGGCCTTGTATACAGCTGAAAGTCTGGTAGGGTAATACCCCTGGCTTTGTTTTTATTACTAAGAACTGCTTTGGCTCCATGGTTTTTTTTTCTGGTTCCAAACAAAATACAGAATTCCTTTTTTCAAATCTTGAAAATATGATAATGGCATTTTAATGGGAATTGCATTGAATCTGTAGATTGCTTTGAGAAGTATACACATTTCAACACTGTTGATTCTTCCTAGCCATGAGCTTCAATTTGTTAACATCTTTTGCTATTTCTTTCCTTTTTTTTTTTAATTTTTATTAAATCATAGCTGTGTACATTAATGTGATCATGGGGCACCATACACTGGTTTTGTATACCATTTGACATATTTTCATCACACTGGTTAACATAGCCTTCCTGGCATTTTCTTAGTTATTGTGTTAAGACATTTATATTCTACATTTACTAAGTTTCACATGTACCCATGTAAGATGCACCGCAGTTGTAATCCCATGAATCACCCTCCCTCCGTCCATCTTCCAGCCTCCTTCCCCTCCCTCACCATCTTCCCTGTATTCTTAGGTTATAACTGGGTTATAGCTTTCATATGAAAGCCATAAATTAGTTTCATAGTAGAGCTGAGTATATTGGATACTTTTTCTTCCATCCTTGAGTTACTTTACTAAGAAGAATATATTCCAGCTCCATCCTTGTAAACATGAAAGAGGTAAAGTCTCCATTTTCTTTAAGGCTGCATAATATTCCATGGAGTATATATACTACAATTTATTAATCCATTCATGGATTGATGGGCACTTGGGCTTTTTCCATGACTTAGCAATTATGAATTGGGCTGTAATAAACATTCTGGTACAAATATCTTTGTTGTGATGTGATTTTTGGTCTTCTGGGTATATACCTAGCAGAGGAATTATAGGATTGAATGGCAGTTCTATTTTTAGATCTCTAAGTTTTCTCCAAACATCTTTCCAAAAGGAAATGTATTAATTTGCATTCCCACAAGCAGTGTAGAAGTGTTCCCTTTTCTCCACATCCACGCCAACATCTCTAGCCATTTTGTGATATGGGCTAATCTTACTGGAGTTAGATGATATCTCAAAGTAGTTTTGATTTGCATTTCTCTGATAATTAAGGATGATGAGCATTTTTTCATATGTTTGTAGGTCATGCGCCTGTCTTCTTCAGAGAAGTTTCTCTTCAAGTCCCTTGCCCAGCCTGCGATGGGATCACTTGTTCTTTTCTTGCTTAACGTTTGAGTTCTCTGTGGATTCTGGTTATTAAACCTTTGTCGGAGACATAACCTGCAAATACCTTCTCCCATTCTGAGGGCTGTCTGCTTGTTTTACTTACTGTGTTCTTGGCTGTGCAGAAGCTTTTTAGTTTGATCAGGTCCCCGTAGTGTATTTTTGAAGCTGCTTCAATTGCCTGGGGGGTCCTCCTCATAAAATATTTGCCCAGACCAATTTCTTCAAGAGTTTTCCCTGCACTTTCTTCTAGTATTTTTATACTTTCATGTCTTAAGTTTAAATCTTTAATCCAGTGAGGGTCTATCTTAGGTAATGGTGAAAGGTGTGGGTCCAGTTTCAGTCTTCTACAGGTCACCAGGCAGTTCACCCAGCACCATTTGTTAAATAGGGAATCATTTCCCCACTGAATGTTTTTAATTGGCTTATCAAAGGTCAAATAACGGTAAGTGGCTGGGTTCATCTCTTGATTCTCTATTCTGTTCCATGCATGTACCTCTCTGTTTTTGTGCCAGTACCATGCTATTTTGATCACTATTGATTTATAGTATCATCTGAGATCCGGTAGCGCGATTCCTCCTGCTTTGTTTTTATTTCTGAATAATGTCTTGGCTACTTGAGGTTTTTTCTGATTCCATATAAAATGAAGTATTGTTTTCTCAAGATCTTTAAAGTATGGCAGTGGAGCTTTAATAGGGATTGCATTAAAATTATATATTGCTTTGGGTAGTATGGACATTTTAACAGTGTCTTCCCAGCCATGAGCATGGTATGTTTTTCCATTTGTTAACATTTTCAGCTATTTCTTTTCTTAGAGTTTCATAGTTCTCTTTATAGAGATCTTTCATGTCCTTTGTTAGATAAACTCCCAAATATTTCATCTTCTTTGGCACTATTGTGAATGGGATAGAGTCCTTAACTGTTTTTTCAGCTTGACTATTGTTTGTATATATAAACGCTACCGATTTATGAATGTTGATTTTGTAACCTGAGATGCTGCTATATTCCTTGATCACTTCTAAGAGTTTTGTAGTAGAATCTCTGGTGTTTTCCAGATATACAATCATATCATCTGTGAAGAGCGAAAGTTTTATCTCTTCTGACCCTATATGGATACGCTTGACCACCTTTTCGTCCCTAATTGCAATGGCTAAAACTTCCATTACAATATTAAAGAGCAGTGGAGACAAGGGGTAGCCTTGTCTGGTTCCTGATCTGAGTGGAAATGATTTCAATTTAACTCCATTCAATACGATATTGGCTGTGGGTTTGCTGTAGATGGCCTCTATCAGTTTAAGAAATGTCCCTTCTATACCAATTTTCTTAAGTGTTCTGATCATGAAGGGATGCTGTATATAATCAAAAGGTTTTTCTGCATCAATTGAGAGAATCGTGTGGTCTTTGTTTTTTAATTTGTTTATGTGCTGAATTATACTTATAGATTTATGGATATTGAACCAGCCTTGAGACCCTGGGATAAAACCGACTTGGTCATGATGTATAATTTGTTTGATGTGTTGCTGGATTCTGTTTGTTAGGATCTTGTTGAATATTTTTGCATGTATATTCATTAGTGATATTGGTCTATAATTTTCTTTTGTTGTTGGGTCTTTCCCTGGTTTGGGGATCAGGGTGATGTTTGCTTCATAGAACATGTTGGGTAGTCTTCCTTCTTTTTCTACATTTTGGAACAGGTTGAGTAATACGCGTACTAGTTCCTCTTTAAAGGTTTGGTAGATTTCTGATGTGAAACCATCTGGTCCTGGGCTTTTCTTTTTAGGGAGGTTTTCTATGGTTGATGCTATTTCGGAACTTGATATTGACCTATTCAACATTTCCACTTGATTCTGGCTGAGTCTTGGAAGGTGACATGCTTCCAAGTATCAGTCAATTTCCTTCAGATTTTCATATTTCTGAGAATAAAGTTTCTTATAATATTCATTAAGGATTTTTTTGATTTCTGAGGAGTCTGTCGTTATTTCATCTTTGTCGTTTCTGATTGATGAGATTAGAGATTTTACTCTTTTTTTCTGATTAGGTTGGCCAAAGGTTTATCTATTTTATTGACCTTTTCAAGAAACAAACTTTTTGATTTATTGATCTGTTGCATAATTCTTTTGTTTTCAATTTCATTTAATTCTGCGCTAATTTTTGTTATTTCTTTTCTACTAGTGGGTTTCTGGTTGGAATGTTCTTCGCTTTCCAGTTGCTTGAGATGTCCCATTAAGTTAAATTCCTCCCTTTCTGTTCTCTTGAGGAAGGCTTGCAGTGCTAGAAATTTCCCTCGTAGGACTGCCTTTGCAGTATCCCAGAGGTTCTGCTAATTTGTGTCTTCATTGTCGTTTTGCTCCAAACATTTGGCAATTTCCTTCTTAATCTCATCTCTGACCCAGTTATCATTCAGCATAAGGTTGTTTAACTTCCGTGTTTTTGTATGAGTATGCAGATTCCTGTTTTTACTGAGCTCAAATTTTATTCCATGGTGGGCTGAGAAGATGCAAAGAATAATTTATATTCTTTTAAATTTACTGAGGTTAGACTTGTGACTTAATATGTGGTCGATTTTGGAGTATGTTCCGTGGTCTGATGAGAAGTATGTGTATTCGGTTTTGTTGGGATGAAATGTTCTGTAGATGTCTGCTAAATCCAAATGTTGGATGGTTAGGTTTAAATCTAAAATTTCTTTGCTCAGCTTCTTATTGGAGGATCGATCCAACACTGCTAAAGGAGTGTTGAAATCTCCGACTATTATGGAGCTGGAGGAAATCAAGTTGCTCATGTCTGTTAGATTTTCTCTTATAAATTGAGGTGCATTCTGGTTGGGTGCATATAAATAAATAATTGAAATCTCACCACATTGAGTATTATCCTTAACAAATATGAAGTGACCATTCTTATCCTTCTTTACTTTTGTTAGTTGTATTGTATTGTATCTGTATTTTATTGTATCTATTGTATCTGCAAATAAAATTGCAGCACCTGCTTTTTTCTGATTACCATCTGCCTGAAATATGGACCACCATCCTTTCACCCTGAGTCTGTATTTGTCTTTTAAGGTAAGATGTGACTCTTGTATGCATAAAATGTCTGGCCTGAGTTTTTGTATTCAGTCAGCTAACCTATGCCTCTTTGGAGGACAGTTTAAGCCATTCACATTAATGGAAAATATTGATAAGTCTGGTAACATTTTGGGTATCGAATTTTTTGAAAGTCCAGTGGACATTTTTAATCTTTTTGCCACTGTGAAGGTTTGAGTTTGATCAAAAGTTTCTGAGTGAGTTTACTTTTGTGGTAGAGGATTGGGCTGGTCATTATGGAGGATAGGTCTGAGAATATCCTGAAGAACTGATTTGGTTATGGCAAATTGCTTCAACATATGAATGTCATTAAAGTATTTAATTTCTCCATCATAAATGAAACTTAGTTTAGCTGGATACAGGATCCGGGGTTGAAAGTTATTTTGCTTTAGGAGATTAAAAGTCAATGACCACCCTCTTCTGGCTTGAAAAGCTTCAGCAGAGAGATCTGCAGTCATTCTAATATTCTTCCCTTTGTAGGTAATGGATTTCTTACATCTGGCTGCTTTCAGAATTTTCTCTTTCATATTAACTTTAGTAAAGTTAATTATGATATGCCTGGAAGATGTCTTATTGGGATTTAGTCATGCTGGTGTTCTGAAACTGTCTGCTATCTGAATTTCAGACTCTTTTGGCTGGTAAATTCTCTTTCATAATTTCATGGAGAAGTGCCTCTGTGCCTAGCGAGGCCACTTCATCAGTTTCAGGAATTCCAATGAGGTGGATATTAGCCTTCTTTGAATTATCCCAGAACTCTCTGAGAGAATGATCCATTTTTGCTCTCCATTTCTCTTCCTCTTTGAGAGTTTTGGAGTGTTCAAAGGCTTTGTCTTCAAAGGCAGAAGTCCTTTCATCTGCTTACTCCACTCTGTTACTGTGGGATTCTACTGTATTTTTCAGATCTTTGAGGGCTGCTAATTATTGCTTCGGTGCATCAAAATCTTCGGTGGTTTTGTCTTTAAATTCATTAAATTCTTGAGACAACGTTTGAATTTCTCCTTGAATTTCTAATTCTGACTTTTGAACTGCTGCTCGAATTTCTAATTCCAAATTTTCCTCCACTTTATTAATCTTGTTTGCAATCCAAATTCTGAATTCAATTTCTGACATCTCGGCCAGTTGTTTATGAATGGAATCTTCAGTTACATCTGCCATATCTTTCCTTGGGGGGGTTGATCTATTCTGGTTATTCATGTTACCAGAGTTTTTCTGCTGATTCCGCCCCATGAGTGTTTTACACCATTTAATTTTTTTCCTGGAGCTTTGTCGAGGACCCGTACACTGCTATGGCCTGAGAAACTGGGGCCCTGTGTGGTGTGGTGCGGCTAAGTGGTTCTGTCTTGTTTTCAACTGGTTTCTTTTCAACCCTAGTGAAACAGTTACTCTGGGTTGAAGTCTCAGCTGTGGAGAAATACCAGCAATTAAGTCACCCCGCCCCCCCAGGCAACAATTGGAAAAGGAAAATCAAATCTTCCTACAACCACACACCCAGGGCATCACCTGAATAGTCCTCAGGCAATTGGCTCAGTTCAAAAGGTCCGAATCAATTGTCTCAGTCAGCACCTGTCTCAGGTGGGAGAGTTTAAGAGGTCTTTGGCAACTGGATCATAGGGGTCTTGTGACTACTCTGATAATGCTTGTTCCAGTGCTGCCTGGAGTCAGGAGGAGCCACCCAGGAAATACCCTGTTTCCCTGAAAATAAGACGTCCTCCAAAAATAAGACCTACTTACAGGAAAGATAAGACTTCTCCTGAAAATAAGATCTAGCACATCTTTGGGAGCACTCCTTAAAATAAGACACTGTCTTATTTTCTGGGAAACAGGGTAGATCAGTCTAGGAAGGTTGATACCTCCTTCTCCACCTTGCGCCTCTGTCACACCCAGTCACTGATAACCCTGCAGTTGGCTGAACCAGTTGCCTGTAGTGAACAGATACTCCAGGGGTTTGTACCTGCCTGAATCACAAGCAAATCTATCTCTGCACTCTGCCTCTATCTAGCAGGAGGAGGTGAGGCCTGAGAACCTCAGGTGCTTTATGAAGGCGGGGGGGAGGTGTTCACTCAGCTCCAGCCTCATCCCTGATTGATGTTACTGACAGAAGAGAACAAAACAACTTTGCGGGAGTTTGTTTCTGTTCCTGCTACATTCCCCTGCAGAAGAGAAGCTGTTTTGAATTCCCAGAGCCTGCGACTCAGGCCCTGTCTTTACTCCTGCAGGTTTGTATTTGGTTACCTGTCAGTTCTATCCTGCTGCTTTCCTTTGTCTATAGGCTGACAATCCCCTGAGGACTAAGTGCATCCTAGGCTCAGTAAAGTGGTCCTCTGGGTCAGCCCCACCCTGGAAACTTCCCAGATCTGCAAGTGCATTTCTAGTCCCTGCACTCCACCTAGGTCGGTACCGCCTCAGGCAAATTCTTTACTCACCCTGCGTTTCCATCCAAGATCTGTTCCATGGTGTAGATGCCCGGCCTCCTCTGGTTGCCCAGGGAGACAGGGGGTATGGCTTCAGAATATCCGGGAGTGAGCTGTATTGTTGCTAAAAGATGACTGCTGTTCTGTGGCTCAGGGCACTGCTGCCTTGGTGTGGTTCCCTCTCAGCCGACCATCCTCTCCTCGCTCCCATGCCCCAGAGTCAGCACTGACCAGCTGCAGTTTAGGCACTGTCCACACCCCTTGAGAAATCACCCAAGAATCTGGACTCCTGGGGACAGGCCTCCAGACCTCAGAGTAAGAGTGGAGGGGAGTGCTGGGAGCTCAGAGTTGCAGGTAGAGACTATATACAGTTTTATGCCTGGAAGGAGAACGCCATGGCACCCTAGTAGGGGAGGTAGGTCCAGGTTTTAGAGGGTCTCTCCCATGGAGTCTAGTGGGAGGACCTTTGAACTTTACTCATTTGTTTGTAGGGCACTCCGAGCCATTCTCATGGGGGAGGGGACTCCCGTCCACTTGGTGATGGATTTTGTACCTTTTGTTTGTATCCTTGGGGTTGCAGCTTGCCTCAGTGGGGTTGATGTGCATTCTTCAACCTTCTCTCTTGGTGCAGCTCAAATCCACCAGGTTACTTGCTAAATTTCTGTCCTTTAACTCTCCTTCTGGACAGGAACCTCTGTGGAAAGCTGGCTTCAGTTAGCCATCTTGTCTCCGCCTTCAATATTAGTGGTGGGTTTTCAGAGATGGCTTCAATCAGTTTAAGAAATGTGCCACCTATGCTTATTTTCTTCACAGTTCTAATTAGAGAAGGATGTTGAATTTTATTGAATGCTTTTTCTGCACCTATTTAGAGGAACATATTGTTTTTGTTTTTGCTTCTGTTTAGATGGAGAATTATGTTTATGGACTTGCATATGTAAAACCAGCCCTTTCTTCCTGGGATAAAACCTACTTGATCATGATGGATGATTTTTTTTTAATGTGAAGCTGTAATCATTAGCTAGGATTTTATTGAGAATTTTTGCATCTATGTTCATTAGTGAGATTGGTTCAAAATTCTCTTTTTTAGTTGGTTGTTTTCTAGGTTTTGCTATCAGGGTGATGTTTGCTTTGTAGAACATTTTGGGGAAGAGTCCTTCCTTCTCAATTTTTTAGAATAATTTCTGTACCATGGGTGTAAGCTCTTCTTTGAAGGTTTGATAGAATTCTGGTGTGAAGCCTTTTTGACCAGGGCATTTTTTTATTAGGAAATTTTTTTTTTTTTGGGTTTTTTTTGGCAGGGGTTGGGTTTGAACCCGCCACCTCCGGCATATGGGACCGGCGCCCTACTCTTTGAGCCACAGGCGCTGCCCTTTATTAGGAAATTTTTAAAATTGTTTATTTGATTTCAGTTCTTGAAATTGATTTATTCAATACATTTATTTCTTCTTGGTTAAGTCTATGGAGAGGGTGTGATTCCAGGTATTGATCCATTTCCTTTACATTGTCAAATTTCTGGGCATAGAGTTTCTTGTAGTACTTAGAGATGATCTTTTATATCTCCATGACATCTGTTTTTATTTCCCTTTTATCATTTCTGATCAAAATTATTAGAGATTTTACTTTTCTATTTCTAGTTAATCTGTCCAAGGGTTTATCAATTTTATTTATTTTTTCAAAAAAAAAAAACCCCAACTTTTTGTTTCATTACTTTTCTGAATGATTCTTTTGTTTTCAATTTTATTAATCTCTGACTTAATTTTGGTTCTTTTTTTCTGCTGGCTTTGGGATTAGATTGTTTTTCTTTTTCCAATTCCATAAGATGGTTCATGAGCTTGTTGATGTGCTCTCTTTCTGTTTTTTGAATGTAGGCATGTAATATGATAAATTTCCCTCTTAAGACTGCTTTTGTCTCACAGGTTTTGGCAATGAGTCTTAATTGTTGTTATGTTTGAGGAATTTAACTGTTTTGTCTTTTATTTCTTCCCAAACCCAACTATCATTCAGCATAAGGTTGTTTAACTTTCATGTCTTTGGGTGGAATTGAGTTCCACCTTTATTGCTTTGTGGTCTGAGGAGATACAAGGTATAATTTCTATTCTTTTAATTTTTCTGAGGTTTGATTTGTATTCTAGGATGTGGTCTATTTTGGAGTATATACTATGGACTGACAAAAACAATGTACATTCTTTAGCTTTGGGATGGTGTGTTCTATATATGTCTATTAATCCCATTTGTTCTAGGATCACATTTAAGTCCTTTGTATCTTTGTTTAGTTTCTATTTAGAGTATCTGTTTAGTTCTGTTAGAGGGGTGTTAAAGTCCCTAGTTTTATTGTGTTATGGGATATCATATTG
Source organism: Nycticebus coucang (assembly GCF_027406575.1). NCBI lineage: Eukaryota > Metazoa > Chordata > Mammalia > Primates > Lorisidae > Nycticebus > Nycticebus coucang. The sequence goes on along the minus strand of NC_069787.1, from coordinate 81,227,119 downwards.
CTCAGACTGTACAAGTTCTGTTTCATAAATCTGGGAGTATTTAAGTTGGGTGCAATAATATTTAAAATTGAAATGTCTTGTATTTTTTCTTTTGCCAGTATAAAGTGTCCATCTTTGTCATTCTTCACTTTAGTTGCTTTAAATCTGCTTGTATTTGAAGCTAAGATTGCAACCCTTTCTTTCTTCTGATTTCCATTGTTTTGAATACTGTTTTCTATCCCTTAACCTTGAGTCTTTATTTGTCCTTCAAGACAAGGTGTGTTTCCTGGAGACAGCATATGGATGACTTGTGTTTTTTAATCCATTCAGCCAGACTATGCCTCCTCAGTGGTGAATTCAATCTATTGACCTTTACTGAAAGAATTAATAAGTGTGGTGGAGTTCTATTCATCTTATTTTGTGAAAGTTCATTATGTAGTTTTATCCTTTGCACCATTGTGGAAGCTATGTTTTGACTTTTTGCTTCTGGGCGTTTACTTTGCTGGGGGTCCATTGTTATGTTCCGTGTTGAGAATAGTCTAAGGATTTTCTTTTCCTTTCTTTCTTTCTTTCTTTCTTTCTTTCTTTCTTTCTTTCTTTCTTTCTTTCTTTCTTTCTTTCTTTCTTTCTTTCTTTCTTTCTTTCTTTCTTTCTTTCTTTCTTTCTTTCATTTTTGGCCGGGGCTGGGTTTGAACCTGCCACCTCTGGCATATGGGGCCAGCGCTCTACTCCTTTGAGCCACAGGTACTGCCCAGTGTAAGTATTTTCTGTAGAGCTGGTTTTGTTGTGGTGAATTTCCTAAGTGTTTGTATATCCACAAATGATTTGATTTCTCCATTAATTTTGAAGATTAGCAGGATGCAGAATTCTAGGCTGAATATTATTTTGTTAAAGAATGTTGAAGGTGGATGTCTATTCTCTCCTGGCTTGGAAAGTTTCAGTTAGAAGTCTGCTGTCATCCTAATGGCTCTGCCTCTATAGGTCAGTTGGTGCTTACTCCTGGCTGCTTGCAGAATTTTCTTTCATGTTGACTTTGGACAGGTTCATTAGAATATGTCTCAGAGAAGCTCTGTTTGAGTTGATGACCCAGGGTTTGATATCCATCGAAAAGGTGTGTGTTGGGATCATTGACATAATTTGGGAAATTTTCATTTATGGTAGTCTCCAGGAGGGCTTCCATTCCTTTAGAACAATATTCTTCCCCTGTAGGGATTCCTATTATTCATATGTTTGAACACTTCATGGAGTCTCATAGTACTCTAAGGGACTATTCTGCTTTGTCTCTCTTCTTTTCTGCCTCTTTGACTACCTGGGCTAACTTGAAAACTTTATCCTGTAGCTCTGAGTTTCTTTCTTCTCCATGGTCTAAACTATTTTTGATACTTTATGTTGCATCTTTATATTCCCTGTTTGTCTCCTTCATTTCCTTAAGCTCTGCCATATCCTTTCTATATTCTACATATCTTTTGTCCTATATTTGGTTTTGTCTTTCTATTTTCTTTTCCATTCCTTTTATTGTCTTTATAATACATATTTTAAATTCTTTTTCTGTCAAATCCATTACTTCTTTATAGGTGAAGTCTTCAGCAGTAGCTGCCTTATGGTTCCTTGTGGGAGTTGCTCGGGTTTAGTTTTTCATGTTGCCCAAATTTTCTTTTGGTTCCTCCTCATGTGTTATTTTTTCTTCATCATATCCTTGTACTCCTTTTTCCTTCTCACTTCCTCCTTTACTTCAAATTACCTTGTCTCAGAGCTTAGGTAAAAAGGAAGAGAAGGGTAAAATGTAAGCAAGGAGAAAGAAGTGGAATAGAAGGAAAGAAGAAAAAAGAAGGAAAGAGAAAAAGAAAAGAAAAAGAAAAAAAAGGGTATGGAGATGAAAGAAAGGAATTGAAGAATAGGAGAGAATGAGAGTGAGAAATGAAATGGTATTGATTGGTATGGTGTTAAGGCTACACCTGTAATTCAGTGATTTTGTGGGGCTGGGCTGGTTTGATTCCTCAAAATCAGGAGCTCCTTACCATTCTGAAGAAAGCCAAACTCTTCCTCTGCCAAAAATAGAAATGTAAAGGAAAGAGCAAAAGCAAAAAATAAGAAGGGAAAAATTAAATACAAATGAAAAAGAAATAGAAATCTTCTACAGCGTGGACTGGTCAATAATGTCTTCCCATGGTCAAAGGTAGAAGGGCTCCCTAGGCCATGATCTCTTGGTGTCCTTGATCCAGATTATTGCTGTGACCTCTCCACCAGGCCACAGTGATGCCACCCCAGAATTTAGCAAAACAAGAAAAAATGGAAAAGAAAGCAAAAAATATAATAATAAAATAAAAATAGATAAAGAAAATTAAGAATAGAGTTATATCAAATAAAGGAGAATGAGGGAAAAGAAAATGGAAAGAAAGAATAAAGACTGAAAAAGGAAGTGATATCCTAGCTGTTGGATGAGCAATTTATGTGGGAAAGATGTGGATAGTAGAAGAGTCTCTATCAAAAGACAGAATGAAGAGGGGTAAAATAAAGAGAGGGAAAGAAAAAGGAAAAAAAAAAGAAAGACCAAAGAAGGTGGTGATATCCTAGCTGTTGAATGAGCAATTTATGTGGGAAAGATATGGATAGCAGAAGAGTTTCTATTAAAAGAGGGAATGAAGAGGAGTGAAACAAAGAGAATAAATGAGGCATGTTCATGAGAAAGGGTGTTCTGCTTAAAATTTTGTGGGGAGTTGAAGAAGAGAATTCATGCATACTGCACAAATGCAGCAGAAATTTAGCAAAACGTATCTATTAGTTATCTTTGTCTTAAATTTCCTTTTTCTGTAGCCTCTTATTTTCTCTCTACCCTCAAAGTAAGGGAAAAAGTCCTTTCTTAATGTCCTGATAATCAGCCTCCACCATTTACTTGTGAAAAATAAATATCCAGTGTTATCTGAATAGAGAACATCTATAACTTTTTTAAAAATTTGCCTTTTGAAGGTCTCCACAACCTAAGTTACTTATCAAAATATTTACTCAAAAAAACCAAATTGCTTCCTAGACTAATATTCAGGAATGAAAGAAAGTAGAATGTTCTCCCTATTGTTAATTGTGTTACAGACAATAGGGAAAAAACTTTGGCTGAAGGATTTGTACACATTATCACTCCAAGCCAGGCGTCCTCAAACTGTGGCCCACAGGCCACATGAAGTGGTGTGAGTTGTATTTGTTCCTGTTTTGTTTTTTACTTCACAATAAGATATGTGCAGTGTGCATAGGAATTTGTTCATAGTTTGTTTTTTTTTAAACTGTAGTCCAGCCTTCCAATGGTCTGAGGGACAGTGAATTGGCCCCCTGTTTAAAAAGTTTGAGGACGCCTGCTCCAAGCAATGTATATGTATTTCTCTATAGCCTTCACAGAAGAGCATGTTGTCACATTTTTGGCTTTTTGTTTATGCAATAGTTTAAAAAATAGTATCTCTATTATTTTATGTGCATTCTCTTATGAGTAATACATTTAAGAGCCATTTTTATTTCTTCTTTGGTAGACTATCTCTTTATAACTTTTGTCATTTATTTTTGTATTGTTTCTATATTTTCTATAAAAATAAGTCTATTGAGGTGTCCAACTTTTTTTTTCTCTGACACAAATTGGAAGAATAATAGTTGTCTCAGGCCACATCTTAAACACATAAACAGTAATGAAAGCTGATGAGCATACACAAAAAGGCTGTTCATACTTTTTGTAATATCTGACATTATAGATAAGCAAAAGAGTCCTCAAATAATCAGCATGTGACCCACTTCAGGTTAGACACCCATAATAGAGTTTCTATCTTTCCTGGTATCAGATTTGGTAAATTCTACACTTTTAGGAAAATATATACTTCATTCAGCTTTTCATGGAGTTGAGAATGTAGTGTTATCCTTTAATATTTTTGTCCTTCTTGGTTATTTACCCTTTCTTCTTCCTATTTTATTTTGTTTTTTGGTAAAAAATAATTTTTGTAATAAAATTTTTAATAAAGGTTTATGTATGTATTTATTTTGGAACAAAAAGACTAATTCTCTACCTTGTACAAAGCTCAATACATACCTGTTAAGGCCTATCCTGTTAACTCTGTCAAGTGCTCTGAAGTCCCATTTGCCTTTGGCCATACAGACTTCTGGGGGTGGTATGACAATAGGAGGGTCTTAGCAAAGCCTCCTAAAGCCTATGGCCTAGAGTAGATTCTACCTCTGCTTGGGTCTAGAATAGTACTCTCTTTAAAATAAAAAAGCCTGATAATATCAAGTATGGGTGATAATGTATGGGTTCTAGAATGCCAAACACTGATGGTAGTAACTTGGTATGTAAATTTATATAAATTTGGGACATTGTTTGGCAGCAGCTAGTAAAGACTATGACAGAAATTCTCCTCTAGGTCTATATCCAATGGAAATGTGTATATGCATAACCTAAAATAAGAATGTTCATAGTAGTCATTATTCATAGTAGTTTCAAACTGAAAATAATTCAAAAGTCCATCAACATTAGAATTATGGTACATTCATTCATTCAATGAAATACTATACACAAATGAAAATGAATGATCTGTATGTGACAATGTAGATAAACTTCACAATGTTAAGCTAAAGAAATATCCCAAAGAATATGTTCTGTGTACTTTCATTTATATAAAACTCAAATATTAATTTGGGGAGAGAAGTCAGGATATTGGTTTCTTTTGAGGATAAAGGAGAGGCTGCTGACTTTGAAGGACATGAGAGTGTGAGGGTGGCTTCTGCATCCTATCTGTTTAATACTGTATTTCTGAATCTGGCTGGTTGATAGATGGGGATATTCATCTGTGATGAGCCATCAACCTGTGCATGTATGATTTTGAACTCTTTACATATGCTCTATTTCAATAAAAATATTATTTTAGAAAATCATAGACTCCCCTATCTGCTGATTTTCTCCTGTCCTGGGATAATCAGCCTTCTTTGGTAACTCTTCTGACTCTTACTCTATTGTGTTTTCTTGCTTAAGGAACAGAGGAAGTGGAGGGTTCTATGTCCATTCTCTGAAGTGGCTGAGTATGGATGCTGCAGCCTCCTATGGATAATCACTACATCTCTCCTCCTGGTAGGTCTGGGAGGACCATGTAAACTAGGCTATGAGGTCCAGCCCTTGACTGGGTGGCCTCATTGAAAATTAGATAGACTTGTGGAGCAGGTGCAAGTCACTGTCCTAGGACAAGCAGCAAAGTCCAAATGGGAGGGGCTGAATTAGAACAGGATGGCAAGCATTAATCTGGACATGGGAAGTGAAGCCAGCCAGTCAGGAGCCAGATCAAACAGAGCTGGGGTTGAGCATGGAGGTGAAAGGTAAGGGTGAAGATTGGGGCTCTCAGTGCTGCCTCCTAATAGATGTGTGGGCCATTCATGGATTAGGCTAGGAGAGGGAACTGGGGACCAGTTAGAACCTGACCTAATGATACTTTCCATATTTTAATTTGGCCAAGTATCTTGGAATGGTATTTGTTCTAAGCTCAGACTTCAAAATGGATAAAAACAAATGTATATACATTGCAGCATACACAGTATCCATTCAATGGAACACCTGGAGGTTAACTGTCTTCCCTAGAGAATTACAATAAAGGTCTTCTGGCAAGGTGCTTGTACTAACTGCTACCCACAGTGCAGTTAGAGCTTAAAATAGCACAAGAGGCAGGAGAGGGAGTTGTATTGAAGTTTGTTTGCCTTTGAATTTTGTTAGAGCCACAGTAAAAAATAAGAGGGAATGTGATACAAAACCCAGGAAGTCATAAAGTATTTTCATTTCAGAACAGTTCCGTTGATGTTAAAATGTCAATTAAATCAGCAGATGGGTTAGCTATTCTTCTTTCTAAGTTCAATTATGTAGTTTCAGAATTAAAAACACTGACAAATCTAGCATGTATCTATTCGATTTCTTCACATAGAGACATGAGACTTGGCTTTAAATCAGTTTTACAGACATTAACCTGCTTGTTCTACCTCCCCTAACCCTCCATTATTCTTGGTTATGAAATAGCAATGGGGTCTGGGGCACTCGAGTGACTTCACATGGTCTCCTGGGTCTGTCTGCATTATTATCTCAGCTTTTCTACTGATGGATGATGTATTGTTTTTTGTTGTTTTCAATGGTGTTGCATATGAAAGAATTCAAAACAGGAAACTGTCCAAAGTCACTCAGACAGGTATCATCAGGCAGAGCTAGACCTGAAATTCAGGCAGTCTTGTTATTGTAGCCACTGTGGGCTTATTGGCTGAATGGGTTCAACATAGGGTCCTGCTTTGATACACCTATTCACAGTTTAAATCACCAAGTCACAGAAAATCATTTAACAGTCACTAGGCAAGTCAGATACGGACAGGACACACAAACAGAAGACAGTTTATCTCTTTTATCGGTGTTTAGACTTAATCTGGAGATAGCAAGAAAGCAATAGAGGCTCTTATCTCTAACAGAGGCAGGTTAGGGCAACAAATTATGAGAGAGATAGAAAACAACAAGGGCTGCTGGCCTCACCTGGTTCTCTTTTTATTTATTCTTGACAAATGTGATTTATGAATACAAGCTCTTTTGTCCCATTATAGAATGGAGCTATCAGCTTTGTGTCCTGACACCATATTTTGTTCTAAGCCATCCTGTCTACTCTTATGCATTTCCTGCCCACATTTGTACACCAACTTGTCAGTTCCATAAATCATTATAGATAAGCAAATCCTTTTCTTAACCTTTTGGAGAGATAACATGACCAATATTTTCTGAACATATTCTTGCCAGGCTTGCTTTGGGGAGATAAATGTGGCCTGTCTTAATGGTGCATCACTACACAATAGCATGATTTATGAAGGGAGAGTAGGGCTTATTTGTTGTGGTTTACTCAGAGACCTTTAAAATGTCTTTTCTGGGAAGAACTCTAGTGAGTTGAAAGAAAACATAGTAAAGATTTTTGATAAAGATCTTGGGTTGGGTTTTTATAGCTATTTTAATATACTGAGGTGGGGGTGGTAGAATGTGGAAATTTTAATAAAGCCACTTGAATGATCTAGATATTCTTTTTGAGGAGTGTGAACCTTCGTTATTTATTTTTTCTGTATGTTTACATAGACTTCACTATAAAGGTTTCAGCTAAGCAGCCTCTTTCCAGCTTCCAAAGCATGTATTTACAGTGGTGCTCTAGAATGAAGAGAATTTAAGATACAGAGAAGAAATAGAATGTATGCAGCCCATGGGAAGAGCCTGTTACTATAACATTGCATGTTAAGAAAGGACATTATCAGTAGAAAACCATATCAAGCACAAAAGTAGGAGAAGGAAAATGTGTCATGGTTGACACACAGGCTGTGGAGTCAAGCAGAGGTGGGTTTTAATCCCTGCTGGTCAATGAAGTAACTTGTGCAAGTGCTTATCTTGAGTTCACCTGTTTTGGTTTCTTGTAAAATGAGGATAATGTGTACCTCAGAGTGTTGTAAGGCTTAAAAGAAACAGTATTATGGCCTTCCATGAGGGACCTTTTTCCTCCTAGGTATGGAGAATTGGAATGACTAACCCACTCCTCAGTTCATAAGGTCTGATGCTTAGCCTTATTTCTCACACAGCCTCTCTTTTAGTATTTTATCCCTTGTCCCTTCATTTCCAATCCTGTTTCCTGTTCCTAACAGGCACTGTACTCTTGCATGTCTTCCCAGAGACTCACATGGCTTCTGGTATAAGCTCTTATGAACAAGGGCCTACATCATAGCCTTCAAATCACTGGACCCACACCCTGTGTGATGAGTTGGAGAGCTGAGATTCAGCTTCCAGGCCGTCATCTTAATTTAGTTCAGTCCATAGAAATCTATGGAATTCCCCAATATTGGGCAGGATGAGGCTGGGGCTTTATTTATTTTAGGATATACATATACACATACATATATATACACAAACAGGATATATTGCTAATAATCACCATGGTCACATTTGAGTACTTCCCTTGGGAAGCTATACATTGATGACAGTGCCTAGTCTAGGCTTCAAAGCAATTTTGGAACTCTTTTTCTGGAATGGCCATTAGAGCTGTCACCATACAAGCTCTAGCAATTATGTTAACCAACTCATCCCAGAAAAAGTGCTAAATACCTCAATGCCAAATATCACTATGGTCACCAGATGGCCAAGGGGAGTACTTCAGTGTTACCATAGTGATATTCAGCAATGAGGTATATAGCACTTTATTTTTTAGGGTGAGTCTGTGACCTTTATTGTCCAACCATATATATATATGTTGCAACACACACACACACACACACACATGAATACACATATACATATATGTGCTCTCTCCTTTTCCTTTTTAGGGGATATCACAGAGTTTTTGTTTTTGGTAAGCATTCATGCATATTTTTCATGTAGATCTGCAATTTTTTTTTTTATAGTTCCCACTTTTTCCTTTTTGCTACTGAAGTAAGGAAAACCCTCTTTGGATCTGACCTTTACCACTTATTATGGATGGGAATTGTTGCCTTGGGCCTGTTCTAATTCTGCTTGAATTTCATTTGGAGGCTGATGTTCCAATGAGCTAATGATTTCTAGCCCCGTTCATTTCAGGTCCTGTGGTGGGGAAAATAAGGAATCTTCATTTTGTTTTTTAATTTCCACTACTTTTTTTCTTTCTTAAATGAAGTTCATGACAATCTTTAGTCCCTTTTATCTACTACTGTTATAGCACATAAGCTTCCTTTCTTAGGGACTTTGTTTTCACAGACTACCAGTTTTCACCCCTCTTCCTGGAGGATTTTTTTCTTTAATTTTTACTTCAAAATATTGAGTGGCTATGATACCTTATATGTAGTATAAGGTATACGTAGTATACCTTAGATAGCATAAGGAATACTTAGATACCCTGTACTACATATAAGGCTTAAGGGGGGCTTTTAGTGTACCCATCACCAGAATGGTGTTCATTGTACCTGACGGATAAGTTTTTTTATTTTTTTTATTTTATTATTAAATCATAGCTGTGTACATTAATGCGACCATGGGGCACCATACACTGGTTTTATAACCGTTTGACACATTTTCATCACACTGGTTAACATAGCCTTCCTGGCATTTCCTTAGTTATTGTGTTAAGACATTTATAGTCTACATTTACTAAGTTTCACATATACCCTTGTAAGACGCACTGCAGGTGTAATCCCACCAATCCTCCTCCCTCTGCCCATCCTCCCATCTCCCTCCCCTACTTCACCCTCTTCCCCCTATTCTTAGGTTATAACTGGGTTATAGCTTTCATGTGAAAGCCATAAATTAGTTTCATAGTAGGGCTGAGTACATTGGATACTCTCTCTTCCATTCTTGAGATACTTTACTAAGAAGAGTATGTTCCAGCTCCATCCATGTAAACATGAAAGAAGTAGTGTCTCCATCTTTCTTTAAGGTTGCATACTATTCTATGGTGTACATAGACCACGATTTATGAATCCATTCATGGATCGATGGGCACTTGGGCTTTTTCCATGACTTAGCAGTTATGAATTGGGCTGCAATAAACATTCTGGTACAAATATCTTTGTTATGATGTGATTTTTGGTCTTCTGGGTATATACCTAGTAGAGGACTTACAGGATTGAATGGCAGATCTATTTTTAAATCTCTAAGTGTTCTCCAAACATCTTTCCAAAAGGAATGTATCAATTTGCATTCCCACCAGCAGTGTAGAAGTGTTCCCTTTTCTTAACATCCACGCCAACATCTCTGGTCTTGAGATTTTGTGATATGGGCTAATCTTACTGGAGTTAGATGATATCTCAAAGTAGTTTTGATTTGCATTTGTCTGATGCTTAAGGATGATGAGCGTTTTTTCATATGTCTGTAGGCTGTGCACCTGTCTTCTTCAGAGAAGTTTCTCTTCAAGTCCCTTGCCCAGCCTGCGATGGGATCACTTGTTCTTTTCTTGCTTATATGTTTGAGTTCTCTGTGGATTCTGGTTATTAAACCTTTTTCGGAGACATAGCCTGCAAATATCTTCTCCCATTCTGAGGCCTGTCTGCTTGCTTTACTTACTGTGTTCTTGGCTGTGCAGAAGCTTTTTAGTTTGATCAGGTCCCAGTAGTGTATTTTTGAAGCTGCTTCAATTGCCTGGATGGGTCCTCCTCATAAAATACTCCCCCAGACCGATTTCTTCAAGGGTTTTCCCTGCACTCTCTTCTAGATTTTTTATACTTTCATGTCTTAAGTTTAAATCTTTAATCCAGTGAGGGTCTATCTTAGTTAATGGTGAAAGGTGTGGGTCCAGTTTCAGTCTTCTACAGCTCACCAGACAGTTCACCCAGCACCATTTGTTAAATAGGGAATCTTTTCCCCACTAAATGTTTTTAATTGGCTTGTCAAAGATCAAATAACGGTAAGTAGTTGGATTCATCTCTTGGTTCTCTATTCTCTTCTAGATATCTACTTCTCTGTTTTTGTGCCAGTACCATGCTGTTTTGATCATTATCGATTTGTAGTATAGTCTGAGGTCTGGTAGCATGATTCCTCCTGTTTTGTTTTTATTTCTGAGTAATGTCTTGGCTATTCGAGGTTTTTTCTGATTCCATATAAAATCAAGTATTGTTTTTTCAAGATCTTTGAAGTATGACAGTGTAGCTTTAATAGGGATTGCATTAAAATTGTATATTGCTGTGGGTAATATGGACATTTTAACAATGTTGATTCTTCCCAGCCATGAGCATGGAATGTTTTTCCATTTGTTAATATTTTCAGCTATTTCTTATCTTAGAGTTTCATAGTTCTCTTTATAGAGATCTTTCACATCCTTTGTTAGATAAACTCCCAAATATTTCATCTTCTTTGGCACTACTATGAATGGAATAGAGTCCTTAACTGTTTTTTCAGCTTGACTATTGTTGGTATATATAAAGGCTACCGATTTATGAATGTTGATTTTGTAACCTGAGACGTTGCTGTATTCCTTGATCACTTCTAAGAGTTTGGTAGTAGAATCCCTGGAGTTTTCCAGGTGTTCAATCATATCATATGCGAAGAGCAAAAGTTTGATCTCTTCTGAACCTATATGGATATCTTGATCGCCTGTTCTTCCCTAATTGCGATGGCTAAAACTTCCATTACAGTATTAAAGAGCAGTGGAGACAAGGGGTAGCCTTGTCTGGTTCCTGATCTGAGTGGAAATGATTTCAATTTAACTCCATTCAATATGATATTGGCTGTGGGTTTGCTGTAGATGGCCTCTATCAGTTTAAGAAATGTTCCTTTGTACCAATTTTCTATGTGTTCTGATCATGAAGGGATGCTGGATATTATCAAAAGCTTTTTCTGCATCAATTGAGAGAATCATATGGTCTTTGGTTTTTAATTTCTTTATGTGCTGAATTATACTTATAGATTTTTGTACATTGAACCAGCCTTGAGACCCTGGGATAAAACCGACTTGGTCATGATGTATAATTTGTTTGATGTGTTGCTGGATTCTGTTTGTTAGGATCTTGTTGAATATTTTTGCATGTATATTCATTAGTGATATTGGTCTTTAATTTTCTTTTCCTGTTAAGTCTTTTCCTGGTTTGAGGATCGTGGTGATATTTGCTTCATAGAACGTGTTGGTTAGTCTTCCTTCTTTTTCTACATTTTGGAACATGTTGAGTAATATAGGTACTAGTTCCTCTTTAAAGGTTTGGTAGAATTCTGACATGAAGCCATCTGGTCTGGGCTTTTCTTTTTAGGGAGATTTTGTATGGTTGATGCTATTTCAGAACTTGATATTGGCCTGTTCAAAATTTTCACTTGATTCTGTCTAAGTCTTTGAAGGTGACATGCTCCCAACTATTGGTCAATTTTCTTCAAATTTTCATATTCTTGAGAATAAAGTTTCTTGTAATATTCATTAAGGAGTTTTTTAATTTCTGAGTAGTCTGTTGTTATTTCATCTTTGTCATTTCTAATTGATGAGATTAGAGATTTTACTCTTTTTTTCATGGTTAGGTTAGCCAAAGGTTTATCTATTTTATTGACCTTTTCAAAAACCCAACTTTTTGATTTATTTACCTGTTGTATAATTCTTTTGTTTTCAATTTCATTTAATTCTGCTCTAATTTTGGTTATTTCTTTTCTTCTACTGGGTTTCTGGTTGGAATGCTCTTCCTTTTCCAGTTGCTTGAGATGTCCCATTAAGTTGTTAACTTCCTCTCTTTCTGTTCTCTTGAGGAAGGCTTGCAGTGGTATAAATTTCCCTCTTGGGACTGCCTTTGTGGTATTCCAGAGGTACTGATATTTCGTGTCTTCATTGTCATTTTTTTCCAAAAATTTGGCAATTTCCTTTTTAATCATATCTCTGTCCCAGCTATCATTGAGCATAAGGTTATTTAACTTCCATGTTTGTGTATGAGTATGCAGATTCCTGTTGTTATTGAGTTCAACTTTTATTCTATGGTGGTCCGAGAAGGTGCAAGAAATAATTTTTATTCCTTTAAATTTATGGAGGTTAGTCTTGTGATCCATTTTGGAGTATGTTTTGTGGGGTGATGAGAAGTATGTGTATTCAGCTTTGTTGGGATGAAATATTCTGTAGATGTCTGCTAAATCCAAATGTTGAATGGTCAGATTTAAATCTAAACTACCAAAGCAGTTTTGAAGTCTTTGACTATTATGGAGCTGGAGGAAATCAAGTTGCTCATGTCTGTTTGAGTTTCTCTTATAAATTGTGGTGCATTCTGGTTGGGTGCATAGATATTCATAATTGAAATCTCATCATATTGAGTATTACCCTTAACAAATATGTAGAGACCATTCTCATCTTTCCTGACATTTGTTGGTTAAAGCCTATTGTGTCTGCAAATAGAATTGTAACACCTGCTTTTCTCTGATTACCATTTACCTGAAATATGGATGACCATCCTTTCTTCCTGAGTCTGTATTTATCTTTTAAGGTAAGATGTGACTCTTTTATGCAGCATATATCTGGCCTGAGTTTTTGTATCCAGTCAGTTAACCTGTGCCTCTTTTGAGGACAGTTTAAGCTGTTCACATTAATGGAGAATATTGATAAGACTTGTAAAATTTTGGCTATCGAGTTTTTAGAAAGTCCAGTGGACATTTTTAATCCTTTTGCCACTGTGGAAGTTGGTGTTTGATCAAAAGTGTCTGAGTAAGTTTACTTTTGTGGTAGAGGATTGGGCTGGTCATTATGGAGGATAGGTCTGAGAATATCCTGACAACCTGGTTTGGTTATTCCAAATTGCTTCAACATATGAATATCATTAAAGCATTTAATTTCTCCATCATAAATGAAACTCAGTTTAGCTGGATACAGGATCCAGGGTTGAAAGTTATTTTGCTTTAGGAGATTAAACGTCAACGACTACCCTCTTCTGTCATGAAAAGTTTCAGCACAGAGATCTGCAGTCATTCTAATATTCTTCCCTTTATAGGTAATGGATTTCTTACATCTGGCTTTTTTTCAGAATTTTCTCTTTAATTTATCACTAGTGAAGTTAATTATGATATGCCTGGGGGATGTCTTATTGGGATTTAGTCATGCTGGTGTTCTGAAACTGTGTGCTATCTGAATTTCAGAATCTCTTGGCATGTCTGGAAAATTCTCTTTCATAATTTCATGGACAAGGGCTTCTGGGCCTTGGGAGGCCACTTCCTCACTTTTAGGGATTCCAATGAGGCAGATATTAGCCTTCTTCAAATTATCTCAGAGCTCTCTGAGAGAATGATCCATTTTTGCTCTCCATTTCTCTTCCTGTTTGAGAGTTTGGGAATGTTCAAAGGCTTTGTCTTCAATGTCAGAAATCCTTTCTTCTGCTTGCTCCACTCTGTTACTGAGGGATTCTACTGTATTTTTCAGATCTTTCAGGGCTGCAAATTCTTGCTTCAGGGTGTCAAAATCTTTCGTGGTTTTGTCTTTAAATTTGTTAAATTCTTGAGACAACATTTGAATTTCTCCTCAAATTTCTAATTCTGACTTTTGAATTGCTCTACGAATTTCTTTTTTTTATTTATTTCTTTTTTTTTTATTGTTAAATCATAGCTGTGTACATTAGTGAAATCACCTGTACCCATTCTGAGATGCACCATAGATGTGGCCCCACTGCTCTACGAATTTCTAATTCCAAATTTTCCTCCATTCTATTAATCTTGTTTGCAATCCAAATTCTGAATTCAATTTCTGACATCTCGGCCAGCTGTTTATGTATGTGATCTTCAGTAACATCTGCCATATCTTTCCTTGGGGGGGTTGATCTATTCTGGTTATTCATGTTACCAGAGTTTTTTCTGCTGATTCTGCCCTATGATCGTTTTACACCATTTGATTTTTTTCCTGGAGTTTTGTCGAGGACCTGTACAGTGCTACAGCCTGAGAAACTGGAGACCTTTTTGGTGTGGTGGATCTAAGTGGTTCTGTCTTGGTTTCAGCTGGTGTCTGTTTGCCCTATTGAAACAGTTACTCTGAGTTGAAGTCTCAGTTGTGGAGAAATACCAGCAATTAAATCACCGCACCCCCCACAGGCAACAATTGGAAAAGGAAAATCAAACCTTCCTACAACCACACACCCAGGGCACCACTTGAATAGTCCTCGGGTGATTAGCTCAGTTCAAAAGTTCCAAATCAATTGTCTCAGTCAGCACCTGTCTCAGGTGGGAGAGTTTAAAAGGTCTCTGGCAACTGGATCCCAGGGGTCTGGTGACAACTCAGATATTGCTTATTCCTGTGCTCCATGGAGTCAGGAGAACCCACCCAGCAAATTGATCAGTCTGGGAAGGTTGATGCCTCTCCTTCCCCACCTTGCATCTCTGTCACACCCAGTCACTGATAGCCCTGCAGGGCTGTGACCCAGTTGACTCTAGTGAACAGATACTCCAGGAGTTTGCACCTGCCCGAATCACAAGTTAATCTATATCTGCTCAGCCAGGCTGATGCACTCTGCCTCTATCCAGTATGTCAGGTGAGGCCTGACAACCTCAGGTGCTTGATGGAGGCCGTTCCAGCCCTGCCTCTGATTTATGTTACTGACAGAACAGAACAGAACAACTTTGCGGGAATTTGTTTCTGTCCCTGCTAAATTCCCCTGCAGAAGAGAAGCTGTTTTGAGTTCCCAGAGCCTGTGCCTCAGGCCCTGTCTTTGCTTCTGCAGGTTTGTATTTGGTTACCTGTCAGTTCTAGCCTCCTGCCTTCCTTTATTTATAGGCTGACGATCCCCTGAGGGCCAGGTGCATCTTAGGCTCAGTAAAGCTGTCCTCTGGGTCAGCCCTTCCCTGGTAACTTCCTGGCTCTGTGTGTGCATTTTCTAGTCCCCGTGCTCTACCCAGGCCAGTACTGCTTCAGGCAAACCCTTTACTCATTAGGCCTGTGTTTCCATACCAGATCTGTTCCGCGGTGATTGCCACCTGAAGTGATGCCCAGCCTCCTCTGGTTGCCCAGGGAGACAGGGAGTGTGGCTTCAGAATATCCGGGAGTGAGCCCTATTGTTGCCAAAAACTGCTGGTGTTCTGCGCCTCGGGGCACCACTGCTCCCGTGTGGTTCCCTCTCAGCTGACCCTCCTGTCCTCATTCCCATGCTGCAGATCTGCACTGACCAGCTATAGTCTAGGCCCTGTCCACACCCCTCGAGAAATCACCCAAGAATCTGGACTCCTGGTGGACAGGCCTCCAGACCTCAGAGTGAGAGCGGAGGGGAGTGCTGGGAGCTCAGAATTGCAGGTACAGAATATATACAATTTTGTACAGTTTTGTGCTTGATAGGAGAATGCCATGGCACCTTAGTAGGGGAAGTTGGTCCAGTTTTTAGAGGATCTCTCCCGTGGAGTGTGGTGAGACGACCTTTGAACTCTGCTAGTTTGTTTGTGGGACACTTCGAGCCGTTTTCCTGGTGTAGGGTACTCCCATCCATTTGGTGATGGATTTTGTACCTTTTGTTTGTATCCTGGGGGTTACAGCTCACCTCAGTGGGGTTGATGTGCGTATTTCAACCTTCTCTCTTGGTGCAGCTCTGATCTACCAGGTTACTTGCTATATTTCTGTCCTTTAACTCTCCTTTTGGATGTGAGCCTCTGTGGAAAGCTGGCTTCAGTCAGCCATCTTGTCTCCGCCCTCAACAGGTAAGTTTTTACCCATCATCTCCCTCATGCTATTGCATTCTTGGCTTCCAATGTCCTTTATATCTCCTGTGCTCATGTGTGCCAATCATTTAGCTCCCAATTATTAGCTAGTACATGTGATGTTTGCTTTGCCATTCCTGAGACACTTCACTTAGAATAATAGTTCCAGTCCCATTCAAGTTGATGCAAAAGACATTATTTCATTCCTTTTAATGGCTGAGTAGTACTCCATAGTATATATATGCTACATTTTCTTTGCTCAGGAACTGACGGGCACTTAGCTGGATTCCACATTTTTGTAATTGTGAATTGTGCTGCAATAAACATTAGTATATAAGCCAGGCATGGTGGCTCATGCCTATAATCCTAGTACTCTGGGAGGCTGAGGCATGTGGATTGCCCTGAGCTCATGGGTTCGAGACCTGCCTGAGCAAGAGCAAGAGCCTGTCTCAAAAAATAGCTGGGTGTTGTGGTGGATACCTGTAGTCCCAGCTTCTTGGGAGGCTGAGGGATGCAAGCTCAAGAATTTGAGGTTGCTATGAACTATGAAGTCATGGCACTCTACTGAAGGTGACAAAATGAGACTCTGTCTCAAAAAAAAAAATACACAAATAACAAAAAATATTTGGTGAATATGACTTTCTGATAAAATTACTTATTTTCTTTTGGATAGATATCCAGTAGTGTGATTACTGGATCAAATGGTAAGTCTCCATGCATTTATTTGAGGAATCTCCATACTGTTTTCCTTAGAGGTTGTACTAATTTGCAGTCTCACTAACAGTATATAAGCATTCCTATCTCTTTGCATCCACTCTAGTAGGTATTATTTCTTTACTTTTTAATAATGGCCATTCTAACAGAGGTAATGTGGTCCTTCATTTTTGTTTTAATTTGCATGTCCAAAGACTTTAGTTCATGTCTTTTGCCCATGTTTTGATGAGGTGGATCATTTTTTTCTTACTGATTTATTTAGATATTGGCCTCTTTAAAAATTTTAATTCAAATTAATATGAGGGTACAATATTTAGGTTACATTGTTCTCACATCCAGGGTAAAGTTCCATTTATAGAAGAGCCCCTCACCCAGAGGGTGTATTATAACCCTCACAATATGCACATTAGGAGAGATCTCACCTCATGCCTTCCCTCCTTTTGCCATATATCCTCCTCTACCCACCTCTTGCTTCCCTCTACCCCCAAACTGGACTATAATAGTGTTTTATTGTTCTTAGGAACATGTAATTGTTTATATATTGATTTCATATTAGTATGGAGTACATTGAATGTTTATTTTTCCATTCTTGTAATACATTACTAAGAAGAATGTATTTCAACTCCATCCAGGTAAATGTAAAAGATGTAAAGTCTGCATCCTTTTTAATGGCTGAATAATATTTCATGGTATACATGTACCACAATTTGTTGATTCATTCATGGATTCATGGGCACTTGGGTTGCTTCCATGACTTGGCAATTATGAATTCAGCCACAATAAACATTCTAGTGCAAATGTCTTTGTGGTAAAATGATTTTTGTTATTCTGGGAAGATACCTAGTAATGGGATTGCAGGGTCAAATGGAAGGTCTACTTTTATATCTTTGAGGATTCTCCATACTTTTCTCCAAAAGGGCTGTATTAGTTTGCAATACCACTAGTAGTGTAGAAGTGTTCCCTTCTCTCTACATCCATGCCAGCACCTGGTGTTTTGGGACTTTGTGATCTGGACTAATCTTGCCAAGGTTAGATGATATCTTAGAGTGGTTTTGATTTGCATTTATCTGAAGATTAAAGATGATGAACATTTTTTCATATGTTTGTTGGCCATTCAACTGTCATCCTTGGAAAAGTTTCTGTTCAAATCTCTTGCCCACTTATAGAGAGGGTTGTTTGCACTTTTCTTATTATTTAATTTGAGTTCTCCGTAGATTCTAGTTATCAGGCCTTTGTTGGATTCATGACATGCAAAAATCTCTCATTCTGAGGGCTGTCTGTTTGCTCTGTTTGTGGTACTCTTAGCTATGCAAAAGCTTCTTAGTTTGGTCAAATCCCAGTTATTTCTTTTTGGTGTTACTGCAATTGCTAGGGGGGGTCTTCCTCATAAAGTGTTTTTCATAGGCCAGTATCTTCAAGTGTTTTCCCCACACTCTCTTCTAGACTTTTTATTGTTTTGTGTCTTAAGTTTAAATCTTTTATTCAGCAAGAGTCAGTTTTTGTCAGTGGTGAGAGTTGTGGGTTCAGTTTCAGTCTTCTGCATGTGGATAATGAATTCTCTCAGCACCATTTATTAAATAAGGGTTCTTTTCCCCATTGCATGTTTTCGTTAGGCTTATCAAAGATTAAGTAATGACATGTAGCTGGGTTCATCTCTAGATTCTCTATCCTATTCTGTAGATCCATGTCCCTATTTTTGTGCAAGTACCATGATGTTTTGATCACCATAGCCTTATAATATAACCTGAAGTCCAGCTATGTGATGCCTGCAGATTTGTTTTTATTTCTAAGAACTGTATTTGCTATTTGGGTTTTTTCCTAGTTCCATATGAATTGAAGTACTATTTTTTCAAGATCTTTAAAGTATAACATTGGTGCTTTGATGGGGATTGCATTGAATCAATAGATTGTTTTGGATAGTATGGACGTTTTAACAATGTTGATTCTCCTCAACCATGAGCATGGTATATTCTTCCATTTGTTGACATCTTCTGCCATTTTCTTTCTCAAAGTTTTATAATTCTCTTTATAGAGATCTTTCATGTCTTTTGTTAGATATATTCCCAGGTATTTCATCATTTTTAGTGCTATTATAAAAGGAATAGAGCCTTTGATTTTGTTCTTAGGTTGACAATTGTTGGCATATATGACAGCTACTGATATGTGAGTATTAATTTTGTAATCTGAGACACTGCTGTATTCCTTGATCACTTCTAAGAGCTTTGTAGTTGATTGCCTGGGGGTATCCATGTATAAGATCATGTTATCTGCAAAGAGGGAGAGTTTGACCTATTCTGTCCCCATTTGGATTCCTTTGATCTCCTCTTGCCTGATTGCAATGGCTAGGGCTTCCAAAACTATGTTAAATAACAGTATAGACCATGGGCATCCTTTCCTGGATCCAGATTTGAGTTGGAATGCTTTCAGTTTTACTCCATTCAATGTGATATTGGCTATGAGTTTGATGTAGATAGCCTCTATAAGCTTAAGGAATGTCCTTCTTAGCCTGTGGAGTGTTTTAATTATAAAAGGATGCTCAATATTGCTGAAAGCCTCTTCTGCATCAATTGAAAGAATCATATGGTCTTTGTTTTTGATTCTATTTATGTGGTGTATTATATTTATAGATTTGCATATGTTGAACCAACCTTGTGTTTCTGGGACAAAATCCACTTGATCATGTTGTATAACCTTTTAAATGTGTTGCTGTATTCTGTTTGCTAATATCTTATTGAATATTTTTGCATTGATATTCATTAATGATGTTGGTCAATAGTTTTCTTTTTTTTGTTGGGTCCTTTCCTGGCTTGGGGATCAGGGTAATATTTGCTATATTTTGGAACAGTTTATGCAATATAGGAATTAGTTTCTCTTTGAATATTTGTTAGAATTCTGGTGTGAAACAATCTGGTCCAGGGCTTTTCTTTTTTGGGAGATTTTGTATAATTGATGCTATTTCAGTACTTGATATTGGTCTATTCAAGATTTCTAAATCTTTCTGGATGAGGTTTGGGAGGTATTGTGCTTCCAGATATAGGTGGATATCAGCCTTTTATCAGATGTATAGCTTATGAATATTTTTCCCATTCTATAAATCTACTAACACTGATGATTATTTCAGAATCATCAGAAACAGGAGTTTTTTTATTTAAATTGATGAAAGAAATCATGCATTATAGAAAAGAAAAAAAAAAAACAAAAAACGGAAGAACATCCCATGGCCATGTATTGATAGAATCAACACTGTTAAAATGTCCATAATGCCCAAAGGGATTTACAGATTCAATGCAATCTCCGTCAAAGTAACAACATCATTTTTCACAGATCTAGAAAAAAAATGATTCTACACTTCATTTGAAACCAAAAAAGAGTCCAAATAGCCAAAGCAATCTTAACAATAACAAAAAATAAATCTGGAGGCATCACATTACTTAACTTCAAATTATACCACAAGGCTATAGTAACCCAAACAGCATGCACTGGTATAAAAGTATAGACATTGACCAATGGAACAGAATAGAGAACCCAGAAATAAAACCATCTAATAACCAACTGACCTCTGACAAAGCAGACATCAACCTACACTGGGGAAAAGAAAGCGTATTCAATAAATAGTGCTGAGGAAACTGGATAGCCACATGCAGAAGAATTAAACAGTACCCTAATCTCTCACCATGAAGAAAATTAATTCCAGATGGATAAAAGATTTAAATGTAAGACATGAAACTGTGAAAATTTTACAAGAAAACAAACATAGGAAAAACTTTTCTTGATATTGGCAAAGAATTTATGACTAATATTCCAAAGGCAAATACAGCAATAACATAAATAAATAAGAAAGACTCAATCAAATAAAAAGCTCCTCTGGGGTTGTTTTTTGGAGTTGCATGGTGCAATTAGATATAAAAAGAATGATCCTGAGGGAGGGGGAATTATGAAGGAGGGGGAATTATGAGAGTGGGAGGTACAGAACTTTGATTGCCACCAAACTAATAAGACCAAAAAGAGAAGTTTTGTTTTATAAACTTTGAAGGTATTAATGAAGTTTTCTAAATTTTTTAAAATTTCACTTATAGATTCTGCACCATAAAATAGCCCTTTCATGCCTTTAGTTCTGTTTAATTTGATGTTACGAACATTTAAAAATTATTATTGTTTTGTACATAGTTTTATTTTTAACTTTTGTGCTATTTTCCATTAGTTGTCTTTACAAGTAGGATATGATTGGGTTTACTTTTTAGTCCAAGCTCAGAATTTTCTCTCTTTGATAGGAGAATTTAGTTCAAGCCATTTTTATTCTGATTGCAGTATTTAGTCTTTTGACAATTTCTTATGTATTTATTTGTCTACACACTTTCTTCAACATTTCCCAGTCACATCTAGTGCTGATTTTGTAGCATGGGAGTGAGGAGAGGATGGTTGGCTGAGAGGGAACCACGCCAGAGCAGTGGTGCCCTGAGGCACAGAGCAGCAGCCACTTTTGGCAACAATAGGGCTCACCTCCGGATATTCCAAAGCCACACTTTTTGTCTCTCTAGGCAACCAGAGGAGGCCGGGCATCTTCTCAGGTGGCAACTACCATGGAACAGATCTGGGATGGAAACACAGGCCCTGGGAATTTAGCCAGGACAGAAACAAATTCTGGAAAGTTGTTCTGTTCATTCGGTAACATCAAACAGGGGCGGGGATGGAAGTGAGCGAACACCCCCCAGCCTCCATCAAGTGCCCCAGGTTGTCAGGCCTCACCTCCCCCTGCTGGATAGAGGTAGAGAGCAGTGGCCTGGCTGAGCAGATATAAATTTCCTTGTGATTCAGGCAGGTGCAACCCCCTGGAGTATCTGTTCACTAGAGGCAACTGGGTCACAGCCCTGCAGGGCTATCAGTGACTGGGTGTGACAGAGATGCAAGGTGGGGAAGGAGGCATCAACCTTCCCAAACTAATCTAGTTGCTGGGTGGGTCCTCCTGACTTCATGGAGCGCCTGAGCAAGTCATACTTGAGTTGTCAGCAGACCCCAGTGATCTAGTTGCCAGAGACCTTTCAAACTCTCCCACCTAGGACAGGCGCTGCTGAGATAATTGATTTGGACCTTTTGAACTGAGCCAATCGCCTGAGGACTATTCAGTGGTGCCCTGGGTGTGTGGTTGTAGGAAGGTTTAATTTTCCTTTTCCAATAGTTACCTGTGGGGGGCGAGGTGACTTAATTGCTGGTATTTCTCCACAGCTGAGACGTCAACCAAGTGTAACTGTTTCACTAGGGTCGGACAGAGACCAGCTGAAATCAAGACAGAACCACTTAGCCCCACCACACCAAACAGGTCCCCAGTTTCTCAGGCCGTAGCACTGTATGGGTCTTCGACAAAGCTCAGGGGGAAAAGTCAAATGGTGTAAAATAATCATAGGGCATAATCAGTGGAAAAACTCTGGTAACATGAATAACCAGAATAGATCAACCCCCCCAAGGAACGATATGGCAGAAGTAACTGAAAATCCCATTTATAAACAGCTGGCCAAGATGTCAGAAATCGAATTCAGAATTTGGATTGCAAACAAGATTAATAGAATGGAAGAAAATTTGGAATTAGAAATTCGAGGAACAATTCAAAAGTCGAAATTACAAATTCGAAGAGAAATTCAAAAGTTGTCTCATGAATTTAAGAATTTAAAGACAAAAGCACCAAAGATTTTGATGCACTGAAGCAAGAATTTGCAGCCCTCAAAGATCTGGAAAATAAAGTAGAACCCCTCAGTAATAGAGTGGAGAAAGCAGAAGAAAGAATTTCTGACATTGAAGGCAAAGCTTTTGAATGCTCCCAAACTCTCAAAGAGGAAGAGAAATGGAGAGCAAAAATGGATCATTCTCTCAGAGAGCTCTGGGAGAATTTGAAGAAGGCTAACATCCACCTCATTGGAATCCCAGAAAGTGATGAAGTGGCCTCGCAAGGCCCAGAGGCCCTTGTCCATGAAATTATGAAAGAGTATTTTCCAGACATGCCAAGAGATTCTGAAATTCAGATAGCAGATAGTTTCAGAACCTCAACACAACTCAATCCGAATAAGACATCCCTCAGGCATATCATAATTAACTTCACTAAAGTTAATATGAAGGAGAAAATTCTGAAAGCAGCCAGATGTAAGAAATACATTACCTACAAAGGGAAGAATATTAGAATGACTGCAGATCTCTCTTCTGAAACCTTTCAAGCAGAAGAGGGTGGCCATCGAATTTTAATCTCCTAAAACAAAATAACCTTCAACTTCAAATCCTGTATTCAGCTAAACTGAGTTTCATTTATGATGAAGAAATTAAATACTTTAATGACATTCATATGTTGAAGAAATTTGCCATAACCAAACCAGTTCTTCAGGATATTCTCAGACCTGTCCTCCATAATGACCAGCCCAATCCTCTACCACAAAAGTAAACTCACTCAGAAACTTTTGATCAAACTCCAACTTCCACAGTGGCGAAAGGATTAAAAATGTCCACTGGATGTTTGAAAAACTCGATACCCAAAATTTTACCAGACTTATCCATATTCTTCATTAATGTGAATGGCTTAAAGTGTCCTCCAAAAAGGCGCAGATTAGCTAACTGGATACAAAAACTCAGGCCAGATATTTGCTGCATACAAGAGTCACATCTTACCTTAAAAGACAAATGTAGACTCAGGGTGAAAGCATGGTCATCCATATTTCAGGCGAATGGTAATCAGAAAAAAGCAGGTGTTGCGATTCTATTTGCAGATACACTAGGCTTTAAACCAACGAAAGTCAGGAAAGATAAGAATGGTCACTTCATATTTGTTAATGTTAATACTCAATAT
This sequence comes from Nycticebus coucang, assembly GCF_027406575.1. NCBI lineage: Eukaryota > Metazoa > Chordata > Mammalia > Primates > Lorisidae > Nycticebus > Nycticebus coucang. Next base: position 81,203,498 of record NC_069787.1, on the reverse strand, counting down.
GATGAGATTTCAATTATTAATATTTATGCACCCTATCAGAATGTGCCTAAATTTATAAGAGGTACTCTAACAGATATGAGCAACTTGATTTCCTCCATCTCCATAATAGTCGGAGATTTCAACACTCCTTTTGCAGTGTTGGATAGATCCTCCAATAAGAAGCTGAGCAAAGAAATTTTAGATTTAAACCTAACCATGCAACATTTGGATCTAGCAGACATCTACAGAACATTTCATCCCAACAAAACTGAATACACATACTTCTCATCAGCCCACGGAACATACTCCAAAATCGATCACATCTTAGGTCACAAGTCTAACCTCAGTAACTTAAAAGAATAGAAATGATTCCTTGCATCTTCTCAGACCACCATGGAATAAAATTTGAACTCCGTAACAGCAGGAATCTGTATACTCATACAAAAACATGGAAGTTAAATAACCTTATGATGAATGATAGCTGGGTTATAGATGAGATTAAGAAGAAAATTGCCAAATTTTTGGAACAAAACGACAATGAAGATACGAATTACCAGAACCTCTGGGATACCGCTAAGGCAGTCCTACGAGGGAAATTTATAGCACTGCAAGCCTTCCTCAAGAGAATGGAAAGAGAGGCAGTTAATAACTTAATGGGACATTTCAAGCAACTGGAAAAGGAAGAACATTCCAACCCCAAACCCAGCAGAAGAAAAGAAGTAACCAAAATCAGAGTAGAATTAAATGAAATTGAAAACAAAAGAATTTTACAACAGATCAATAAATCAAAAAGTTGGTTTTTTGAAAAGCTCAATAAAATAGATAAACCTTTGGCTAACTTAACCAGGAAAAAAAAAGAGTAAAATCTCTAATTTCATCAATCAGAAATGACAAAGTTGAAATAACAAGAGACTCCTCAGAAATTCAAAAAATCCTTAATGAATATTACAAGAAACTTTATTCTCAGAAATATGAAAATCTGAAGGAAATTGACCAATACCTGGAAGCACGTCACCTTCAAAGACTTAGAATCAAGTGGAAATGTTGACCAGGCCAATATCAAGTTCTGAAATAGCATCAACCATACGAAATCTCCCTAAACGTAAAAGCCCAGGACCACATGGCTTCACATCAGAATTCTACCAAACCTTTAAAGAGGAACTATTACCTATATTACTCAACCTCTTCTAAAATATTGAAGAAGGAAGACTACCAGACACATTCTATGAAGGAAACATCATCCTGATCCCCAATCCAAGAAAAGACCCAACAAGAAAAGAAAATTATAGACCAATATCACTAATGAATATAGATGCAAAAATATTCAATAAGATCCTAACAAACAGAATCTAGCCATACATCAAACAAATTATACATCATGATGAAGTCAGTTTTATATTAGGGTATCAAGGCTGGTTCAATATACGTAAATCTGTAAGTATAATTCAGCACATAAACAAAAAACAAAGATCATATGATTCTCTCAATTGATGGAGAAAAAGCTTTTGATAATATCCAGCATCCCTTCATGATCAGAACACTTAGGAAAATTGGTATAGAAGGGACATTTCTTAAACTAATAGAGGCCATCTACAGCAAACCCGCAGCCAATATCTTATTGAATGGAGTTAAATTGAAATCATTTCCACTCAGATCAGGAACCAGACAAGGCTGCACATTGTCTCCACTGCTCTTTAACATTTTAATGGAAGTTCAGCCATCACATTTAGGGAAGAAAAGGCAATCAAGGGTATCCATATAGGGTCAGAAGAGATCAAACTTTTGCTCTTTGCAGATGAGATGATTGTATATCTGGAAAACACCAGGGATTCTACTACAAAACTCTTAGAAGTGATCAAGGAATACAGCAGCATCTCAGGTTACAAAATCAACATTCATAAATTGGTAGCCTTTATATATACCAACAATAGTCAAGCTGAAAAAAACAGTTAAGGACTCTATTCCATTCACAGTAGTGCCAAAGAAGATGAAATATTTGGGAGTTTATCTAACAAAGGGCATGAAAGATCTCTATAAAGAGAACTATGAAACTCTAAGAAAAGAAATAGCTGAAAATATTAACAAATGGAAAAACATTCCATGCTCATGGCTGGGAAGAATCAACATTGTTAAATGTCCATATTACCCACAGCAATATACAATTTTAATGCAATCCCTATTAAAGCTACACTGTCATACTTCAAAGATCTTGAAAAAATAATACTTCATTTTATATGGAATCAGAAAAAACCTTGAATAGCCAAGACATTACTCAGAAATAAAAACAAAGCAGGAGGAATCACACCACCAGACCTCAGACTATACTACAAATCGATAGTGATCAAAACAGCATGGTACTGGCACAAAAACAGAGAAGTAGATATCTAGAAGAGAATAGAGAACCAAGAGATGAATCCAGCTACTTACCATTATTTGATCTTTGACAAGCCAATTAAAAACATTCAGTGGGGAAAAGATTCCCTATTTAACAAATGGTGCTGGGTGAACTCCCTGGTGGCCTGTAGAAGACTGAAACTGGACCCACACCTTTCACCATTAACTAAGATAGACTCTAACTGGATTAAAGATTTAAACTTAAGACATGAAACTATAAAAATACTAGAAGAGAGTGCAGGGAAACCCTTGAAGAAATCGGTCTGGGTGAGTATTTTATGAGGAGGACCCCCCGGGCAATTGAAGCAGCTTCAAAAATACACTACTGGGACCTGATCAATCTAAAAAGTTTCTGCATGGCCAAGAACACAGTAAGTAAAGCAAGCAAACAGCCCTCAAATTGGGAGAATATATTTGCAGGTTATGTCTCCAACAACAGTTTAATAACCAGAATCCACAGAGAACTCAAATTTATAAGCAAGAAAAGAACAAGTGATCCCATTGCAGGCTGGGCAAGGGTCCTGAAGAGAAACTTCTCTGAAGAAGACAGGTGCACGGCCTTCAGACATATGAAAAAATGCTCATCATCCTTAATCATCAGAGAAATGCAAATAAAAACTACTTTGGGATATCATCTAACTCTAGTAAGGTTAGCCCATATCACAAAATCTGAAGACCGGAGATGTTGGCTTGGATGTGGAGAAAACTGAACACTTCTACACTGCTGGTGGGAATGCAAATTAATACATTCCTTTTGGAAAGATGTTTGGAGAACACTTAGAGATTTAAAAATAGATCTGCCATTCAATCCTATAAGTCCTCTACTAGGAAGACCTTCCTCTACCCAGTAGACCAAAAATCACATTATAACAAAGATATTTGCACCAGAATGTTTATTGCAGCCCAATTCATAATTGCTAATTCATGGAAAAAGCCCAAGTGCCCCTTGATCCATGAATGGATTCATAAATTGTGGTATATGTAAACCATGGAATATTATGCAGCCTTAAAGAAAGATGGAGACTTTACCTCTTTCATGTTCACATGGATGGAGCTGGAACATACTCTTTTTATTAAAGTATCTCAAGAATGGAAGAAAGAGTATCCAATGTACTCAGCCCTACTATGAAACTAATTTATGGCTTTCAAATGAAAGCTATAACCCAGTTATAACCTAAGAATAGGGGGAAGGGGGATGGGGAAGGGAGGTGGGAGGTGGGCGTAGGGAGGATGATTGTGGGATTACAACTGCAGTGCATCTTACAAGGGTATATTTGAAACTTAGTAAATGTAGAATGTAAATGTCTTAACACAATAACTAAGAAAATGCCAGGAAGGCTATGTGAACCAGTGTGATGAAAATGTGTCAAACCGTGTACAAAACAAGCATATGGTTCCCATGATCGCATTAATATACACAGCTATGATTTAATAATAAAAACAAACAAACAAAATATAAGAAAATCACAAAGCTATATTTAAAGAAACTTTAAAGGAAAAAAAAAGGCAAGAAACATAGATTGGAATTAAACGTGGGAGCTCAGGGGTCCATTGCTTATGGGATTCCAGCAATGGTCCAGAGTGTTTGCTCCACTCTATTTTATTGAAGTCTATTTGCCCAGCAGGTAAGATGAGGGAGGGAACAAAGACATCAGCAATTTCTCAGATTGATCATATCAGCTCCTATTGTTATTATTATTAACCTCAAGGGTAGCCTTCAATAATCTGAAATCTAAGCCTTGTATTGGGAGAGCCTCCTGCTTGAGGTCGCAGACACAGATTTCTAGGAAGGTGTTAAGCTCTGCTCATTCTCTGTGGAGTAAAACACCACCAGCATTAATCTCCTCTGAGGGATAGATGGGAGGGAGGCATTTTCCTCCCATCACCATCATAGAGGACTTTTCTCTGCAATAAGGGATATAAGCTCTTCTTCCCATATCTGAGAGCTTGAGCTACTCCCTGGGTCTCTGCCCTAGGCAAATGCAAATCACCACAATGAGTATCTGCTTTGCCTGTTTAATAGGCAGGAAATGCCCTAGAAGATGTATCTTTTCTAGGACTTGCCATAATCTCTTCTATGGCCATTACTCTCCTCAGAGTGCTCACAGACCAAGCAGGGTGTTTGTAAGCTGTATCTCCAACAGGCTAGAATTTCAGAAAAGGCGAGAAGCTTGCTAGCAATGGCTAGCTTAAATGTAAATTAGCTGACTTTTCTTTGTTCTGACTCACTCAGCTTACTTTTTAGTTCTCCTCTTTTTCTTGGGGTGCTTTCCTTTGCTAAGAATGGGGTCTTTGGTCCCCATTCTCCCAGCAGGGGTATGGAATGAAAGATCATTTGCCACAAAGGAGAATATAATAAGACAATATAATACTTCTAGCCTACATTCATTGAGAGATTACTCTGTGTGGCTCCTTTACATTTGTCATAAGTCTTCAACACCTTCATGAGGCAGGTACCGTTATTTTTCTTTTACCAATGAGGACAGTGAGGCTGACATTATATGACTTGCTTGGTCACAGAGCAAGCAGAGTGGCAGAGATGGCATTTCAGCTTAGTTGACAGACTGTAAAGTTTTGGTTTATTTCTTATTTGCTAGATAAAGATGATAGAAACACCTCCTCCTTTCTACTCTGCACCTTCAAAGAATCCAATAGGTGTGTAGGTGATACTTTGCATGTCCTGGAGCAGGTGGTAAAAGTTTGAGGTCATTGAGAGGCACAGGATGAGATTAGCCTGCTCACATGGACATTTTGTCCTCCTACCTGTGTTCCAGTGTTGGAAGTGTTCCAGTGCTACAAGTGTTGGACAGCTTTGCAATTCATGTACTGGGCCTTTGGTAAGACTTGGCTAGATGTGGCCAAAGCAACTAGAAGTTTTGGAAGTTCCATCCAGATTGCTTTCAGCTGGAAAACAAACAGAATCTACCTCATAATCCCTCTGGAGTCAACAGAAGAAGTTTTGGGTTTATTGTGCTCCTTGGTGGATTTGCTGACACATTTCTTTTTATTTAGGGCCAAATGTTCTGAAAGCAGAGTCTGCATTGTGTTTGCCAAACATGTGCAAGAACACAAACAAAACTCATGTTTGCAAGCCCCAAATAAGTGCTTCTTGTGTTTTAAGCACCTTTTGGAAACTATCCAGCACCACAGTGTGTAAGCTTTCTGAACAATTTTCTGTAATTGTTTATGCGGAGGATGTATATTCATAATCGCATGAATGTCTTTAATTGCCTTTGATTACACAGTACACTCTGTTTTACCCTCTTGAAGTGAGTGTTCTTTATATACCAATGGCTTCCTAAATTTGATACAGGTTCCTGCAGAGTGAAATTTTGTACAAAGGAATTTTCTAATTGGAGCTGGGGTGAAAGGAGAAGAAAGGAGAAATGGAAGGGCCACTAAATTCTAAACAAATGAAACAAGTATCCAAGTATATAAATTGTTACATATCAAACAACAGGCAGAGTAGAATTGGTACCTTGGCCAAGTTCCCGCTGGGTGCTGGATTTGTGCAGCCCTAAACATTATCTGCCGTTTGTGAGAGTTTTGTTGGGTAAATGTAAAGTTCAAATAGGTAGAACATAGACAAGACAGAAGAACATGTAGGGGAAGTGTATTTCATACTTTACATTCACGTATCCAGGCTCCCTAGTATACATCCCTAGCATTCCATGCTGAGGACAGGGGTGAACAGGACCTATGAGGGACCCTGGCCATCAGATTTTGGTAGTCCACATGGAGTTGTTTGGATGAGGGCTCGAGAGAATCTTCAAGATCAGACAAGTGTTATTCCATCCCGGGTGACTCAAATTAATAGATTGGCTGCCTTTTCAGAAGACAGTGGGAAGAACAACAGCTTGGCACCATCTTGGTTTACTCAAAGTTCTTCAGTGCTAGTGATGCAAGCTCCAGATCCAGCTATGGTTTGCAAGTTCTTCATTTTGTCCTCTCTGTTCCACCAGGGTTTTCTTTCTCATCCTTTCCCCAGTGCTTGGTGTCTTTTAATATTGTCTTTTAGACAGAGGAAGTTGCTCTATAAAAATGCAGCCTTATTTTTTTGACCCGTGCTTTGGTACATAAATTATTTTAAAATTTAAATATTTGTCGGTTTTGGTAGGGTTTTGTGGTGGATAAACCCAGTCCAGTTGTTTATACTTTGGGAATAAGGAAGTTCCATTGCTGGGAGTGGGGATCATAGATAAATTCTTAGGAACACAAGCCATTGCAATAAATACCAATTATTGAGCTGTATACACAATGAGCCAAAAACTGCATTAGAGGACTCCTCAAACATTTTCTACTCCAACAGATATGCAGGGCACATATTATTATTCAATTTTTAACCAATGAGGTGACTATAGGACTGAAAGTTCCAGTAAATTTACAGATCTGGGAATACAATGAGATAGATCTGACTCCAGAGATGTGATCTTTCTGGTAACAACCTGCTTTATTTTAGAATTATCATAATCTTTTTTCCCATCTCATTTTTCTTTAGGCTACTTTCCTTTAGTCCCCAGTGCACAGTGATAAGTCCTATATGATCTTTTGGCACATCAAAGACTGATCTAATAATATCTGTTTATACTGTTGCATTGGTGTTGCTATTTCTTCTTTGAATTGCATTTGGAAACTAGTTCCATATAGAGAAGCTATTCCCAAAGGGTCTTGCAAGAGTCTGAAATTGCTGGCACAAACTTTGCCTAACACTGGTGTTTACATTGTTGGTTATTTGTTGTGCAGAAACTTTTTAGTTTTATTTAATTCCATTTATTTAGTTTAGTTTTTTTTTTTTTTTTTTGTATTTGCTTCTGCAATCTTAGTCATAGTTTTTTTGCCTAGGGCAATGTTCAGAAAAATTTTTCCTAAATTTTTGTCTAGAATTTTTAAGGTGTCAGGTATCACATTTAAGTCTATAATCCATCTTGAGTTAATTTTTGTATATGGTGAGAGATAGGGATACAGTTTCATTTTTCTGCATGTGGCACTCCAATTTTTCCAGGAAATTTTTTTGAGAAGTCCTTTCCTGAGTGTATGCTTTTGTCTGCCTTGTTGAAGCTCAGTTAGTTGGTTTTATTTATGGCTATCTATTTTGTTCCATTGTTCTATGTATCTATTTTATACCACTATCCATGCTGTTTTGGATGCTATAGCCTTTAGTATAACTCAGAATTGGGCAATCTGATGCCTCCAGGTTTGTTCTTTTTGCTTAGGATGGATTTGGCTATTCAGCCTCTTTTTTGATTCCATATGTTTTTTGGGGTTCTTTTTCTACTTCTGTGACAAAAGACATTGATATTTTGATGGGAAGTGCATTGAATTTGTAAATCTCCTTGGAAAATATGGGCATTTTAACAATACTGCTTATTCCAATCAATGAGTATGGATGTTTTTTCATTTGCTTGTGTCACCTACAATTTTTTTCATCAATGTTTTATAGTTCTCCCTTGCACAGCCATTACCTGATTGGTTAATGATATTCCTAGATATTTTAAATTTTTTGCAGTATATTATTATAAATGGTATTGAACATGTGATTTGATTCTCAGCCTGGCTGTTATTATGCATAGAAGTGTTACTGAATTGTGTGTGTTAGTTTTGTAACCTGAGACTTTACTGTATTTATTTATCAATTCTAACAGTCCTTTAGAAGAATCTTATGATTTTTCTAGATATAAAATCATATTCTTGGCAAACAGGGATAGTTTGACCTTCTCTTTTCTGATTTAGATCCCCTTTATTTCTTTCTTTTTACTGATTACTCTGGCTAGGATTTCCAGTAAGTACTGTGGTTGAGTAAAAGTGGTGAAAGTGGACATCTTTGTCTTGTTCCAATTCCTAGGAGCAGTATTTTCAAATTTACTCCATTGCATATGATGTTTCCTATGGATTTCTCATATATGACTTTCATTATTTTGAGGTATAGTCTTTCTAGGCCGGTTTGTTAAGTCTTTTTTTTTTTTAATTATGAAAGTGTGCTAAATTTTATCAAATGCCTTTTCTACATCTATTGAGATGATTGTATGGTTTTTGTTTTTAATTCTGCTTATATGGTGAATCACATTTATTGATTTGTGCATGTTGAACCATCCTTGAACCCCTGGGATGAAGGATGAAAACCATTTGATCATGCTATATTATTATTATTACTATTACTTTTTGCTGTTGTATTTGGTTGCTTATATTTTGTTGAGGTTTTTTTGTATCTATGTTCATAAGGGATATTGGTCTGTAGTTTTCTTTTTTCTTTCTTTTTTTTCTTTTTTTTCAGGTTTTGGCTGAGGCCTGGCTTGAACCCGTCACCTCTGGTATATGGGGCTGGCACCCTACTCCTCTGAGCCATAGGTGCTGTCCTGTAGTTTTCTTTTTTGTTGTTGTACTTTTTCCCGCAGGGTAATACTGGCTTCATAAAATGAGTTAGGGAGGATTCCTTCCTTCTTAATGTTATGGAACAGTTTCTGTAGGATAGGTACCTGTTCTTCTTTAAAGGTCTAGTATGTGAAAAATTTGGCTGTGAATCCTTCTGGTCATGGGTTTTGTTCAATCTTTCTCCTCATTATTAATTTGTTCTGGATTTCTGTCTCTTACTGATTCAAGCTTGGGAGGTTTTGTATTTCCAAAAAAGTATCCATTTCTGCTATCATTTTGAATTTGTGTGTGTACAGAGGCTTAATAGTAGTCTTGGGTGTTTTTTCTTGTGTTTTTGTGGTATCATTTGTAATGTCTGAGTTTTCATTTCTGATTGAGTTTATTGAATTTTCTCTCTCCTCTTAGTTAATCTAGCTTCTGCTCTCTTAATTGTGTTTGTCTTCACAAAGAACAAACTTTCTATTTCATTGATACTTTGTATTGAGTTCAATTTTGTTTAGTTCTCATCTGATCTTTGTTATTTCTTTTCTTCTACTAGCTTTGCATTTGGTTTGTCCTTATTTTTCTAGTTCTTGGAGGAATGACATTGAGTTATTAATTTCTGGAATTTTTTACTAGAAGGTATATACTACAAGATGTTAAAGCATCTAGGCATGGTGGTTCACACCTGTAATCCTAGCACTCTAGGAGGTCAAGGTGGGTGGATTGGTTACAATCAGATGTTTGAGACCACCCTAGGCAAGAGCCAGACCCCATCTCTACTAAAAATAGAAAATCTAGCCAGGTGTTGCATAATCACAGCTACTTGTAAGGCTAAGGCAAGAGGATTGCTTGAGTACAAGATTTTGAGGTTACTGTGAGCTATGAGGCCAGGGCACTATACCCAGGGCAGCAGAATGAGACTCTGTCTCAAGAAAAAGTTGCTGTGAGCTGTGATGTCATAGCACTCTACCAAGGGTGATAAAGTGAGACTCTTGTCTCAAAAAAAAAAAAAAAAAAAAAAGAAAAGAAAAAAAGAAAAAGTTGTTAATTTGTGATCTGTCTTTTTGATGTAGGCATTCAGTGTTATGAATTCCTCTCTTGGCACTGCCTTTTCGGTATCTCAGATATTTTGGTAACTTGTTTAAGTATTGTTAATCCAAAAAAAAAAAAAAAAGTATTGTTAATCCAGTTAAAAATGTTTAAAAGGTTCCCTATAGAGGTCTTTTACCTTCTTGGTTAGACTTCTATAGTTCCCATAAAGGTCTTTTATCTACTTGGTTAAATATATTCCTAAGTGTTTTATTTTCTTTGTTACTATTGTGAAAGATATTGAGTCTTTGATTTGATTCTCAGCTTGATGGTTGTTGATATTTTAATGAGGATTAGACTGAATTTGTGGATCACTTTGGGTAGTATAGCCATTTTAACAATGTTGATTCTGCTAACCCATGAGCATAATATATTTTTCTATTTGTTTATATCTTCTGTGATTTCCTCCTTCAGTAATCTCCATTAAAAATACCAATGTCATTATTTGGAGATCTAGAACAGATTATTCTATATTTTGCATGGAATCAGAAAAGAGTCTGCATAGCCAATGCAACCTTAAGCATAAAGGAAAAATTAGAGCATCATTTTATTGGAATTCAAGCTAAACTATAAGGTAGTAGTAACCAAAACACTTGGTAGTGGTATAAGAACAGGGACACAGACCAGTGAATCAGAAGAGAAAACCCAGATATGAAACCATCCTCATATTGCCACTTGCTCTTTGAAAAAGCAGTCAATAAGATACATTGGGAAAAATAATCCATGTTCAATAAATGGTGTTTAGAGAATTGGACAGCCACGTGTAGAAGACTGAAGACTGAAACAAGACCATACCTTTCATCACTAACAAAAATTAATTCACAGTGGTTAACAGACTTAAACCTGGCGTGAAACTATAAGAATTCTAGAATAAAATGCTAGAAATACTCTTACAGACATAAGCCCAGGGAAAGAATTTATGAAGAAGACCCAAAAGACAATTATAGCAAAAGCAAAATTAACAAATAGAATCTGATTAAATTAAAAAGCTTCTGCAGAGCCAAAGATACAATGTTTAGAGTGAATAGGTAATCTACAGAATGTGATAACATATTTGCATGTTATACTTTGGATAAAGGGCTGATAACCAGAATCTATAAAGGACTCAAGCAAACCAGCCAGAAAAAAAAAAACAAACAAAAACCCAACAACCCCCTTAAAAGTGGGCGAAAGCTATGAATAGGTTTCTCTTACCTTTTCTCCTTCAAAATAAGAACCTACTTATAACTCTTTCTGGAAGTGTGCTAAACTTTCCCTTTGTTCTTATTAAATAAAATCCCTCTTGTTAACCTGAAAAAAAAAAAAGACATGAAGAAAAGTTTTTCAAATCATGATAGACTGATGGCCAATAAACATGAAAAAATGCTAAATGTCTCAATCTTCAGGAAAATGCAAATCAAAACCACAATAACCCAATTGCAAAAAAACCAACTCCAGTAAGAATTGCTTTTATAAAAAAAATCCCAAAACCACAGATGCTGGCATGGATGCAGAGAGGAAGGAACTCTTACACACTGTTGGTGAAATTTAACTAGTATAATCTCTGTGGAAAGCTGTATGGGGATATCTCAAGGAATTAAATGTAGACCTACCATTTGATCCAGCAGTCACACTCTATTAAGTCTTTACTCAAAGGCAAAAAGTCATTTTATCAAAAAGACTTATGCTTTCAAAGGTTTATTGCAGCACAATTCACAATCACAAAGATGTAGGATCAACTCAAGTGGTGAATACATGAGTAGATTAATAAAATGTCATCTATGTATACCATGGAGAACTTCTCCTACAAGTGAGATTTCACATACTGTTAATCCCAGCAGTCTTTCTCATCAAGCCAGGATGCATCCTCAAAATCCTGCTCAATACAGCACTCAAGGCAGCCACTATCAATCACTTGAAATTGATACTCTGCATTAAATCTATTTGCCATAAAAAAATGATAAACTAATATGTTTTGTAACAACCTGGATGGAATTGGTGACCATTCTTGTAAGTGAAGTTTCACCAGAATGGAAAAAAAAATACCACATATACTAACTATTAAATTGTAATCAGTACTTCAATACCAATATACACATTTGATAGTCAAACTCACTGGAAGGCAAACAGGTGGGAGGGAGTTAGAGAGGACGGGTAAATTCACACCTGACAGGTACAATGCACACTATCCAGGTGATGGGCACACTTATAACTTGGACTCAAACTTTACAAAAGCTATTCATATAACTATGTAACTAAAACATCTGTACCCCCATAATATTTTGGAAAACAAAAACAACTGATATTCATTTCTCTTGATTTTTTTTTTTCCATTATTTTTGGCTGACTGGGTTAATTTGATGGCCTTATCCTTGAGCTTTGATATTCTCTTTCCTGGTTTGTTCTGGTTTTAATTGTATTTTGAAATCCCCAAATGACTCTTATTTCCTAAAACTCTCTCTCTTTTTTTTTTAAACAGCTATCTCTTCAGTAAACTTTTCATTCATGTCCTAAATTATTTATTTCTGTTTCTTTGTGTTGGTTTTCGACTTTCTCATTGACATCATTGAGCTTATTTGCGATCCATATTTTGAATTCTATACTTGACACATCAAAAATTTCCTTTTGTTTGGAATCCATTTCCTGACAGCTAGTGTGATCCTTTGGGATCATCAAGATAGCCTATTTTTTCATATTGTCAGAGTTTTTATGCTGGTTCCTTCTCGTCTGGAAACTCTTCCCTCAGCTCAAACCAGATAGATTTGCAGTTCATCTATTTTCTTCTACTGAGAACTCTGCTGCTTAGAGTAGAGAAGGAGGGGTACTCTGACTTTTGGCTTATGCAGGTAGGTGCTTGGTGTGGTGTTGCTGGAAATTTGGATTAGGTGGACCTCAGATCCCTGGGAGAGTGTTCAGGTACTAGTGGTGGTAGATTATTTTGGAAAATTCCCAGTTTCCAGGCCTCTGGATGGCCTCCCTGAGTCCTGGGAAACCTACACTGAGACCAGGCAGGCAAATTTGCCCTCAAGTCTCTCTGAGTTCAGGCACTGTCTATGATAGTGAGAGGTGGGATGATCTTCTCCAGAAGAATACTCACAGAAGAGGGGTGGATGCACTGTGAGCCTATGATGGGAGGGGCACACTCTTCTTGAAAAGATAGGCATAGGAAGGCAGCTGTGGTGTGTATAAGCCACTCAGACCTCCCTCTCTTGGCAGTGACAATGGTTCTGTTCTTCAGAGGCTTCAGAGCACCCAAATTCCCTGACCTAGCTGGAGCATAGGTGGAGAAAGTAGCTCAAGCTGTGGTGCACAGGGCTACCAGACTGACTGTGGGCTGTGGCTAAAATGCTCCAGTTGGGAAAGTGTGGTTGTGCCAGGGACTTGCCTCCAGGAAAGGTAGGCTCCTCTCAGAAGGGACAGGAAGCTCTAGGAGAGGACTGCTAGCCCCATACTCCCTTGGGAGTTGGTTGCTATTGTCCTTGGTGGAATCATGAAAGTGGTTGCTGCATATTATTAGATGAAAAAGAGTGAGCCCTAAGCTCTGTGGAATCCTGGGTGTGATAGTAAGCACAGAACCTTGAATGTGATAGGTGAGCAATATCTATTTCATTTCCCTAACAGTATCTGAAGGAGTTATTTAATGGATCTTAGGAGACATTAAAAAAAGCTATTTAAGAACAATTGAACCCACTTACAGAATAACAGCTATATAGACTTCCCAAGAAAGTTAACTTGAACATAAGTAATGCAAGAACTATGGATACTAGGTAATGGGGTCCATTTATTAATTTATAATTCTCTTTCTCTTAAACTATGGCTAGAATCCTTGACCAGAGAGATTTTTCCCAAGGGCATAGTCTCTCTTGGCATCCAGTCTGGACTTCTTTTCTTCCTCTTGTCTGTATTCTGCTGAGAGTAACTTCTGCTCTTGTCACATGCCATTTTTGCCTTTTGCTAGTATGCAAGGGAAGTAGAGTTTCCATATTAAAATACTAAGTCTCAACCTCTCCTATACATATTTGAAATTCATTTTAAATATTGTCGAATGATTCTAAAAAATGCTGAGTACGAAATCCTTCTTGTTGAGGAAATGCTTCTTTCTATTTTGAGGGTCTTTCCTGCTTGCCTGGGCCTGCAGCTTCATTGTTTTGGTACATTACACACTACCTTTTTTTTTTTGAAATGATCCTGTTTGGAGTCTGAGCTGAAAAGTGATCCCTTTGGTGGATGAATCAGGAAGCCATGACAATTTCTACCTCACAAAACGTCTATTCTCATTGCAGATTAGAGGGTCTAACCGTTGAGTTACTTAATGTCCAATATACTTTGAGTAAATAACTTAGCCTGGTATATATTCTTTGAAGTTCACATATATCTGAGAATGTTACCCATAGAAGTTGTAAGTCAGTTTTCATTTAGATGTGTCTTTCTGATTTTTACAAAGTAGTCTTAAAATCCTGCAAGGATTCATAGAAATACTGAGTACATTGGATACTTTTTCCTCCATTTTTGAGATACTTTACTCAGGAGAATGTGTTCCAGGTCCCTCCATGTAAACATAAAAGAGGTAAAGTCTCTGTCTTTTTTCTTTTTTTGTAGTTTTTTTTTTTTTTTCCGGGGCTAGGTTTGAACCCACCACCTCCGGCATATGGGGCTGGCGCTCTACTCCTTTGAGCCACAGGCACCACCAAGTCTCTGTCTTTTTAAAAGGCTGCATAGTATTCCATGGTATACATATACTACAATTTATTAATCCATTCATGGGTTGATGGGCATTTGAGCTTTTTCCATGACTTGGCTATTACAAATTGAGCTACAATGAATAATCTGGTTACTCACACTTTCTTATGAAAGATAGAACACAACTATAGCCCAGGATGAAGGAGAGAAACGGAGTGGGAGGGAGGGGAAAGAGGAGTTTTGATAGAGGGAGGGTAAAAGGCAGGACCACACCTATGAAGCATATTGCAAGGGTACAAGTCAAATCTGTCAAATGTAGAACATAAATTTCTTAACCCAATAATCAAGTAAATGAGGTGAAAGCTATCTTGATTGGTTTGATGTAACCACATCAGATTGCATAAAAAAATCAACACATTGTACACCACATATGCATAAATGTATTCATGATCTATGTGCATATGACTTCATAAAAAAAGTAAAAAATCCTTTAAGGAGGCAAGGAGAGTAAACTAGAAAATTAATATCTATTATATATAATTTTCTGATATAGGAAAGCAATTACTGAGTTAGGTAATAGGCTGGTAATCTTTTTCTTCTTGGAGGTCTCTTCATTGTCTCAAACTCACTGAACCAGTTTTCACTTAGTGTTTTTGCTCACACCATTCCCTCTACTTAAATGCTTTAAACTCTCCTTTACACTAACCTGCATCTCATCCATGTTTCAAGCTCATGTTTCACTACCTTTAAGAAGTTTTCTTTAATGGTAGCTGTTGAATCTTATATGACTTAATGCTCTAGGAGTTCAAAAGAAGATTACCTGTACAAAATGGGCAAATAGATGGCATTGCATATGCCTACTCTGACTGACTGCTAATGGCTACCAGGTATACTGTGTTCAATAGATATGAAAATGAGGCTTTATCCAGGCTCCTTAGGAAAAGGAAGTATTGTAAACTGAATGTTTGTATTTTCCCCAAATTCATATGTTGAATCCCACTCTCCAATGTGAGTGTTAGGAGGTGGGATTTGGGGGTAATCAGATCATAGGGGTGAAGCCTTCATAAATGGGATTAGTGCCCTATAAGAGACTGGAGAACGATGATCTCTCTCAGCCTTGTAAGAAAACAGTGAAAAGGAGGCTGTTTACAAGATGGCAAGTGGCCCTCCCCAGACACCAGTTCTGCTGGCACTTTGATCATGGACTTTCTAGACTCCAGAACCATGAGAAATAAAAGTGTGGTGTTTAAACCTGTTAGTTTAGGGTATTTTTGTTACAGCAGCCTCAGTGACCAAGACAGAAAGTTTTTAGCAATGTCTCTCATAGAAATCAGCAGTAAGAGTGACCTTATGTTGACATACCTGTTTCATATATTATTCATACAAAAAATCTGTGCTTCCTGTCCTGTTTATTAGTTATCTTTATAAATGTCTCCCCAGTTAGATTGCATGCTCCCAGAGCAAGCAGACCACATATTTTTCTGTAGCCACAGAACTTAGTTTCTCGTACACAGATGGTATTTGCTATAATGAACCATTAATAACTCATCCTAGACTAATAATATCTGTAGTCTCCTAAGTCTTCATTATAGACAAGAAACATTCTTGGAGTGTTTAACCTTCTTGAGAGTTTAACCTTCCACCAGACAGAAAGGCACAATTCAGAGAATCAGAGGCATAAAACATAGTTTCACAATTAAAGTTGAAAGAAAGAAGGTAAGGTTTCAGTTGACCCACAAACATTAAACACACATTTGTCAGTGAAGGATTTTTGTTTTTAACAATTTTCTATTCCAGGCCAGGTACAGTTCCTCACACTTACAATTCTGGCACTTTGGGAGGCCGAGGAGGGTAGATTGCTTGAGCTCAGGAGTTCAAGGAAGAGCGAGACCCTGTCTCTACTAAAAAAATAGAAAAAAAATGTCTGGGCATCATGGCAGGCACCAGTAGTCCCAGCTACTGAGGAAGCTGAGGCAAGAAGACTACTTGAGCCCAAGAGTTTGAGGTTGCTGTGAACTACAATGCCACTACACTCTATTCAGGGTGACTGAGTGAGACTTTGTCTCCCAAAAAATTTTTTTTCCCTAGAGAAATTTTTGGTTTTGCAAAAGAAAACCTCTAATTAAAGTATACTTAAAACTTAAATTGGATCTTTTCATGTAAAACTAATTATGAATTACATTTTTATTAAATACATGTCTATAAACATATAAAACTTACTAGATTGGGAACGTATTTCTCCATTAAATCTAAATCCTAGAAGAGTTTGTATAATTATTTCAGAGGAAAGACAAAGAGAATATATTCAAAATCCAAACTCATTAAATAACTCAGGACAAGAGTGTATATATGAATGAACAAGCTATTTGTGTACACCATGGAATATTATGCAGCCTTAAAGAAAGATGAAGACTTTACCTCTTTCATGTTTACATGGATGGAGCTGGAACATATTCTTCTTAGCAAAGTATCTCAAGAATGGAAGAAAAAGTATCCAATGTACTCAGCCCTACTATGAAACTAATTTATAGCTTTCATATGAAAGCTATAACCCAATTATAGCCCAAGAATATGGGGAAAGGGGAAAGGGAGGGGAGGGAACTGGGGAATATGGGTGGAGGGAGGGTAATTGGTGGGACCACACCTATGGTGCATCTTACAAAGGTACATGTGAAACTTACTAAATGTAGAATATAAATGTCTTAGCACAATAACTAAGAAAATGCCATGAAGGCTATGTTAACCAGTTTGATGAAAATATTTCAAATTGTATTTAAAACCAGCACATTGTACCCCATGAGTGCATTAATGTACACAGCTATGATTTAATAAAAAAATTTTTCTGAAGTTTATAATGTATTACATGATGGCCATTTCTTTGGAGGTGAATAAGTAGGGTAGATTGTTATCACCAAAGCCTGGAAACCAAAGCTTGGTTTGTTCATAATTGACAAAGTATCAGGGAATCATGTGACAGCCATAGTATGTGATCACCTAGTAGTAAGTATATAAATTATCTGATGATTATTTTGAAACTAATGACATCTGCCAGTGAAGGAGTTAGCACTATAATTTTGATACAATCCAAAAGGTACACATATCAAATGTCTAGTAATTCTGAGGCATTGTGCCCCATGTTGCATGCCTTATAATGATGAACAGTTCCAAAGTATTAAAATGAGTGTGGGTTTTAACACTTCATATCTGGTAGTGTGACTAACTAGAGAAGCGTGGAGAAGTTATTGAGTTTTATAAGACTCAGTTTTATTATCTATAATTTATGTTGTTGTCTAAACTAGGTGAGATAAAATAGATCTAAAGAGAGCTAAAACTTACTAGATTGGGAACATATTTCTCCATTAAATAAGAGAAATGTGGGGAGAAAGAGAAACTGCTTGAGGAAGACTTAGGTGGGAATCTGTTTACTGTTGGCAGATAAATGGCTACAACACGTGGGATGGAAACCCCTCTTGATAGTCAGGGGTTCTCCAGAGAACCCTAAACCAATAGGATACATACATACACACACACACCCAGAGTGATGTGCGTCATAAAGACATTTTGGTCAATACAATGGTGGTCTCATAAAGTTATAATGGAATTAAAAATTATTAACTCCTATTAATATCATAGTGCAACATCTTACTCACACATATGTGGTGATGTTGCCAAATGCACTGTGCTGTCAATTGTGTAAAAGTATAGCATATACAATTATATACAGTACATAATACCTAATACTATAATAAATGAATATGCAAGTGGTTTATATATTTACTATACTATAATTTTTCTTGTTATTGTTGAGTATCCTCTTTCTACTTATTAAAAATAATTAATTGTAAAACAGCCTCAGGCAGGTCCTTCTGGAATATTCCAGAAGAAGGTGTCCTTGTCATGGGGGATGAAAACTCCAGGTGCATTATTCACCCCAATGATCCTCCAGTAAGGACAAGATGTGGAGGTGGAAGACAGTGATATTGATGATCCTGACCCTGTGTAAGCCTAGGCTAATGTGTGTGTGTTGTGGCTTAGTTTTAATGAAAACATTTAAGAAATTAAAAAAAAAAAAGCTTATAGAATAAGAAAGAAATAAAAGGCATCCAAATTGCAAAAGAGGAAGTCAAATGATCTCTTCTGATGATATGATTTCACATCTAGAAAACCATAAAGACTCTTCCAAAGGACGCTTGGATTTGATACACGAATTTACTAAAGTCTCAGGTTATAAAATCAATGTATGCAAATGAGTACCATAAGAATTTATTTTATAAGAGATGTAAAATAATTACCATATAATATACTTAACCAAGGAGGCAAAAGATATTTAGAAGGAAAACTACAAAAGAGTGATGAAAGAAATCCTAGATAACACAAACAAAATGTAAAAACATTCCATACTCATGGATTAGAAGAATTAACATAATTACTAATAAAGTGACTATACTATCAAAAGCAATTCAATATAATTCCTATCAAAATACCAACGTCATTTTCTTGAATTAGAAAAAATTCCTAAAATTGATATAAAATAAAAAAGAGCTCAAATAGCCAAAGCAATCCTAAGCAAAAATAACAAATCTGGAGGTAACACATTGCCTGACTTCAAATTATACTCCAAGTCTATAGCGACCAAAACAGCATGGTACTGGTATAAAATAGAGACATAGACCAATAGAACATAATAGAGTACCTAGAAATAAAGTCACAATAGTTACAACCAACTGATGTTCAACAAAAAAGACAAAAACATACACTGGAGAAAGGATACCAAGTAGTGCTGGAAAACTTGGTTAGTCATTTACAAGATAAAGAATCTGGATTCCCTCTCTCTCACTATACACAAAAATTAGCTCTAGATAGTTTAAAGAGTTAAATGTAAGATAATAATAAAAATTCTAGTATAAATCTAGAAATACCTTCTGGACATTGGCCAAAGCTAAGAATTTATGACTAAGACCCCAAAAGTAAATGTAGCAACAGCAACAAAAAAGAGGATTTAATTAAACTAAAATCCTCTGCATGACAAAAGAAATAATTCACAGAGTAAACAGAAAACATACAGAACAGAAAATGTTCACAAACCATGCATCTGACAAAGGACTAATATCCAGAATTTACAAGGATTTCAAAAGCTTACCAGTAAAAAATTAAGTAATCTCATTTTAAAAGTGGACAAATGACATTGACAGTTTTAAAAAGAAGATACACAAATGAACCAAAAAAATGCTCAATATTACAAATCATCAGAGAAATGCAAATTAGAATCCCAGCAAAATACCTCCTTACCCCCCTCAGAATGGCCATTATTAAAAAGTCAAAAAGTAAGAGATTCTGGCATGGAATGCAGAGAGAAAGAAATGCTTATATATTGTTGATGGGATTACAAATTAGTACAGCCTTTATGGAAAACATTAATGAAAAAAGTCACCTGCACTCAAATGTTTATTGCAGCACAATTCACATTTGCAAAGATGTGGAATCAGCGTAAGTGTTCATCAGTTCTTTATCCATCAGAGTGGATAAAGAAAACCTGTGGTGCATATTGCAAGGGTACATGTCAGATCTATTAAGTATAAATGTCTTAACACAATAATTAAGTAAATGAGGTGAGGGATATATTAACCAGTATGATGTAAGCATTCCAAATGGTATATGAAATCAGCACATTGTACACCATAAATGCATTAATGTATATATGATCTACCTCTTTATGATTTAATTTAAAAAAAAAGAAAATGTGGTATGTATACACACACACATACATATATACTATAGAGTACTATATACTATCTATGTATATTTCATATATATAGTATATGTGTGTATATACTATAGAGTACTACTCAGCCACAAAAAAGGATAATGCGTATATATATATATATTTATATATATATGTAGATCTTATGTGGTTTAAAGCACTGGTCAGGGTTCTGGATTTTCAGTATTCAGTTTTCAAAATACCCTGGTTAGCTATAAGGACATTTGAATGGCTTCTTCTCTATATGGGAACACGTTGTCTCTGTTCTAAGAGCTGGACTCCTGGAAGGATGAGTGTCCTGCCTTGCAATTTTTCAAGTATGTGTCCTTTCTGGTGAATGATCAGCTCAGTTAGTTTCTCAGTTTGAGGCTTAATTGGTTCTAAGTTACTTTTCTTTTCACTGAGCAGCACTTGGTACATAGGGGGCACCCAATAAATATTAGTTGAAAGAAGGAGAAACAAGAAATTCCAAGAGAACAGAGAAAGTGAAAGAGGGAAAATAATACAAAAAAGGCAAATAAAACATTTCCCTATTTTTCTTGTTGAAAAAAGGCACAAGTTTGTGGACTGTAATTTTCTACCTCATGCTAATGAGGATAAATTGAATCTAGTCAGAACTTGGTAAAATTGTATATATTTAAAGGAACAGTGAAAATTCTAAGTCTTGCAGAGAGAAAAAGACTTTTAAATGAATTAAAATGTAGACTGACCAAGCTTTAAGAACACCATGTTTTAAAACACAAATGCTATGAAAGTCATTATTGGGATAGTCTCAGTCTGTTTTGTGCTGTTATTACGGAAAACCACAGACTGAGTAATTTAAAAAACATAGTTTTATTTCCTCACAGTTCTGAAGGCTGGGGAGTCTAAGATCCAGGAGATGGCATCTGGTGAGGATCTTCTTGTTGTGTCATCCCATGGTGGAAAGTGGAAGGGCAATAGAGGCTGAGATAGAGAGAGGCCAAAGGGGACTAACTCAGCCTTTTGTAATAAACTCATTCCAGCAATAATGAACCTACTTCCTAAATAATGGCATTAATCTATTTGTGAGGTGAAGACTTCACAGCCTAATCACCTCTTATTAGGACCCACCTCCCAAACTTTGACATTGAGGATTGAATTTCAAATACATGCTTTTTGGGGAACACATTCAACTCATACAAGGACAAGTGCTTAAATTTGAAAAATGTTTGATAATTGGATGATAGAATCATGATAATGTTAAATTTCTTGATCTTAATAATGGTATATTGTTTATGTGTGAGTTAATGGCCTTGTTTTTCAGAAATGCACACTGAAATGTGTAGGCACAAAGAGGCATCTTGCCTGTCATTTACTCTGAAATGGATTAAAATAGAGATAAAATAAATAAGGAAATGCAGCAAAACATTAACAATTAGAGAATATGCATAAAGGGTATATAAGAGTTTTCATATTATCATTACAAGTACTTGTATTTTGTAAGTTTAAAATATTATCAAAATTAAAGGTAAAAATAAACTTGGGTGTAAGATAATATCTTGAACTCAAATGCTATATTCAGAAACAAAGATCAATTAAGTGTGAGAGAAAACTTAAGATATTATTGCATATATAAGAAGTCATAACATTTATTCTCCTCTATGAAATAGTGAGATGAGGTCAATGAAATGAAAGAGCATCTAAGATAGAGACTTCTGTATGCTAAAAAAATAAAATAAAATTGCAGCATGTCATTATAACACAAAGTGAAGGGTACTGAAAAGAAATTAAAAGAGAGTCCACGAACTCAGTCTCCTGAAGAATCTCCTTCTTTAAGTCAGTTTTCAGTGATGCAGAATTATATTTCTTCTACCTGGCTCAAACTAAAGTTCTCTGCATAAGCATAATACTAAAGTGCTATTTATTTTAAGTTTGAAAAATTCAATTCATAGAAGATTCATGTAAACCCAATTCTAGTTAAAGAAATGAATACTATGAAAACTCAACTATTTGATATGAAAAGAATAATAGGTGAAAGTTGAAATATGAAAAGAGGTGGAAGGAAGGATAAGTGGAAGTTAATAGATATTTTCTGAAGCTTAAAAACCAAAAATCAAGGTATAAATATATGATTAAATCAGAAAACTAACAGAAAAAGAAAAATGATAATAGAGGTAGAGGTATGCAGGAAAATGGGAAATTTAAAGTTCCGAGGTAAAGAGTGAGTTCTAAAAGATTCTAAAAAATTTGTTGGGGGTCATTGAATGTAGGAACAAAAAAGAAAGAGCTGCTTTTCTGTGCATTCACATTCTCCTCTTGGTTCTGATCTAATTTTTCATATTTAAGAATCCAGCACCCAAAAGGCTTATTTCTGAAGACTTCATTGCTAGGATCAGAAATGGTGTTGGCAAAGGTCTACCTCCAGGCAGTCTTCCCCTCTGAAGAGAGTTGTGTGAGGCTAATGGGGATGGGAATGGGTGAGGATTCCTGATAACACCTGTGAGCATTGCCTAGTTCCACTGAGCAATATCCATTGTGCCTGCCCTGGACCCTGCACAGTTAGCCCTCCATGCTGACCCTGTCCTGCAAAGGATGTCTTATATATGGCATAAAAGATATGAGTTCTGTATCCTGATCCACAGCCTTATAATTACTGAGCTATCTGTACCTATGACTAGACAGAAAAATCAATTAGCTAAGGTATGAATGCTTATATCTCGTCCAAATTCATATGTTCATACATAATCTACAATGCCATAGTATTAAGGGGTGTGGTCTTCAGGAGGTGATTAGGTCATGGAGGCTCTGCCTTCATGAATGGGATTAGTGCCCTTATAAGAGGGGCTTAAGGGCGGTGCCTGTGACTCAGTGAGTAGGCTGCTGGCCCCATATACCCAGGGTGGCGGGTTCAAACTCAGCCCGGCCAGCTAAAACAGCAATGAGAATTGCAACAAAAAGTAGCCGGGCATTGTGGCGGGCGCCTGTAGCCCCAGCTACTCAGGAGGCTGAGGCAAGAGAATCGCCTAAGCCCAAGAGCTGGAGTTGCTCTGAAATGTGACGCCACATCACTCTACCAAGGGCAACAAAGTGAGACTCAGTCTCAAAAAAAAAGAAAAGAAAAAGAAAAAAAGAGGGGCTTGAGGGAGGCTGTTTGCCCCTTCCACCTGTGTGAGGACACAGTAAGAAGGTGCCATCTAAGAGGAACTGGCCCTTACCAGATACTGAATCTACTCATGCTTTGGTCTTAGACTTCCCAGCCATAACTATGAAAAATAAATTCTGTTGTTTATAAATAATCAATCTATAGCACTTTGTTTTAGCAGCCTGGACTCATTGAGACATAAATTGATACTGAGAAGTGGGGTGCTGCTGTAACAAATACCTAAAATTGTAGAACCAGCTTCGGATTTGGATAATGGATGAAAGCTGAAAGAATTCTGAGGTGCATGCCAGAAAATACCTGTATTGCTGTGAGTGGATCACAAATAGCAATTCTGGTGAGAGTTTAGAAGAGAGCTGTAGAGAAAGCCTCAATATTCTGGATAAGAGGTTGTAAACAAAATCCTGATAGACAGTAAAGACATTCTGATGACGTCTCAGACAGAAATGAGAAAGATTTTATTGAATACTGAAGGAGAGATGATCCTTGTTATAAAATGTCAAAGAACTAAGCTGAACTATATTCATGTCTTAGTGCTTTGTGGGGGGGAGGACTTCTGAACAATGAAATAGGAGATTTGGCGTAAGCAAATATTTAAGCCAAGTATGAAGAGCGGACTGATTATAGTAAAATGCAAGATGAGGAATAAGTTAAAGACAGAATTTATAATTAAGGGAGGTTAAGCTTGAAGATTCAAAAATTTGTCAGCCTGGCCCTATTTTAAAGAATGAAAAAGCATGCTTGGGAGAGAATGCCAAGGATGTGACCAAGCCACTCTTTGGTAAGATTAGTATGGAGAGAAGGAAACCAGATGCTATTCATAAATTCAATGGAAGAATGACTGACCCTGAAGACATTTCCGAGATTATCAGATTGTTACTTCCATACTGGTCTGGTATGCCTAGGTATCAGGGACAGAATACCATTAAAAGACATGGCGGAGGGACCTGAGGGTTCACTGTTACACACAGCCTCAAGTCTCTGCTACCCGTACTTTGGCATAGCACTTCTTGGCCACTCAAGAAGTGGCTGAAGCAGACCCAGATGTGGCTCAGGCCCCCACTCTGGAGGTGGTAAACCTCAGTGGCATTCAAGCACTGCCATCTCTGTGGGTGTGCAGAGTACACACAAGCCGTGGGGAATGGCACCTAGATTTCAAGATTCTTGGAGAGCCTTGGGTCCTGGCAGAGAACTGCTCTACAGTGGGGCCATCACAGAGAGCTTCCACTGGGGAAATGCATAGTGAAGCCATCGAGGTGTGGTCATTACAAACAACTCCCAGTAGGGCAATGTCTAGTGGAGTTGTAAGGGTGGGGCCACGCCCCCCCCCAATAAAAATCCTCAGAGATTGGTAGAACCAGTAACGTGTGAGTCCAGCCTGGGAGAACCATGGGCACTGGACTCCTATAAGTGAGAGTTGCAGCATGGACTTTACCCAGTAAAGCTAGAGGGATGGGGTCATCCAAAGCCTCAGGAGCCCACCACCTGCCCCAGTGTGTCCAGAGGAAGGACATGGAGTTAAAAAAGATTATTCTCAAGTGTTAATATTTAATGTTTTCCCTATTGGGCTTAGATTTGGTGAGGACATGTTATCCCTTTCTTCCTTCCTATTTTTACATTTTAGAATGAAAATGTCTATCCTGTACCAATCTCCTCTTTATATTTTGGGGGCACATATAACTTGCCCTCACAGGGAGATGCATCAAAACCAGAACATGCTCTACATAACATTGAGCAACTTTCTCTTTTCTTTTATTAATTTCTTTTTATTGTTCTCTGTCACTGTCTCTTTTAGTCTTCTTTTACATACTGGCACACACATGAACACACTCCCCCCCCCCCAAATGCCTGTACTGTATTCCATAGTAGAGATAAATTGTGACATTTATTTATATTACTGTAGAGCCATTCTCTTTTGTCCCATATATAGACTGTTTCTATTTTTATGCTACTATAAGTAGCACATAGTTAAATAACTTTGGGCACAAAAGCTGTTTTTCTGTTTAGTATTTTTCCATTTCTGAGATTCAGAAATAGAATTTCTGAGCCCAAGACCACTGGGTATAAGGCCTTCAAGTTTTATTTATTTATTTTTTACTCTTGCTTCATTTATTGGTGCCTTCATACCCTTTTTTGTCAGCTAAGTTGTTCTCTGCAAAGGTTTACCAAATCTACTGATTTCAAAAAGTCAGATTTGATTTCTGGATCTAGTTTGAATTTTACTGTTCTTCTTTTTGGTGTTTCTGATTCTCATGTTAGTATGTATATGGAAAATAGGCACAATAAGCTTAAATTTTCCTCGGAAAATTGTGGTTTCCCATTCCTAAGAGATCCTCTAATAAGAGGCAGATCCTTGGCTTAGTCATCCCTGTTCTACGAGGAGAGAATTCAGGTCATTTAGGTCAGTAAGGTCATTTATACATTTATACATTAGGTCATTAAGGTCATTTATACAATTCATATTTTTTTATTTTATTTTATTTTTATCTTTTAATTTTTTTGCAGTTTATGGCCGGGGCTGTGTTTGAATCTGCCACCTCCGGCATATGGGGCCGGCGCCCTACTCCTTTGAGCCACAGGCGCTGCCCCCAATTCATACTTTTTTAAAAAGTTTTTTTTTTTTTAAATTCAAAATAGTAAAAGGGTAAAATGTTTTTGTTACATGGATAGATTTTATAATGCTTTAGTCAGGGCTATTAAGCAGTGTTTTTCAACCTTTTAATCTCACGGCACACTTGAATCTGTATTACACTTCCACAGCACACTTAAATTACATTGGTCAAAAAAAAGAGTAAAAAGAAAAAGAAAAGAAGATGCTTACTATGCTTTGAACTTCATTCAAAAATAGCTTAATTAATGACCTTTAAAAATTTTCATGGCACAAAAAAATGAAAACAACAACAACAACAAATTTTCATGGCACGCCAGTTGAAATTCAATGGTTATAATTGTGCCCATCACCTGAGTAATGTTCATTATACCTGTAAGGTAGGTTTTTACCCTGCCATGACTCCCTGTTCCTACTTCTTGATTTCCAAGGATTTTTGACTTCTCTTTGTGCCCATGTGTGCCCATCAATTGTTCCAAATTATTAGAGAGTACATGTGGTGTTTAAGAGTAGAAAAATAATTCTTGCTTCTTAGTTTAAGAAAGTTTTGAAGAACTTAATTCCTTCCTGGGTGGCCACTTCTCTTGAGTTTGCAGTTCCTGACACCCCATCTCTCGGGTCTCCTCAGCTTCAGATCCCATTTCAGGAGTAGTAAGATCTTTTCTCTTAGTTCTCTTCTGTCAATTTGCTTTACACTGGAATTGTTCTTATTGCTCAGCTGACTCCACTGATCATCCTGCTGTGGTCCTGGTTCCTCTTCTCTAGGCAGATTTTTTTTTTCTCCCTTATCTTCCTGGTTTAGGACCTGACCCCTTCTCTCTATATAAAAGTCATAAAAGCATTCTGCACATTCTTTTTTTCTTGTGGGAGTTTATTTCTATTTTAGAAAATTTCACCCGTTTTGTCTCCATTCCTTTGGTAACTTTGTTATGGCTTCTTTTCTTTTCTTTTTTTTTTTTTTGTTTTATCAAAACATTTTTTTTCTTATTTTTTATTAAATCATAGCTGTGTACATTGATATGATCATGGGGCATCATTCACTAGCTTCACAGACCGTTTACCAAGTTTCACATATACCCTTGTTGTTATGGCTTATTTTCTCAGCTTCTCCTCTTCATTTTTCTTTCCTATCTAGTCTGTGTCCTTCTGTGTGTTTTACATTTGATCACTTCTGCTTTACTTTTAAAGGTAGCAGGGGAAGGGTTCTGGAAGCCCTTAATGGGAGAAGGCAGAGGTCTGGGTTAGTAAAAGAGGCTGATGATGGATTACTGTTGGGCAGGCAGTGTGGTCAAAGAATGAACGTGAATGTGGAGCTAGAATGGTCAAACCTGGGTGTGCACATGTGTTTGTATGCATGTGTGCCTATGCGTGCACATATGTGTGTGTATGTGTGTGTGTGTGTGTGTTTAGCAGACAATAACTAGAGAAACTTATAAAGAAGACTGAAAAGAAACCTTGCATTAGTCAAAGGTAAGGAATAAAGAAAAATATCAGGGGGTTTAGAGAAGTCTAAAAGAAGGGTGGAAGAAAGTTACCTGAAGATAAGTTTTAACTCTATTGAGAATACTCTTTTTTTTTTTTTTTTTTAATGAAAAAAGATACTGGTGAGAACAGAAGCCAGACTGCATGGTATTAAGAAGGAAATCCGTAAGGAGTTGAAACCCAGGTGCTGGAATCTGACTGCCTGGGTTTAAATGTCATTTCATGCTAGCTAATTGATTTAAGATAATCTCCTTATTTCTTGAGTTTTTCATCTAGGAACCAGTGATAATAAGAGAGCCTACCTTCTCAGACAGTGATTTTCAATTGGTGTGCCACAAAAATTTTTGAAGATCATTAGTTAAATTATTTTCAAAATAAGTTCAAAGCACAGTAAGTATATTCTTATTTTACTTTTTTTTAATCAACATAATTTAAGTGTGCCATGGAAGTTTAAGTATAGGTTCAAGTGTACTGTGAGGAAAAGAAAAAAGCCCTACGATTTCTTTGAGGATTTTTTATTGTTTCATGCCTTAAATTTAAGTCCTTTATCCGTCCTGAATCAATTTTTGTGAGTGGAGAAAGGTGTGGGTCCAGTTTCAGTCTTTTACATGTGGACATCCAGTTCTCCCAACACCATTTATTGAATAGGGAGTCTTTTCTCCAAGGTATGATCTTGTGAGGTTTATTGAAGATTAGGTGGTTGTAAGGTATTAGGTTTTCTACTCGATTCCAAATGTCTATGTCTCTATTTTTGTGCCAGTACCATGCTGTCTTGACCACTATGGCTTTGTAGTACAGCCTAAAAATCTTGTATGGTGATGCTCCCAGCTTTATTTTTATTACCAAGAACTGCCTTAGCTCTATGGGTTTTTTTTCTGGTTCCATACAAAACGCAGAATCATTTTTTCCAAATCGTGAAAGTATGATGTTGGTATTTTGATAGGAATGGCATTGAAAAGGTAGATTGCTTTGGGAAGTATAGACGTTTTAACAATGTTGACTCTTCCCGGCCATGAGCATGGTATGTTCTTCCATTTGTTAATATCCTCTGCTATTTCCTTTCTTACAATTTCATAATTTTCGTTGTAGAGGTCCTTCACCTCCTTTGTTAGGTATATTCCTAGTTATTTCATTTTCATTGAAGCTATGGTGAAGGGAGTTGTGTCCTTAATTAGCCTCTCATCTTGACTGTTATTGGCGTATACAAAGGCAACTGATTTGTGGACGTTGATTTTATATCCTGAGCCTAAAGTAGCACTGGGATCACTGTGTAGGTAGCTGGATAAGAAAGCCAGGTGGTGAGGGAAAGCAAAGACAAACAGGACTTCGTGAGAATGAATTGGAACCTACATCTGTCTCTCCCCACCTCCAAACTCCTTACCATGACTGACATGAAGGAGTAGCTGGTGCCCTTCACCAAACTGATACATACACACATGAAAAAGCTGAAGGAGGAAGTAAAGTCTGAGATGGAGGAACTGCAGGTGACGTGAGTGCCTCCTGCTGACCTTCAGAGAATTAAAAAGTGTGCCTGTGGTTTCATTTCCACTTTTTCAAATCTTATGTAAGATATTTCTTGTGATTGTCACTGACAGGGAACCACTTGGGGACAGGGATTCTGGTACACGTAGTTTGACTTAGCTATGTTGTCACATTGTAAACCATGTTAAAGACTGGGCACATAGTGAGTGATAATAAAATGTAACTATTGTTGTTGTTGAGTAATGAAAAGAAAGAAGCAGAGGATCTCTGGCCTGAGAAAACCAGCAATGGGAAGGAGGATGATGGTCCCTAAGGGTCCACTTGAGGTGTGTGTGTTTGGGTGGAGGTAGTCACTGTAAGGTGCAAGTCTCTCTGCTTCTTTCTGTCACGGTTGCCAACGCTGTCTCAGGCTGGCAGGTTGGACCTCTGTCTTCTTCCAGCTGCTGATTAGAGCACTCTGATCCCTCCTGTGCACAAAGGCCCTCCTTCTTAGCCTTCTCTCGAGCTGTTCTTTTCTTCTAAGAAGCTTACTGAAGCCACTGGCACGTGGCCTAAAACGGGAACTTTGTATTTCCCATGACAGGTGTCACAACTCCACACTTTTGGAGTTCTGGCTTTTCTGATCACCCTAACCTCCTTGACTCAGTCTTTTTACCCAATTAAGGCAATCCCTGCCTCAGCACCCCAACAAGTCCCATAACCCTCCCAGGCATTTTAGGATAACAGTGGGCTGCCTTCTCTAAGAAACCACAGCCATGCTCTCTGGGGATCTCTGCTAACGCTCCAGGAATTCCCAGGGAACACTGGTCTTCATATATAAACTAAAAGTGTACTCATAAGGAATAAAGAATCAATAACAAGCATAACAAGTCCTCTGATTTATCTCCTCCATGCCTCAGTTTATTTGTATGGAAGATAAGGTTGTCAGCCACCTTCCCCAAAAGGATATTCTGAGGTTTCACATCGAAGACTTGACATTTATTAACCAGGGTCATACGAAAGCCCTGATTTAATCTCTGGAAAAATGCTTTGAGTGTCTCAGACATAGGGACCATATAAGCATAAAAAATTTTGCTCATAGCTCTTGAAGGAGGCGGCAGTCAGTCAACAGAGGCATGGGACAATTCTTCGTTCTCTCTGCTTTGTACTTGTGTCCAGACTAGTTAAGTAGAGAATTGGAGGGGATCAGCATATGCTATGGTGGTTAACTATTCACTTACTGAACAAGATATTCTGAAAATATCTTAGGACCATGTTAGATCCTTTTGGTTAACAGATTACAATAGTGCCTCTTAATGGGTAATAGCACTCTTGGGACAATAGTAAAAGACATGTGAGTCTTCTCTGTGCTAGTTACTACTCTATACCCTTTCACATAAAGATCTTCTTTAATTCACTTAACAATCCATCCAGGTAGGGATCAGAAAGGCTAAACAGTTTGTCTAAGGCCACCAGCTAGTAAGAAACTAAATTAGGATTTGAGTCAAAATTGTTTATATTAAAAAAAAATCCATGCTTCCCACTATATTATCAAACACTAATAGTTGCCTTCTAGATCAACAGCTACATTATTCAGTACTTACTATTTATGTTCTTTTTGTGATACAGTAGTAATATAAGTAAAATATAAGCTTCAAGGACTATAGCTATTATATCTTAGAACACATGATTACATTCATAGTATGCAAATAATGTTATTATTTTTGTGTACTTATGGAACAGATTATACTTCTTGGAAGAAAGCGTGTAAGTGGGAAATCAATAACAGCTAAATTCATGTTAAGGGAAGGCCAAATACATTCAGTGTGGAGAAGCTTCAGGAACCTGAAGAAGACAAATATTAAAGAGAAGCCAGAGGCATTATTAAAAAACAAAACAAAACACTTACTTGTATAATAATATCCTTTGTTTTCCAGTTTTAGATCATTCTATTTTCCCTGTTTGGTTAGGGATATGATTTCTATTTCTCTAAGAGTAAACAATCCCAAGAATCTTTCATTGTTCCTTATCTGTGATATGCTGGAAAACTCATTTTAAAAAGATTTCAAAAGATCATTTCAAAAATGATCTATTATCTATAATTATCTAAATCTCATATCAGAAACACAATAAAATCATTTTATGTTCAGCATGAAGGGAAGACATTGGTAAACAAATAACCATGCATGGTACTCACACCAATAGTTAACTGAATTGAAATAGTGCCACTTTCAGAAGTAGGTGTTAAAAAGGACATGATGTGTTGAAGGGAAATTTCAGTTGGCCCACATGAGAATGTGCGAAGATGTGTCCTAAAGATGCTGAGGCTGGAGAAGTACCCTCTAGGGCAGGAACCCTCGGGGATCCTCTAATTCATTGTTCTAAATGGAGGCTTTTCTTGGTGACTGAGCATGGTATTTGTATAATTTATAATTTTAACTGTAATCTATGTTCTTCTACAGAGAGTAGGTTTTGTCAAAAGGGAGACACCTAGTCCTGTTGGTGTGTTCAGATGTATAAAGTGAAGGAAGGAGCTGGAAAGAAATACTTTGCTCAATTTAAAGAATGAGAGGAAATTGGAGTTCCTGGAGGCAAGATGGCAAGAAGCAGAGAGAAGCAGTGAGGGGACAGTGAGGTGGTAGAAAGCAGTGGGCTAGGACTTCTCCTGGGCTTCTCTCTGATATCATTAGGTCAAACTCAGCACATGATTTATGGGAGTAGATTTCTTTTTTTTCATTATTGTT
The DNA here is from genome assembly GCF_027406575.1 of Nycticebus coucang. Classification (NCBI taxonomy): domain Eukaryota; kingdom Metazoa; phylum Chordata; class Mammalia; order Primates; family Lorisidae; genus Nycticebus; species Nycticebus coucang. Next base: position 81,171,849 of record NC_069787.1, on the reverse strand, counting down.
TGGGATTCATGAGGGTACAAAGAATTAGGTTACACTGATTGCATTTTTTAGGTAAAGTCCCTCTTATAACTGTGTGCCACCCCAAAGAGGTGTGCCATACACTGTAACCCCCCTCCCCCCCTCCTCTCCTCTCCTCACTCCCTCATTCCCCTGCCCCTTGCCTTGTATTAGATCATCTACTGGCTTCATATTAGAATTGAGTACATTGGATTCTTGCTTCTCCATTCTTGTGATGCTTTACTAAGAAGAATGTGTTCAAACTCAATCCAGGCTAATACAAAAGATGTAAAGTCTCCATCTTGATCCATTCTCTTGTTAATCCATTCCTGGGTTAGTGGGCATTTAGGTTGCTTCCACCTTTTGGCCATTATAAATTGAGTTGTGATGAACAGTCTAGTGCAAATGTCCTTATGATAAAGTGATTTTTTTTTCTTCTGGGTCCCTAGTGATGGGATTGTAGGATAGGGAGTAGAATTATTTATTTATTTATTTATTTATTTATTTATTTATATTTTGAGGCAGAGACACAGCCTCAATTTATCGCCCTCTGTAGAGTGCTATGGCATCATAGGTCACAGCAAACTCAAACTCTTGGGGTCAAGTGATTCTCTTGCCTCAGGCCCCCAAGTAGCTGGGACTACAGACACCTGCCACAATGCCTGGCTATTTCTAGAGACAGGGTCTTGCTCTTACTCAGGCTGGTCTCAATCCTGTGATCCCAGGCAATCCACTCGCCTCAGCCTCTCAGAGTGCTAGGATTACAGGTGTCAGCAGGGAGTAGATTTCTTATAAACAATGGTAAGAAAACTGAATGTTGTTTTCAGCTTTGGGTAGGACTGCTCAGATACAGCTTGCAAGGGCATAAAAACAGGGAGGTAAAGGGGGCCCAGGAGAACATAAGTCTTTGGCAATTTCTAGAAATTATGATAAAGGCTTGATTAGACTTTTCCAGGCTTTGAACTTGAGACTCCCAAGCAATACCCTTTAGATTTCAAGGGCTGGCACCTGTGTTTTGGAGACATATACAATTTAAGCTAAAAAAAAAAAAATCCAGTTACTGAACATTCACCATGTACAGAAAACTCTGTTATGGGTAAGGGAAATAGATGTTGTTGTTCAGCAAATGTACGTTGCTGAAACTATGGAAAGGATCAGTTCCTACTCTTAAATTGCTTTTAATCTAGTAAGAAAAAGGGACAAGAAATTACCAAGTGTGTTAGCAGAATGAGATAGGAAGTCCTGCTTGGACACAGAAAGCTAGGGAGCAAGCAATTATAATGAGTAGAAGGTTCACAGAGGTTATTTTCTCCACATGCATGGCATATATTTATAGATATGTTGTACTGAGAACCTACTATGCACCATAACATATGCTAAGATATTTCTGTCTAATTCTCTGAACACCCCCCTGAGATAGGCTTTATTTGATAGCTGTTTTATGGCTAAGGAAATGGACTATAAGTTTACCCAACTGGTGAGTATTGAACTGGACTGGAACCCACCTAGTCTGAGTGCACAGGTCACATCCATCCTGAATTACTGCAAGTTGTGGGAGCATTCAGGTGAAAGGCTTACGGTTCCTCTTCCTAGGTGCTAGTTCAAGTCTTACAGTTAATTTAAGACACAGATTAACTCAGTACAATTTACTTTTTAACATCACTCATAATTTGAGACTTAAAAATCATAAAATACAAAATAGTCCCTATTCTTCTTCCCCAGGCCCCCACTTGACTTGCACTGTCTCTAGAAGCAATGGAGAATGGAGGGGGCAGAGGCACAAAGGTGGCCTTGTGGGGCAGCCTGTCAGCACATGCTCTTTAAGCTGCTTTTCCAGAGGTGGCGATGGATCTGCAACATCACACCTACATCTTGTGACTGGGGCTAGAGTGGCAATTCCCTGCCAAGGAACAGGACATAATCAAATCTCTAGTCCAGGTCTTGAATTTGATCTGTATCTCAGTAGGCTTTGTTGAGTGTGGGCAGAGGTCATGGTCATCTAGTACCATGACCTGGACATGCTAAGGGGTGGAAGAGGGTGCTAGTAATGTCCTAGATGGGACTGGGGATTTTTCTGATGATGTTAATGCTCCATGGTACTCTAAACTTATCATAAAGATGGTTTTCTGTGATTTTTTTTCTCCAAGTCAGTGAAGCCTAGCATTCTGCCTTCAAGGAGTTAGGAGTCTGTTCACAAAATAAAATTTTAAAATAACCACCAGTTGAACATGAAGTGATATATGTCAATGTTGAGCAGTTCTGGGCAGGGCTATGCAGTTTCAGAGGCGCCAAGAGTGATCTGGGGCCTCTGGAGAGAATTCCACTGCAAGGCAAGGCTGGGCTTGCTTCTGCAGCCCTTGGGGGAATCCCTGGAAGGTTTTTAAACAGGGCAGGAGCAGGATCAAAGTGATACTTAGGGTGATGATTCTGACTTTGGCTCTGCGGAAGAGCCGCAACCAAAAAAGGCTTTACGATGGTAGAGGAGCTGTGAGCACGCAGTGCTAGCAAGGTGCTGCCAAGCAGGCTGGCCAGCCTTGCTGCATTGCCGTGGGTATCCTGCTGTTGCCCTATATGGATGTGGACGCTGCCACTCATGGGTCTCCCTCATTTCTAGCCTACTCCTCTCTTGTATCTAAGAATATCTTCTCTTCTGTTTCAGCTCTCCCAATACCAACTCTGTTTTCACCACAATCCCAGTTAGAACACCTACAGAGTACTGATTTTGATATCCCATAAACATCTTCTCGGGTCTCTTCATCTACCTTTATAACCTGAACATGTTATAGTCTTCTTGTTTCCCACAATCTTCTCTAGACTCCTCTTTCTCACATTCCTTATCAGTCACTCATTGCTGGTAATGATTTACTTGTCCTAAAACATAAATATAAAGTATAGTAAAACCTCTATAGTTGACCACCTCCCTATACTGACCACCTCAAGTTGACCTAATTTTCATAGACAAGACGTGCATCATATGTACATATCAGTACAGCAGGCCTAGTTCCTTATGTTGACCACCTCCACATTTTGACCAGTTTGTTATAGTCCCTGGGGAGGTCAACTTACAGAGGTTCTACTGTAGATGTGAGAAACAAATTACAGCCCAGGGTAGAAATGCTCATCATCAAACTGTCTCCTTATTCTCAGCCCACAGCTCATTTCTGATGGCACTTTTGCTTATCCCTTGTTGCACAAAGCCAGAGTTTACAGAGACCAAAAAATTACCCTTCCCTTCTGAGAGAAATAGAAATTGGGAGGAGTTTCAAACTCAAAAATACAAGCTCTCTTCTCTTTTAAAGGCTAGAATTGTTCATACAAATGAAAGTTTTTGGAAGGGAAAAAAAAAAAGAAATTGGGAGGAGAAAAACAAATTGTATATTTGTCTCCTGAGGCTATGAAATTTATAAGGTGCAAGAAATGTGTTATTTCCTGAAGGAGGCTGGGTTATTTCTTAGTGGTAGAATAGTCTCTGGTGGGGTAGTGATGGGGACAGCAGAAGAGAAGAGGGGAGAGGGTTTAAGAGAAGTGGAGGAATAGAATGCCCTGGGAGGCACTCTACAGAGGCCTAGACAACAAGATTCTGCCTCTTTGTAAAAATATGGGTAGAATCTAGCTTTGAAACCAGTGAACTGACTCAATGAATAAATAACTGCCTAAATCTTTATCAGGGCGCAATATAAACCCCATCTGAGAGCATGTGTGCGTCAGCATGCACGTGTGCATGTCTGCGTGTGCACACACATCCTGGAATCTTCTGCCTTCTGATTAGAACCTGGGCAGCAGCAGCATCCTCAGTGTAGGGTACAAGGTGGCAGGGACAGTGTGCCCTTAGATATAGTCCTTTTGATCAAATTGAGAAATTTTACCCCATTTTTCTCCCCTTAGACTAAGGCTAGTTTGGGGAAGGAAATAATAATTTTCTACTCTGGTTACATATTACTACCACAATACTGAGTTTTTTCCTCCCTATTTTCTTTGGTTGGCTTTTTCTGAGTTCTAGGTGCTCTCTTTTAATTCCTAATCTGTCTTTGCAGACTTTGTTCCTCCTTGTTAATATTCTTAGGACAAACAATGGGGTTCAGTTAAAAATTTCCCTTCATCTCTCTACCCTCGTAAGTGATGGTGTGATACTGTATGTTTCTTGTTGGTGTTGTAACAAATGACCTCAAACTTAGTGGCTTAAACAGTGCAAGTTTATTATCTTACAGTTGTGGAGATTGGAAGCCTTAAGTGGGCCTCAGTGGGCTAGAGTGCGAGGGACTTTGTTCAAGGGTTCACTCAGCTGTGGTTCAGCTTGTAGGGCTCCTCAGCAACACTAAAGTCCTGCTGGTAACAGGACCCACCCTTCCTGGAAGTCAGGTTAGCATCCATCAGTTGGTATGTTGATGGTCTCACACTGCAAGGCAGGAGCTCTTACAGTGTTTCTTCCTTTAGCAGGCAGGCCTGAGACATGCAGTTGCCCAGCCTTGCTGCATGCTGGTGAGTCGTTAGTGCCTGGCGCTGCTCCTCCGGCCTGCCCTCTCCTCACTGCCTTGTCTGGAATCTCATCTGAGTCCATCTCATCTTCTTGTTACTGTCCTCCTGTCTGAGTCCTTGGACCCTCCTTGTCCTACTTCCTACATGATGGCTGATTCTCCTGTGAGTGCAATAAATGTTTCTTAGTCCCCAAGGCCCATAGATTTATTTCCAGCATTGGCTCGACAAGATTTGCCTTTGCCTGCTTCATCACGTTGGATTTTATGGTCCTAATATCACAAGTCTGCAAGAATCATAAATGAATTTCTTAGTATTTAAAGTTTTAACTCCCTCTCCACCTGACTTGTGACTAAAAGAGGGGAAAGCAACTTTTGTGGCACTAGGGCTGAGTAGTCGTGTGACGGGATTCTCTAGAGCAGGAAAACTTTTGTGAGGTCTGTCATGGATGTGACAGGAATGTGGCCCAAATCAGAGGATGCTTGTGGTATTTTTAAACCTTCCTTCCCCTGGTTCTGAAGAAGCCTATATATTTGCTTTTATTTTGATGACATTTTTACCCTTATTATTCTCTGAATAATTGCAGTATTACTTGTATGATTACAGTCTTTCCTAGTAGACTCCAACGAGTATTTGTTGATTTCATTTAAAAAATAACAACCATTTTTTTTAGTTTGTTTTGTGCTGCTATAACAGAATACAACAGACTGGGTAATTTATAATGAACAGAAATTTATTGGCTCACAGTTCTGGAGGCTGAGAAGTTTAACATCAAGGTGCTGGAATGTCATAAGGACCTTCTGGCTGTATCAGCTTATGGTGGAAGGCAGAAGGGCAAAGAGAGGGCAAGGCAGAGGATGAACTCACTCCTATTATTAACAGCATTAATCCATTAAACAAACACATCCTATTTGGTACACCTTCAAATACCACTACATTGGGGATCAAATTTCTCATATATGAACTTTAGAAGACACAAAAAACATAGTATATTATAATGATCAAGGAAAATTCCATTTTGAAACAAGCAGCTTATAATTTACCAGGTCTATATTTAGATACTCTTAGGTATGGATACATCTCATTAGTTTGTTTTGTGATTTTTCAGCCTTGCCAGTCTACAGGTGGTATGCACTGACACTGTGATATTATACCTACCCAAACACTGAACCAATCTTTGAGAACTTGGTGGTGAGGTCATACCTGCCTTCTGAGAGTTAAACTGTGCAATCAGCACAGAATGGAGAAAATCAGAGAAAATGAATCTCACTTTGAAAAGAGACATTCCCTGGCTAGGACAAGACTTACATGAAAGGGAGAAGTGTGCCTCTGGGTAGGGAAGTAGTCAGCTAGAAAGTGTAGGCAAAATGGAGTCAGTGGTGCAAGAACGAGCTTTGACCATTTAAGCACTAGAGGAGGAGAGGGAATCTTGTCCAACAGCTATCCAAATATGTGGTGGGTGCCACTGGCAAGGCCTTTCTATCGTGTTTGTGGCTCTCTCAGGCTATGTCAGTGGAATGCCCATAAAACACACTTCTAATTCTCATAGTCACTGAGCACCCTTTCAAGAACAAGGAAGATTTCATGCAGGTGCCTCTAGGAAGAGCAAATAGGGCATGAAAGTAAAGTTTGCACATCAACATAGTGAATGTATTCTTTTTTTTTTTTTCTTTTTTTGTAGAGACAGAGTCTCACTGTACCACCCTCGGGTAGAGTGCCGTGGCGTCACACGGCTCACAGCAACCTCTAGCTCTTGGGCTTACGTGATTCTCTTGCCTCAGCCTCCCGAGTAGCTGGGACTACAGGCGCCCGCCACAACGCCCAGCTATTTTCTTTGTTGCAGTTTGGCCGGGGCTGGGTTTGAACCTGCCACCCTCGGCATATGGGGCCGACGCCCTACTCACTGAGCCACAGGCGCCGCCTGTGAATGTATTCTTTTTAATGTCAACTCCTAAATTATTATTGTGGGTTTATGTGACTTTTTAAAGTAAATCCTCTTTTGGGAGATGGAGTTCTCCTCAGTGCAGATTTCTGAGTCTGTGAAGATCAAGGCTAGGGGTGTGTGCCAAAGATCCTGGGGAATTAATGAGTGTAATGCAAACTCTCTGGCAACATCTCTTTATCACTATATGTTTTTACTACAGTTATCTATAAATCAATTAACTTAAAACTATTACTATCATCATGAGTAATTACAATAGGCTGTGTAATAAGGCATGGCACTTATGATAATTACTGCCTGCTCACCATACTACAACTTTAACATTTAGCTTTGCAATCAAAACATTCCTAGTAGCCAGCTACTTAGAAGCACTAGAGATGCTACTTTAGGTTGAAAACTTGATTCTGCCTTTTATCAGTTATGTGACCTTGGGCAAGTGGCCTAATCTTTCTGAGACTCAGTTCCTCTATCTGTAAAATGGAGGCAATAAGACTCAGCTCTCGGGATTTTTGTCAGGAATAAATAGATTCTTGCCATTTGGGAAGTATTCTCATGAGGGGAAGATTGCGCACACAAAATTTAATTTAGAAATGTGTTCTTTGGTCATGTTTCTTCTAGGATTATTACTCTAGTCAAAGATGTATTTTGCTATTTCATTTTATGAACATCTAACATGAAGGAAAGAAAAAAAAATCCAATACCTGATAACTAGGAACTCACAAGTCCCTTTGAGTCTCTCAGGACAATCCTTAGCTTTTTAATAGTGATAGTGAATTTCCTAGGAACTTTTCTGTCTTTCAAAATTCCCTCACTTAGATTCTCTGCATTCAATATTGAAGTTTTCTAAGAATATCCTTTGCTCCAGGGAGTTAAAGAGAATGTTTACTTAAGAAATGACCTAAGTGATTCATCTTACATATAGAAGGGGAGGCTGTGGTAGAAAGCTCTGGCTGCTATTCCTGCCTCCAAGGCTGGCTCTAGGGAAGTGATTGGAAGACCTTGCAAGGTGTCTTTCATTACAGCTGCACTGTTGTTTGCCCTTGTTTTTGACAGAGCAAAAATAAATGAGACTATAGATAACCTGAAAATACTTTAAGGATTTATTTAATACACACATATTGGACTCTATATATTGTAGACATGATGTTTTCCCCAACATCATTGAGCATTTGTTGAGATTCATCATACATTAAAGGACAAAATAAAATGCCAAATAATAGTTCAAAGGAGAAGACATATGGACTATATTTTCTGACCACAGTGCACAATGGTTTAATTGCACACATACACAAAATAAAAAATCAAAGAGAATAATCAAATCATAATTACAGATTATTTAGAAATAAATGGAAATGTAAATGCTATTCAATATGGTCAAAGTTGACCTCAGAGGAAAATTCATAACCTTGGATGATTATTTTTTATCTCAGTAAAGAATAAAAGCAAATAAATGAAGCACATAATTTTCAAGAAGTTTGTAACAGGAGAAGATAGACAAAGAAAAATCTTTCCATGCATAGAAAAATATGGACTCAGGCGGGTAACCTGAGAACCTGAGTGAATGATGCCAGTGGAGGAATATGGAAGATGATCACCTGTTGTTCTTGTACATTTCAGGGTATTTTAGGGACTTTAGTAGGCTCTGTCTTTCATGAAGACATGGAAGATGTTCAATAGCTGTTTAAGCCCAATGAGATGATAAAAATAAAATATGCAACCTTTTCAATTTAAAAATTTAAAATCCTGTTATCTTGTTATAATTTCAAGGTGTAGGCCAAAGTTTTTATTACCCACAAGAAGACTGAATACTATTTAAAAATCCTTATTGGAAGCTAAGAAAAAACACATTCAAAGGTCAAAACACCAGGTGTTGTAAAAAATAACACAACTGAATGGCAACTGAACTAAATCTAGGAGATGGTTGCAGGATATCATTAAACTGGTTTTAATTTTCTGTTGGAGTTATTTTTAAAAGTTTTTGTTTTGTGTTATATCTGTGGAGCACACCTGCTCACTCAGTTTCCTGGGGATGCTATTTTGGGCAATTCTGAGCTTTCTTTTATTCTCAGGTTTATACAGCCTACTCCTGCTGGTCAGCATTTGCTAAGGCTACCAACATGATAAAGCTATTCTTCCTCCTGAGTTTTTCACCCCTGGGGTATACAGGTTCACACTTTTCTCCAACTGTCTTACAGACTCAGATCATGGTATAGATTGTCTTTAGTCCTACTCATTACTGATTGTGTGCTTTTGTCCTTTTTGATACTTTCTCAGTGAGATGTAGGAAGAGAGGGGGCATTAGGAAAATTGAGGCTATCAGGTGATCCTATATTATAGGAGAATTCTCTGCTGGAGAATTTTCAAAACTGCGTTCCTTGGAATGTTGTTCCAGGAGAGGCTACTGGGTGTTTCACAGTTTTAAATTCCTGTTTTGGGAATCACCATGAGAATTAGCAAATTAAGGGCTCTGAGAACTCCTGAGTAAATAAATCAGATTTACTTTATTTAAATTTAAGCTTCTATTTGAGCACAGGATACTTTTTCACAACTGCTTTTCTGCCTGGGTCTGACTCTAGGCTGGGGCTGGCCAGAAGGTTTCCTTTTCGTCTCTCTTCTGCTTGGAGCAACAAGTTGCCTGGACTATCATTTAGACTCCAGGGATCCTTTTTTGCTTTTTATCAGTACTTGGCATCATACTATCTGCATGCATTTTGATCTCCCCACTGCTTTTGTTTTGCTCCCTTTAATAGCAAAGAGGACAAACTTGGATAAGCTCCTATCATGTGCTACTCTACTATTTGCTTTAAATATGCAACCAAGATGCTGTCTTCCTTTTCATGTAAGAGAGAGTGTGTGTGTGTGTGTGTGAGAGAGAGAGAGAGAGAGAGAGAATGAATAAATTTGTGTTTGGTGTGTAGTTGGGGAGGAATGATCTTTGATATCAACCCTACTACTAGCCATCTGGACATCTATACCTAGGCTCTCTTTACAGCCCCACTGCCCACATTAAAGCTGCCACAGATGTATGCTACTGACAGGGGTAAAGGAACTTCTGTTCTCTACCTTCTGAAGCCCCAAGAAAAATTCAGTCAGTTCTTCATTTCAAATTTACCATGATAGAATCTAAGTTCTACAGCACTGGTGGTAGGGCACAGTTTTCCTGGTTTAGCTAGATATGTACCATCCCTTGGGGGAAAGCAGGTGTAGAAGGTGAGGGGCACAAGGCTGTTAGATTACACCATGAAGAATATCCTCTTAACTCCTTTTTAATTTTTCATATTGACACTCTACTTCTTTTCCTGTCTCCTCACCACAGGCTGTCTTCATTTCATCTCTATTCAAAAATTGTGGTCCTTCTTCTGTCCATTTTTGGAGTCTTAGAAATCTTAAAGATTTTGGCTATGATTATTCTTGCCATTTCTGCAGATAGGCAAGAGAGAAAAATTTTGGCTTCTAAAATATGTGTGTACATATGTGTGCATATAAGCATTCATGGCAATCTATGTTATGAAGAGCAACTTGCTTTTTCCCTTGTGTTTGGATGACTCCATATCTTTAGGGAACACTAGATAGCTTGCATTTGGAGGGGTAACTGCCTGCCAATACTTGATGTCTGCAACACTTTGGAGCCTCATTGTGCTGAAAGAACATTTTTGTCCTTTGTAACATGAACTCAAATTATAAAGCCCCTGTTGCAGTTTTCTGTTTCTGCATAACAAATCACTGCAAAACTTAGTGACTTAAAAGCCTGAACAAGTTGTCCTGCTCATAAATCTGTAACTTGGGTAGAATTCAGCAGGGACAGTTCAGTTCTACTCTATGGTGTCTGTGCCTCAGCTGCTGACATGTTTGGTATTTCTACTTGGTCTCTCCTACATGGTGGCCTCAGAGTAGATACAATTCTTACAGTATCTCAGAGCTTCAGCAGTAAGTGTCCTAAGAAACCAAGGCAGAAGCTTCAAGGACTTTTTTGACCTAGCCTTAGATGTCATAGCCCTGGTTTGAATGGTTTGTCCTCTCTGAAAGTCAAGCTGAAATTGGATTGCCCTTGTGCAGTGTTGGGAAAGTAGGGCCTAATAGGAGGTGTTTGGAGGATGGCAAGGGATTTTTCATGAGAATAATGCTGTCTTGTGAGTGAGTTTTAGCTCCCATGGGACTGGATTAGTTTCTGTGAGAGAGTGAGCTGTTAAAAATCAAGGCTGCTTCATGTTTCATCTCTCTTTGCACACACCTATTTTCTCTTCCACTCCTCTGCCATGTTATGACACAGCATGTGGCCATTGCCAGAGGCTGAGCAAATGCCATCACCATGTGTTTTGGACTTCCCAGCCTCTAGAATCATGAGCCAAATAAACATCTTTTCTTTATAAATTATCCAGTCTCAGGTATTCTGTTATGGCAACAGAAAGTAGAATTAGACACCCATGTAGTACCACTTCCACTGTATTCTATTGGTTACATTGGACCAACTCTGATTTAATGTGTCCATGAGGGGGAGGGCCGTATCCAAAGGCAAGAATATGAGAAGGCAGGAATCACTGGGGGAACTTCCTAAAAGTCTGGCAACCATATCCTCCCTCTAGTCAGCTTCAAAAGGAAAAATGATTTTTAAAATCAAATTAAATGTGCATATGATATGATACTACTGCATCAAAAACTTCAGTGGACATCACAACAGAAGAAAGACATCAGGACACATGTTTCTATGCTCCTTCCAGCCACTGTGTTGTCTTTATTAAATGGAATATTGAATTAGAGGCAAATTACTTGGCATCCAATTACACAGAAAGGCCATTATCATATTATCTACCCTGGCTCTCAAAGAATGCATCTTGATTTTGTACACCTGTTTTTGCATGTTGCATCAGAGAGGAAGGAAATTCTGGATGTTGGCTTTGAAATGAGACTAAGGCATCCAAACTTCTGTGAAACCAGCAGCCATACCTTCTCAGCTCCCAATTTCACATTGAGAAGTAAAATAAAAAGAAATAAATGGAGTCTAATGATGCTTTGGTTTGGGAAATAATGCTTACATGCAAAGGATGTATCCACTTAAGTCTTTTAAAAACCATTGTTCTAATGATTTTATTGCTCTGATCAAACTGACATTGATTCCAAGGTCATTGTGAATTGAATTTAACCATATTAATTACTAATAGGATGCAAGTTTGAATGTTAGGAGGTGGCTGGAGGAGGAAGGCATCACAGTATATTGCATTCTTGTAAACATTAGTACAAATGCAGAGTAACAGAGATTCCCCTAGGTAATGCTAAATAGGTCCTACATTCCTCTGTTTTCAGAGGGATGAAACATTTAGGACTTTTTCCTCTTTTACATTGGCTAGGTTTTATATAATATGCTGTCCTAAAGAATAATACATTCCAATTAACTGTGTTTCTTCTAAGATGCTGTTGTTGATTCCTCTCCATGTTCCTGGTTCCCTGCAAGATGGATTCAACCTCCAAAATGAAGTCCTAAAGGATGGCATGAGGAAACAATGCTACCCCTAATACAGAGGAGGTGAAATGAAAATGGAGACCTTTTGCCTCATTCTTTTCCCCAGATCCATCTCCTTCAAGAAAGACTTCATAACTGAAAGAGCTGTATAATCTTTAATAGATAAGGAATCTTTGCTCACCTTACTCCTTTCTCCATCCCTTTTCCTATCTGCTCTGTCACTTATACTGGTAACTAGAGCAGTAGCAAGGATGGCCTGTCAGCTATCTTTGGGCAGGTCAGGTCTTTGCAGATGAGGCCATGTCAATGTAGCCCTCACATCCAATGCACACCACCAGGATTTACTCAGAAGAGTAAAGGGAAGGAAAGAATAGGCTGGCCACTCTGGATTGTACAATCATGACATAAAGGGTAATGTTGGGGGGCACTGGAATATTGGGGGCTAGAGAGCCAGCCTTCCTGATGCTCTGTCTGCCTGGGATCTGAAACATGATGATACTGTTTGGTCAGTATTGGGAACAAGGGTCTGGAACCAGAATAACACTTGGCTACATGGATCTGAACCTTGCACTGGGGCCACCTCACAACCTGGAGCACTGTTCATGTGGTTAACTGACACCACATGGACAGGGAGGGAGCCAGGTCCTGGGGGAAAACTGTAATGGATAGCCCCAGTGCTGCTGCTACCAGGCAGGCACTAGCCCTGAGGCCCTCTCTTAGCCTCATCCCCATCTTGGGCAGTCTGGTGATGCTGTGCAGCGGGTCTCTGTTTGCGGGCTGTTACTCCACAGTCTTAGATACTCGAGGCTTGTCCCATATTTCTTGGGGGCCAGGTGAGTGTGGCAGCTCCTCTGGTTGACACAGTGCAAGATGAGGCAGATGGTATCAGCATCACAGCAGAGCTAGCCCACTGCAAAAGGAGGTGGGGTCAACAATCAGATGTTTTCTAGGACATCAAGGGGGACGAGGCCTCTCTTCTTTCCACTGAGGACTCTGATAAAGCCATCTTGTTCTTCTTCAGAGCTCACACAGATCTAAATGTCAAGGAAAAGCAAAATAAGACTTAAGTGTCAACATGAAAGAAGCTAGCATACATTGCTTGAATCACTACCGATCGAAGTTGTAGGGACAAACAAATTGGAAAAGGGACAGCAGTTTCAGGGTGGGAAACTGGAACTGTGAGAAAAAGACTTTATATAAAATTCGGCATACTCCTAGGTTCAGAAGTGGGCCCATGCATTAAATATTTTCTGATATTTAGCCTTATGAATAAGACAGTAAAGTTGGATTAATAATATTGTGACTCCCAGAAGAGTCACTATAAGAATGAGGGAAGATAATGTTTATCACAGAGCCTAGCATATAGCAAACTATATGCATGGCACATGTAGAAAGCAGAGTTGTCAATGCATTCTTTTGAAGAACCAAAATAGCAGCTATCATTCCTATCATGTGCTGTGAATTTTATATGTACCTGATGGAGTATCAGGAAGTCAGAGGGAACTATTTCATTCCTGGCCCCAAACAAGCAGATGCTGACATTTTCCATATTTCAAAGTAAGTCCATGCATGCTGGACTTAAAAAAGGAGGCAATAAAATTTGGATACCTTTGCCACTCATCATTTATAGGCCACTGAAGAGCGTGGAAGAATGAATGTGGCCAGACATAAAATTAGGAAAGGTTTGTGAAGAAAACTATTAGGATGTTTTATGTTTCTCCTGTCTCACCTGCTTTCATGGATGGTGTGTTTGGTCTTAGGCTACGCTCCCTAGAAACAAGTCTGAGCCAGGAATCTTTGTGTAAGTAACTTATTGAGTGGGTACTCTCAGGAGGGAGGAAGGGAGGGAATCAGAATGGGACAGGGCAGGGAGCCAAGCAAGGATGGGGTCTCAGCTGGAGACCAACCCAGCCTGACCCCTGGGGTGCTCTGCAGCAGGCCTTGGATCATGGTTATCTCATTTTGAAGTAAGGGATCCTGCCTTTTGAACTCCATGTTGGTCAGCCATTGACCACGGGCTAACTTGGGGTGTGAAAGGCATAACTTTTCAGGCAAGTCATCTCCTGCTGTCTCAATGCAGCCTTCCTGAGAAGTGCAGTGGTGAGATGTGAGTAGCTGACATAACACCTAGAAGATGGGTGCACCTGCCTAGTGAAAGGGACTTGGGAAAGGCTCCTGCTGAAACCACCACAGTGGGCTCTTCTGTCACAGGGAATATGTAGTCTGAAAGGGACACTTAAAGAACTTAATTTGTGATCTTTGAGGGATTGAGGCATACAACAGACTGGCATGTATATCTGACTTGTGTTTCAGAAATCTGCTATGTGAGAAACTTGATTAGACAGAGGCTCAGGTAGTAAAGTGAAGTGAAGCTAATCTGTATGAGTGAAGGATGTGCTGACTGCTTTTTAAAGACCAGATGTCAGTCACTTGCAAGAGACAAATAGCCCAGAGACCACATTATGCCCAACAAGAATCTGATGGTTTAAAAGACCCCCAAAGGAAGGGAAACCACCAGGAAAGGGAAACCAACAGCTGAGACCTGCCATTGCCCATGCCAGAAACACTGCAGGTGAGAGGCTCCTGTGGTGGGCAGGAGTATATGTCTTGAAGGAATCCCTAGAAAATGCCTTGAGAGGAAGAGTTACCTTTCAGATCTATCAAAAATTTGTGTTTTCTTCTTTATTGAAATGTGCCAAAATTCAGCAATCCTTAGTATAAGTCAGCATTAATAAAAATCCAAACACCTGCTCTCTGATGTAGGCTTGTTCTTGGTGCTTACTGAAAACACGTTCAGTTTAAATACTTAAATAAAAAATCATGGGGCCATACCTATGGAGCATATTGCAAGAGTACAAGTCCAATCTATCAAGTATTGAACATAAATGTCTTAACACAATAATTAAATAAATGAGGCGAAACTATAGTAGTTTGATGTAAGCACTCCAAATTGTATTAAAAAAAATCAACACATTGTACCCACATATGCATAAATGTATTCATGATCTATGTATATATGAATTAATAAAAGGAAAAAATCAAATTTGAGAACAATTCACTGACATACACACATAGATGTTGTTATCATGCTGATGCTGAATAGATAGGATTGGGCAAGGATTCAGAACTCTGAGATTCTAGGCCGAGCTAAGAGTCTTACACCATTGCCCCATCCCTTGGTAATCTAATTGACCTGAGTCTGTTTCTATCCTCCATGTTGGGAATTCTTTTTTTTTTTTGTAGAGACAGAGTCTCATTTTATTGCCCTCGGTAGAGTGCCATGGCATCACACAGCTCACAGCAACCTCCAACTCCTGGGCTGAAGTGATTCTCTTGCCTCAGCCTCCCGAGTAGCTGGGGTTACAGGTGCCTGCCACAACGCCCAGCTATTTTTTGGTTTGCAGTTCAGCCGGGGCCGGGTTTGAACCCGCCACCCTCGGTATATGGGGCTGGCGCCTTACCGACTGAGCCACAGGCGCCGCCCAGGGGGATTCTTTTAGTTGTTTGCATGGCATTTACTTCCAGCCAATAAAACAGAATGAAATATTTCTTAGGGGACTTCTGGGAAAGTTTGCTTTTCTCATACAAGACATGCATTAGGAAGAAAATCTCTTTATCTGTCTGGAAGGGATTTTTGAAGTGTTTGCAGCCATCTGTGACCACTAAGGGGCTGGCATTTCAATGGTGACAGAGCAGAAGGGTAGAAGAATTTGGTCCTCTGAATAGGATCAAGCTACTAAATTACCAAAACTATCCTGTATCAGACCCCTGTAATAGGAGTAAACTATACCCTTTGAGGTTGAGTCAATTTAAGTTTTATGATTTGAGACATGTATTGATTTGTTATTGCTGTCATAACAAATCCCTACAAACTCTGTGGCTCTGAACAACACAGTTTTGTTATATCACAGTTCTGTAGGTCTGGTGGCCTCAGCTGGTTTTCTCTGCTCTTGGTTGCATGAGGCCAAAATAAAGGAGTGAGTAGGGGTCTATTCCTTTCTTTCCTTTTTATTTGCTAAGGGGTGAATTTAATTCCACGCTCGTTTGGGTTATTGCTGAGTTCAGTTCCTTGTAGCTATAGGGCTGAGATCCCCACATCCTTGCCAGGGGTCATTCTTAGCCTTTAGATGTAGGCAGAATGGGGGCCAAACACCCCATTCTTGACAGGGGAGGGCATCCTCAGAAAAAGGGAAAATTAAAAAGTAAGCTGAAGGAGTCAGAACAAAGAAAAGTCAACTAATTTACCTTTAAGCCAGCCATTGGTAAATATCTTATCTGAACAAGTTTCTGGCCTTTTCTGAAACTCTGGCCTATTGGGGATACAGCTTGCACAAATACCCTGCTGAATCTGTGAACACTGAGGAAGATAATGGCCATAAAAGAGATCATGGCAAGACCTAGAATAAATACATCTTCTAGGTTGTTTCCTGCCCATTAAACAGACAAAGCAGACACCCATTGTGGAGATTTGCATTTGGCTGGGGCAGAGACCAAGTGAACAGCTCCAGCCCTGAAATATGGGCAGGAGGGCTTACATCCCTTATTGCAGAGGAAAAATTCTCTGTGGCTGTGATCAGAGGAAAATGCCTCTTTCCCACTGATTCCTCAGTGGAGATTAATGCCAGCGGCGTTTTATTCCACAGTGAACTAGTAGAGTTTAACACCTCCCAGGTGTGTGACTCCAGGTAGGAGCCTTCCCCTACAGAAGGCTCAAGTTTCAGATTCCTCAAAATTGCTCAAATCCTTAAAGTTAATAATAATAACAATAGGGGCTGATGTGCTCACTCAGAGAAACTGCTGGTGCCTTTTTCCTTCCCTCAGCTTACCACCTGAACAAAGAGATTTCAATAAAAACTCTAGGGCAATCGCTGGAGCCCATGAACAGGTGGTGGTCCCCTGAGCTCTCATCTTTGAAAATTCTATTCTGTGTCTTGTGTCTCTTTCTTTATCTTCATGCCTAACTTTATATTTCTTCAGTCTGTCGTGCCAGTTCCACAGGTCTTAGTGGACCCTGCCCCTGGGGTAAGACCCTGACATCTAGAGGCCACCTTTGTTCATTTGGCTGTGATCTCCTTTCTCCACCTTCATAACCAGTAGTGGTAGTTGAGTCCTTTGCATACTTGATCTCTTTCTGACTTATCCTTCTGCCTCATTTCTCCTCTGCCCTTTTCTGCTGCATCTGTTTGATTCCAGCCAGATAAATTTCTCTGCTCTTAGGTGCTAAAGTAATTATATTTTTCCCACTTAGAGAATCCAGTATATCTCACCATCTCACAGTCCTTAACCTTTATCATATCTGCAAAGTCCTTTTTGCATGAAATTTGGAATACTTTTCTATTGCTGCTATTACAAAATATCCCATATTTTATGGCTTAAAACAATACAAATTTATTATCTTACAGTTCTGAAAGTTAGAAGTCTTAAGAACAAAGTGTTGATCAGGCTGCATTCCTCCTGGAGGCTCTAAGAGATGAGACAATCTGCTTCCCTTGTCTTTTCTAGCTTCTGGAGCCCACCTGTATTCCTTGGCTCACAGCTCTTTTCTTCAGCAGCATAGCATCTTTCTAATATTCCTCTCTCCCTAACTACTGCTTCCATCATCACACCTCCTTCTCTGACCCTGACCCTCCTGTCCCCTTCTTCTACGACCCCTGTGATTACACAAGGACACCCAGATAGTCCAGGATAATCCCCCCATCACAAGATCTTTAACTAAATCACATCTATGAAGTTCCTTTTGTCACATAAAGTAACACATGCAAAATTTGGAGATTATGACATGGGTATCTTTGGGGAGCTGTTATTCTGCCTACCATATATGAAAGGATCAAGATTGTTACTAAAACATTAAAAAATATTATGGCAAACATGTCTGGGTATAGTAGGCCAAAGGAAGACTTGGCCAGAATGTTATAAGGAAAGAACCTCTTGCAGTGAAGAGATAATGTAATGAGATGCAAAGAAAATTTGCTGTAGAAGAAAGGGGTTGGCTGAGAAGAAAATACCACAAGGAAATAATAAATACCAAATTAAAATCTATGTAAGAAATAATGAAAAGACTGAATTGAAACTTGAGAAAACCAAAGTGAAATGGGGACTACCTTCAAACATTCTCAGAGGAGGAAGTGGAGACAGAGAAAGAAGTGGAAAATGATAGAAAGATTAAAACTATAAGGGAAATATGATAAACTAGAGGTGAAACCAAAGAACTGTTAAGCTTCTGGAGAAAAAGGTTAAGATCAAAAGGCCAGTGATAAACTGTAGAAAATATGGCCACATATGTTAGATGAGGTGTAAATATTCTTAAACAATAAAAAACCTTTTTAATAGTGTGAGACAATGGGCAGAGTACAAAAGAAGATTATTTAAAAAATACAAATGCTTGGTACATATGAGCTATGTAGCCATCTCTTTAATAATCCAGGAAATGCAGATTAATATGAAATATTACTCAACTATCAAAATGAAAGATATAATACAAAGTAATGTTCAATTCTGGGAAGGATGCAGTGACCTGAATATTCTTGTAAATAGGTGGTGTGTGTGTAAGTTGGCATCATCTTTTTGAAGGCAATATGGCAGTATGTATCAAGAACTGTAAAAGTCTTTTATCTGTTTAGAATATAAATTCTAAAATGTATTCTAAGGAAATGAGTTAGGGAAAAAGATCTAGGTCTAAAGATGTCCATGGAGGTCATCAATAATAATTAGAAACACTATGAATATCCAATAATAGGGGATACTTAAATATATTTTTGTATTCAAGACAAAGGATTGGCAAACTTTTTGTTGTTGTTAAAAACCAACTAGTAAATATCTTAGGCTTTGCAGGCCATATAGTCTCTGTTGCAATGACTCAACTTAGCTGCTGAGTTGTAGTGTGAAAGCAGTCACAGATAATACATATTCAAATGAGTATAATGTTACACTCTAATAAAACTTCATTAAAAATTGTATTTTGATGAACATTTCAGTGACTATGTTACAGAAGTTGGCCAACTAAATAGAATATAATAACAAAATATGAATTAAAAGAAAAGTTTGGTATGAAATACACTAAAGTGTTTATTTGATAATAGTTTAATATTTGAATTATTCATGCTCGGTTATTTTATTTTTATAGCTTTAAAAATGTTATTTCCCCAATTTTCTCCATAATAAATGCATTTTAATTTTACAATCTAAAAAGAGATTCTTTATTTTTTTAAAAAAGCTTTGATAGGACACAAAGAAAGAATCAATGAAAATAGTTCTATAGATACAAAAGAACCATAGATCAATTTAAAGAAATGTTTTATAATGTTTAAAGTTGATTTAATAAAGATTTTTTTTTTAAAGTGAAGACAATATATTCATGTCAATGCAAACTCTGGCTGTGTTCATAACAAATGGATAACTTAATTCTATTTGGAACTAAGAGTTCTGTGAAAAACTAATATAATAATTGTGAGGCAGATTAACCCCAGAGGTAGAAATGTGATTGAATCAAATAGATGCATTGCATTTATTTTCAGAATCAAATTTTCTCTATTTGCCTGTTAATGACCATATGTCTCTTTATATTGTTAGGGCTATAGATATCATACTGGCTGTTTTCTGGTGCTTACTGGGTGATTTTAGGTGGCATTAACCACTGCAGGTGAAATTTCCCATTTAGGCTTTACTGTGAATGATGACAGTGGCCAGAGAGATGACCCTTGTTATTTGTCAAAGTAGCCTCATGCTGTGCTATGCAAGATTCAACCTGCACATGTGACTGGATTCAACTTACACACCCACATCAAGAGGGAGATACTACACATTATGCTAGTGTCACAGACAAGAATGTTGACATTCAGAGGTGACTGCCAATATTGCACAATATAGAGATCCATTTTTGTATGACACTAGAGTTTGTTCTTTCTACTACATTACATTCCATGAAATTAACAAGCATTATCTGAAACGTTTTACTAAAATAATTTAGGACACTAAAGTGTAGACAAATTTTCAAATTTGTTTCTCATAATAAGTTGTTTTAAAATTTTCAAATTTGTTTCTAATAATAAGTTGTTTTAAATGCAAGTTTTCTTTCAAGAGGCTGACGTATTGAAAAAATCGGTTGCCATATCAATGACAAATATTGAAAACAGAATTTGTGTATAGGTAAAGAAACCTCAGTGCCTCCTAATGACTATAAAATAAAAATATCACAAGAACTGTAGGACTTAGAAAGATAATAACAACTGAGGTTGGCTTGGTGCCTGTAGCTCAAGCAGCTAAGGCGCCAGCCACATACAATAGAGTTGGCGGGTTGGAATCCAGCCTGGGCCCGCCAAACAACAATGACAAGTACAACCAGAAAATAGCCAGGTGTTGTGGCGGGCACCTGTAATCCCAGCTACTTGTGAACCTGAGGATTGCTTAAGCTCAAGAGTTTCAAGTTGCTGTGAGCAGTGACGCCACAGCTCTCTATCCAGGGTGACAGCTTGAGACTCTGTCTCAAACAAAAAAACCCAAACCTGAGGTCATTCTGAAACTTTAGCACTGATCAGAACATCTCGGGGGTTTACAAAAGAAACTAATTCCTGCCTTTACCTGAAAGTTTCTGATTTAGCAAGTCTGGGGTGGGGTCCAGGTATCAGTACTTTCAAATTCTGATCCCCAGGTGAGTCTCATTTGGGCAATCCAAAGACCATAACAGAACAATGATCAGGATTAAAGCATTTTCCTAAAGAATTATGGGCAGACTCATTTGGTTCCAGGTTCAGGCTGAAATACTATGTTGCAGCCTGAACATGTCTAGCTAAAGAGGTTGGGTTGTTTGCCTTGACTCTTCCACATCTGAAACCCCAGCAGATGGTCTGTTTAACCACCATCTCCACTGCAGGAGGAACAAGCAAGTGTGAGGCCCATTCCCAGAAAACTTGTTTTCAAGAAATTAGTAGGAGGCACTGAGCAGATGTTCTCCTTTCGGAAATTGATCAACCTGAGCAAATTTCAATTTGACATCTGTTTCACTGATTTGTGTGTGTGTGTATATATATATATATATTTTAATTCACTGATTTGTATTTTAATAGCATGAAAACAATGTCTAATCTCAAATGGGGAAGCACAAGATTTTTCTGAGAAAACATTCAAATATGCCAGTAAGATTATTTAATAACACTTTGCTAATAAAGATGAACATCCCTCCCAAATTTATTTTATTCACAAGACTTTCCAGGGCGGCGCCTGTGGCTCAGTGAGTAGGGCGCCGGCCCCATATACCGAGGGTGGTGGGTTCAAACCCAGCCCCGGCCAAACTGCAACAAAAAAATAGCCGGACGTTGTGGCGGGCGCCTGTAGTCCCAGCTACTCGGGAGGCTGAGGCAAGAGAATCATGTAAGCCCAAGAGCTGGAGGTTGCTGTGAGCCGTGTGACACCATGGCATTCTACTGAGGGCGGTAAAGTGAGACTCTGTCTCTACAAAAAAAAAAGACTTTCCAAATTTTTAGAACTGGAAGGGTACAACTGGGTTAACTTAGAGACAGTTGAAGTGACGGAACCAAAGCAGTTTGCCTGTTTGCTTTGTGGTGTAGGCATGGCATTGGGATCTCAGTCTGATGATGAAGATTCCGTTGCCTGGAATCAAGAATGATCAGTAAAGAGCCCACATGAGCAAGAACTTGTTTTCAGGAGTACTCTGGTCTCTATACAGTTGCATTTACGACTCTTACCTTCTTTGGGAACCAACTGCTCTTTGCTGTTCAGAGTATGTATTGTCACATGGCTCAGTGGAAAGCATTGACTTGGAGTGGCAGCCTGGCCACTTAGCAGGTTTTTGCCCCTTAAGGAGGGCACATAACTGCTATGAGCAGTTGTTCCCTCATTTTAACAACAGAAATAATGAAAAATTAATTTATAAAAGTCATAGGACAAATGTGCAACCTCAAATAAAATATAAGCTTTAAGAATAGTATTAATTTGTTTTTTTTCCTTTTCTGTGAACCAGGGGCTTGAAATAAAAGATTCTCCTTTAAGGAGCAGATCTAAAAACAGGTCATATCATAATCCAGAAAGAAACAGACATTAAGAGGTTTGCATATACTGTTTTTTAGAGGCAGCGCAATCTTCCATGAGTGGGAGGATAGTGGGCTTCCCAGCAGTGCTGTCATTAATGGGAGTCCTTAAATGTCACTAATCTTTATAAGCATATGTTGGCTTCTACTGTTACCTCTTTGGGGAGTGTGCAGACAAATGATATGCTGGCAAAGGCCAGCTCCTGGGAAAACAAACAACTTTAAGCAGGAAATGAAGAAAAAGGAAATTTTAAGAAGGGTTTTTTCATGTCAGCATACTGAAAGGTCTTGATTTCTTTAAAAATATACTCTGTCCACAAACACTAAGGTAAAAGAAAGGTTGTTCCATTTACAAAATGCAGTGTCCTTATGTGGGCATATCATGCAAGCTTTTTATAAAAGAAAAGAATGCCAATTTCAAGTAAAACTATAAAACCAGGGCAAAACATAAAGCCCAAGGACTCAATTTCTTCAGGGTATTAGAGATTTTAGTAACAAATAATCATTAGATGTCATATACCTCTTGGGGTTCTTGTGTTTATATAAGCAGCAGATACTCAATTAGATACAGCAATGGTGGGATATGGGGTGTGTGTATGCATCTAAGAATTTGTACAGACACATGCAAAGTTTAGGTCTAGGAAAACTACAGCAACCCAGTGTACTTTTGTAGTAGTGGAGTCAAAAGAAAAGGCTGTATATTTTTAAAGTTGCTTCTTTTTAAATGTAGTTTGTAAAATTTAAATGGAAAAGAAAAAGCCCTTAAACTTTTGTACATTGTAAAATTTAAGTGGAAAAGAAAAAGCCCTTAAACTTTCACTTTTATCCTTTTTTCCTTATATTTATATTAAGTTTTCACTACCACTGTCATCAGTTGTGTTTTTGTTTTTTTTTTGAGAGGGTTTCCGTCTGTCACCTAGGTTGGAGGGCAGTGGTCTGATCACGGCTCACGGCAGCCTCAAATTCTTGGGTTTGGTTGAAAACCCAAGAATGCTTCAGCCTTGAACCCAATTCTTGCTTCAGCCTCCCAAGTAGCTAGTACTATAGGTGCATTGCTACTAAACCTGGCCATTTTTAATTTTTTTGTAGAGTCAGTGTCTCACTATGTTATTCAGGCTGGTCTCGAATTCCTAGCCTCAAGCAATTCTCCTGACTTGGCCTCCCAAAGTGCTAGGATTATAGGCATGAGTCACCTGCACTTGGTCCACTGTGTCACTAATATTTAACTCATTTGCTTACTGCTCAAAAACTATCATTCAGGATGGAGACCCAAGTGCAGTGGTGCAGTGGCTCACGCCTGTAATCCTAGCACTCTGGGAGGCTGAGATGGGTGGATTGTTTGGGCTCAGGAGTTCGAGACTAGCCTGAGCAAGAGTGAGACCCCATCTCTACTAAAAATAGAAAACTAGCCAGATGTGTGGTCCCAGCTACTTACTTGGGAAGCTGAGGCAAGAGGATCGCTTTAGCCCAAGAGTTTGAGGTTGCTGTAAGCTATGATGATGCCATGGCACTCTACTCAGAGTGACAGAGTGAGTCTGTACCTAAAAAAAAAAAAAA
The DNA here is from genome assembly GCF_027406575.1 of Nycticebus coucang. Lineage (NCBI taxonomy): Eukaryota > Metazoa > Chordata > Mammalia > Primates > Lorisidae > Nycticebus > Nycticebus coucang. Next base: position 81,148,379 of record NC_069787.1, on the reverse strand, counting down.
AAAAAGAAAAAAAGAAAGAAAAAGAAAAAAAGGGGACAGTGCCTGTGGCTCAAGGAGTAGGCCCCATATAACTGAGGGTGGTGGGTTCAAACCTGGCCCCGGCCAAAAAACTGCAAAAAAAAAAGGTGGTGACACAATATTCAAAGATCTGTGCCCTTTCCCCTAGATCTCTTCACTTCTCCAAAGGCAGGAGATCTGATAGGGCTATATGTTCCAGGGATTTATCACTATTTCTTAAAGCTTCCTGCTTTTTTGTTTCTCCTGGGAGAACATCAAGCCACCTTGTCTCCTATGTCAGCTTTGCCATACTCCTTTCTGAGCCTTTGTTTTGCTATGGGCCATCTGGTGCCTTAGGCACCTGAGATTCAGACATGTCCATGGTGGTAGTAAGGATAAGGTAGGTGGGCTGTGCTAAAGAGGACTTTTAGGTCCCTAAATGTCTTTACATCTGGTTCACTGTGATTCCAAGGGTAAAAGTAGGCCCAGTCAGGCCCCATCCATGTCTCCCACTTTATGTTTACCTTGGGAGAGCAATGACTAGGATCTGGGTCTGGGCTCCAGTATTTTGTCCATAATACTATACTAACACCATCAAACTGCCTAGTTTCCTAACATTATCCATTCAAGCAAGCATTATTGTTGTTTTAATCACTTCTATTATTGTGTGATGTTACTAATTTTGACCCTTATGAATTGTGGTGATTTTTGTGTAAAGTTTTCCTCATTCTATTTTAGATAATTTTCTTGGATACATCATAGAAAATGGAATTACTATATTCATGAGGTTGAGCAATTTCATGGCTTTAAATGCACAGGAACAAACCACAAACCAAAATGAGTGGACTGAAGTATTCTAACATTTATGGAAATGCAAATATCTTTATCTTTTTTTGTTTTTTGAGACAAACTCTCAATTTGTCACCCTTGGTCGAGTGCTATGGAATCATAGCTCACAGCGACCTCAAACTCTTGCCTCAGCCTCCCAAGTGGCTGGGACTACAGGCACCCACCAAAATGCCCAGCTATTTTTTTTTTTTAGAGACAGGGTCTTCTTCTGGCTTAGGCTGGTCTTAAATGCCTGAGCTCCAGTGATCTACTGGCCTCAGCCTCCCAGAGTGCTAGGATTATAAGTGTGAACCACTGCGCCCGGCCAGAGTGCCAATTTCACTAAATCCATCCCTAACTGCTGTGAAAATATATAGGGAAAGTAATACTCAGAAATATTGATAACTCATTTTCAATAACTTGTATCTACTTGTATATAAAGGGAGAGTGAATTAAATATTTTAAGAAAGCTATTCTTGGGCGGTGCCTGTGGCTCAGTGAGTAGGGCGCCAGCCTCATATGCCGAGGGTGGCGGGTTCAAACCCAGCCCCGGCCAAACTGCAACAAAAAAATAGCCGGGCGCCTGTAGTCCCAGCTGCTTGGGAGGCTGAGGCAAGAGAATTGCATAAGCCCAAGAGTTAGAGGTTGCTGTGAGCTGTGTGACATCATGGCACTCTACCCGAAGGCCGTAAAGTGAGACTCTGTCTCTACAAAAAAAAAAAAAAAGAAAGCTATTCTTCTATATTATAATTGTTCAGATTTTTCCTCTAGAGATTCCCTTGAATAGCCATAAACAAAAGGTAAATCATATTCTTTGAGGATGTATTTATTAGTTTTAAAATGATAAAGTCATTTGAAGGCACATGTGACATGTTAAATGGTTAAGTTAGGTAAAACAATTTTTTAAAACTACAAATCAGATATAATTATAAGGACTGATTTTTATGCATGACTTAGAAACTATCTTTGAAGGCAATTAATAAAAAGACATTCAAGATGTGTTTGGGGGAAATTCTATTGAACAGAGTTGTATTAAAATTATTAATGCCTTTTTCATTTTGTACTTCCTTGCAGGGTGAGGCTCATCATTTTCAAATATTGGCATTCATTGCTTTGGGAAATATTAGAACGAGTACACCAAGAATGCAGAAGGAAAGAGAGGCAAATTTTGACTTTCAAAATTGGGAATTAAAGTCTACTATAAGACATTATTGGGAGAGAAGAGAACTTTGAAATTCCCTTAATCCTTCCCTAATATATCAAGAACAAACTGGGAGGACTAAGCATATTCTTTTACTCTGTAGTTTGGAAAGAGAATGTGACATGAAGGGAGTTGTAGTTAGAGACTAAGGGGTGGGAGGAAGCCCTGTCTCTGCTGGAAGAAGTCAGAGAAGAATAGGACAGAGAGCTAAGCTGTGAGTGTCCCACTTGTCTCTACGAACATTCTAGGGATTAGATGGAGGAACAAGAAGCAAAGAACTTAAAAGACTTGCAGGTGTGGTTCACACTGTCTCAGGAAAATTGACAGCATTGTAGAGAACTCCACGTTCAACATGGCACTGGAGGAGGATGGTGCTAGATATCTCTAGATTAGACATAGGGAGATGTCTTGTTGTATGAGCCTGAGACAGTCCCTCATTATCCACATGTTGTCCAAGTCTTGTGTAATAGTGTGAAGGTGTTATGGCAGAAGCTTAGAATCTGGACAGAGAAACCTAAGACGAATGCTGTAACTGGAGGAAAATGCAATGAACCCTAGAACACAGCAGCAAGAGAGCATGAAGAATTAACCACACATTAGTGGGCACCAAGTAGATCAGCTGCTCACATTAGAGACCAGTGGTCCTCACAACAAAGAATAGGTAGGGACTAGATGTCCTCACCATGGCGCCAGGATGTTTCCTTTTGCAAAGAGATAACACCAAATCAGATTCCTAACAGTTTATTATTGCATTTCCCTACTACACTAGTATCTTTGGCTTAAGTATATCTTTTTTTCAGAGTGAATACTTGAAATGTGACTCCATTCATTCAGATTTACATGTATTGTTATGTTTATTAAAATTACTGTTATTCTTATTTGGTCACATCTGGAATACATTTGTGTTCTTTACTCACCTGATTCTCCTTCAGTGTTACCTGCCCCTGTTCTTTACACCCAGCGAAGGTTCTAATGCATCTAAAAATCTTCTCGTTTTGGTGTACTCTCTGAACAAAGTTGGCTGGAAAGAAGCCAATCCTGTCTTGAATTTTTCCCTGAAAAGAAAAAGTAAGTTTGCATATACAATTGTAGCATTTATTGTAATTATAGTTACCAAATAATTTTTTTTTTCAAAGAATGAGAAATACTTACTTTCCACCAGTCGTCATTGGAATCCTCTATAAGAGTAATAATGTCTCCTGGCCTACAATGAAGAATGAATGAGTTGAGTGGGGAAGTAGAGAGAGAAAAAAAAAAAGAAAAGAAAAATATAACACTTCAAAGTCAGAAGTAATAGCTTTCCATTTATACAAATAATCCTAAAACAGAAATAAAATAAATATGACTTTTACCTATTTTTTCCACCAAAGAAAACAGTTTTATTATACATTGAAAACAGGTATAATTTCTGTACTGTATCTTTAAAAATAATCTTTACCTTTATTTTGATACATAAATGGCCAAAAAAACCCTCTCAAATTTAGAAGTTGTGAAGTTCCAAGGTGCAAATCTCCATAATCATCATCCCTGTGTGCTGTTCTAGATTCTTTACTATGTGCTCATATTTATATGTAGATATGTATACGTATTTTTTTGTTTAGTTTTGACATCTAGAATTAGTCACTGTCTTTATCATAATGTCCATCTTTCAGCACCTTCTCAAAACCTAGGACACGTTTGCTTAGCTCCACTTTCTTTGCCTGCCACCTTCTGTGTTAGTATAATTTGGAATTTTGTACTTGTTTTGAGTGTGTGGGCATGTATGTGTTTATATGATTTATAAAGAATTACTTGGGTTTAGCTGAAGACAAATGTGTTTTCAATTCTTAGTGTTGTTCTAGATGTGTGTGTGTGTGTGTGTGTTTGTTGTTGTTTTTTGATCGAGTCTCACTCTGTTGCCCTAGGTAGAGTACCGTGGTGTCATCAGAGCTCACAGCAACCTCAAACTCTTCGGCTCAAGGGATTCTCTTGGGTTAGTGTTAGGATTAGGGTGAGTAGCTGCGACTATAGGTGACCACCACCAAGCCAGGCTAGTTTTTTATTTTTAGTAGAGACAGGATCTCACTCTTGCTCTCAGGCTGGTCTTAAACTCCTGAGCTCAAGCAATGCACCCACCTCACTTGGCTTCTCAGAATGCTAGGATTACAGGAGTGAGCCATCTTACCCAGGCCCTAGATGTGGTTTTGATTTTCACATCTAGCTGTGTGTTTGAGAGTATGTGGATGTGTGTTTAATTCGTTTTGCTTGGCATTTGCTAGACCTTTTATAATCTAAAGATACTTTTCACCTTGACAAAATTTTCTCTACTATTTCTTTCACTATTTTCTCCCATCTATTTGTTTCTTTGTGGAGCTTCTAGTAAACACTTGTACTTTTGAATCCATCCTCTATACCTTTGGTCTTTCTTACACATTTCCCATCTTTTGTTTTTTCTATAGATTCTTAAATTTTTGTTTCAATTTTATCTTCCTAATCATTTATTTTATATTTGGGCTTATCTCTTCTATTATTTATCATAATACTGAGATTTCTGTTAGAAAAAAATTTTTAAGGACTCTTTATTATTTTCTGGAAATTTTCTTTCTTATTATTCCTTTCTTATTTTCTGAAAGATTTCTAAAAGTTGTTTTCTATCATGGATGCAATATTATAATAAGAAGATATTTTTTAAGGATATTTCTGAAGATATTTTTTAAGGATATTTCTTTTCTTTTATTGAATTATTTGTTTCTTCTAGGATTAGTTGGCCTGTCCTTTATCTTATTATAATACTTCCTTTTCATGCCAAGGATTTTCTTCAACATCTGGTGTTTCTTGGTTGTCTCTCTTTTTAATGACTGAAAATAGATATAGGTGGGTGTGGACAGCAGGGGAGGCTTCTCTGCTATCACATACCTCTGGTCTACCAGGGGTTTCTCTCCTAAGCATGAGTGGCTGTTTATAGGCTGTGTTTAAGGGACAACCATGTGTCAATTGATGCACCCTGTTTTTGGATGCAGCAGACAAGCAGTCTGGTGCCTCCTACCAGTACCCCAATGGCTGAAATATGGAGGGTTGTCTTAACTCTGGTGAAAGAGGAAGTCAGTTTATTTTCCTCCCAATTAGAGTTGTCTTTCCATTTTCCCAACTCCCCTCTAGAAGTTCTGGAGGTCCAGAATTATCTCAATGCAATTATTCTTTCTCAGGCTTCTATGCTCACACAGGAGCCCTCATAAGGCATGAGTTCCCTTTCCTTAGAAAGGTATTGACTGTCAAATATAGGTTCTGTGACACACAGCCACTTTTGCCTTATTAGCTTGAAGGCAGTAAGCTTCAAGCTTGTAGGTCTGTCCAGACTCAAGGGATAGGGAAAGAGGTTCCACCTTTGCTGAGGAATTGCAAAGTGTCATGGCAAGGGGCATGAATATAGGGTGAGATGAAGAATTGGGGCCATTAATACACTCAATCCACTCCAGAGCCCTTATGCTCTTCAGTGAATTGACTGCTCTGTGTTCAGTGTCTCTTTGAATGAATTCCTACATTTGTTTCTTCCTGAGTAGTATCTGGTCATCGTCATTATGTTATCAGCTCAGTTGCATTTATTGTAGTCTGCCAGGAAATTTCCGCGATTTCTGGTTCTTTTGTGGCTTGTTTTCTTATTTTCTAGTACAATTATGGATGTCTTCTTAGAAAAGATACTTTATGACATGTTTAGGAATTGGAGCAAAAGTAGATTCGTGTGCTCATTTTGCTATTCCAATTCAATCTCCTTTGCTATCATTTTCAATTATCAGTTAATATCTATCTTTGTCAGAGATTCCAGCTGTAACAGGCTTGTTGCACCTGAAGCATTAAACACAACTGGCATTTTGCTATTTCAACAGTCACAGTTTCGTGCTGATGCCACAGAAAGTGAGATGGCTGAAAATCATTCTTTCCCATGTGAAGGATTTAATTAAGCAGCAAGGATAAAAGTCTATGTGGTAAAATCTTCTAAGCTCCAGCAGATTGTTTTTAACCCAGTAACCTGAGAAACCATGAGTTAGTATCAAATACAGTAGCATTGCAGATGGTTTGGTAGAGATTTTCAGTAGGGAATAAAGCTGGAAACTTGGGGAAGTACCTTTCCCTAAAGGGGAAAGGGGTTCTAACTGAATCTGACCTGGGTGGTTATAGTCTAGCTAGAGACTCACTCTTTATTTATTTATTTATTTTTTATTGTTAATCATAGCTGTGTACATTAGTGCAATCAAGGAGTACAATGTGCTGGTTTCATGTACAATCTGAAATATTCTCATCAAACTGTTCAACTAAGGCATTTTCTTTGTTATTGTATGTAGACATTTGTATTACTCTGCCTAGAGGCGAACAGTTCCCAAGTGCATTCCCCAGGTTAGAATGAGGCACTCACTGAAATACAAGCTAATCTTACGAGAAATACCAGACATCATTCCAGAAAGTGTGATCAGGTTTCTGTCTTTTTCTATAAAATAGCTCTGCCAGGATCAGAATCCATCTTTCCTTTGTCTTTTGTTTACCCACTAATTTGACAAATGTGTGTCACTATGAAGACTGTGTCATGGTCCATTATTGTTGCACTTCCAAAAAACACAGTTGACAGCGTCCTTTCTGATTCACCTGTGCAAGTTTCAATTTGCTTGGCTTATCAGTGTTGCTGGGAGGGCTTCATTTCTTTCTGTCTCCACAAATTATATATTTCTTTATTTTTGTGTATCTCAAAGCTTTGTAATGACCTACGTATTTATGAAATGCAGGTTCTCACTAAAAATGTCATTTTACTAGACACTGGGGTTACTTTGATAAATAAAATCCTTACTGGAGCTAATATTTTAGTAAGGACAGTAACTTTGTTAATAAACAAGTAAATTGATAATAAAACATATACTAAATATATAAATAGTGATTAATATATAATAAGTATATTTAATTAATAAATGTATAGTTGCAAGGACATACAAAGATGTAGCCAAATAGAATGAGTAGACAGACTCCTATTGAGGTAAGTAAAATACTTCTAAGCATCTGGCAGCAATTGCTAATGCCTCTTTTTCACTGCAGGGAGGATCTTGCTCTAGGGTAGCCCTAGAATCCAAAATACCAACTCTCTAACATCTGGGTCAGTAAACCCCTGGCTTATGGGATTTGCACTGTCCATCCAGGCACCTCCATAATCCAATTTCAGCACTCTTCCCCATTGAGCCTGCAGTCAAAATCCTTTTCAACACTGAGCTCCAGGGTTCATTTATAGCTGTCCCTCTGTCTCTCTAATTTCTTAATTTTTCACATTGTCATTAAACCCATCTCTTCCACCACCAGGTAAACTGGCTCCAGCAATTCAGCAGGCAAAACGTGCACAGAGCACACAAGTGCTGCAAACTGAGTCTGGCCAGCTGCACAGAACTCTTCTGCAAGGCATCATGAGAATGGTTTGGCTTAAGGCTCGGGACTCTTGGAGGGAGAAATGTGTGTTGTCCTGAGGCCTCCCACCCAGCTTTTCTCTATCTCCAAGGTAGAGTACAGATTCTTAGGAGGGGAGACACTGTCCTCTTCCTGGTGGTGACATTAGTATTTTTGAGGAACACCTCCTCCATTGCCTGGGCCAATCTGAGACCTTACTCTGGCCCTCCTTTAGGAAGCACCTGGTCAGAGCAGAATGCCCTAGTGTCTTTGTTTTCTGAGTGTTTTGGAATTGTCTTTCCTCATTCTTCCTCACTACCCATTTAGCTTAAGGAGATTATATGACATTCCAGTATTTTCTGAATGCTTGTGACATTTTAGGTATTGGGTAATAATAGCATTACCTCATCAATATTTTTTGAGAACTAAATGAAGTAATGCTTATAAAACGCATTCATATAAGCCCACAACAGATAGTGGCTATTACTGCTTTTAAGACATAGTTACTGCTCTCCATATATTAGTAATAAGGAGAAATATAGTAAGTGGTAATTTATAGTAAACCCTATCTTGGAATGAAAAGGAAGTGCTGGTGGTGGTAGAGGATAGGGGAAGAACAGCCAAATATGGGACTGACCCCAAACAAAAATCTCAAACACATGCTTCTGTGAGTCTCAGCTGTCTCAATTATATCCATATGTATTATGCACAATAAATTATTGTGAACTACATTCACTTTGCAAAGTTGCTATGTGGATTAAATGAGAAAGCATATGTGGAAGTCTAACACTGTGGTTGATACACAATAAGCCTTAAAAATGCTTATTTCCTCTCTAATTTTTATCTTTTCCCTTAGAAATTAGAAGATTTAGTCATCACTGCCTTTTAAAAAAATCTTTTATTATGTTTTTTAAATTTCAGATTAATGGGAATGCGAGGATATATAGCACACCTGTGGCTGTGCTTTTAAATGAATGTCCCATTAGCTTTTTGGTAGGGATAGCTGATTAATCAAATTGACTTTGACTTCAGTGACTTCACATACTGACCTTTGGTGTGATTCAGAGCTTTGGAAAAGTTTCTCCCTCTATTTATACCCCCTCATTCCCTTTAGCCCTTCCCCAGGTAGTGACCACACAGGTGTATCAGGGCCCAAGGGGCTGGACCTATCACTCAGGTGGCTGATTGAAATGGAAATATTGACAGGGTTAAGTCTGGAGGAGGACATCAATATTCACTGAGTGAAGTGGGCCTGATCAGTTGAATTTTCATCTGAGTAAGCAGATTCAGAGAGATTTCACCACTTACAGGCAGGGTTTGACTGTATGACTAATTTCACTACTTCAAGCTGACTCTACACTACCCAGACCTTGTCAAAATTCATCAGAACTGCCCATTTTACTATGGACATATTTTGGGTTTCTTTAATGTTTCTGACCCTTTCTTGCTCATAAGGCAAAAAGAACCCAAAATCACATTTATAGCAACCATAGTCACTCAGCCAAAACAGATGTCCTTAAAAAATCAAGCTATGGTGTCGAGGGTGTGGGGGAGAGAGAAAAACAAACCAGCCTAATAGCTCCATGAATTTTAGATCTACTGCTTAATTTTTCACCAGAATCATTTCCCAATTTTCATTATCTTGGTCCAGAATTATTTGCAGTCTAGGCACATGGATAGGTAATAAGAAACTCCTGGACTCTACAGTTGGATTTTCTTCAGCCTGGTATCTGTAAGACTGTCTGCACTTTCTCAAGTCTATAGACCAGCTCAGAGAAAAAGCATGCAGCTAATAGGCCATTTGGAAGGAATTTGGTAAATGTTCATGAACTGTCATGGATCACACTCTCCAGAACCTAATTGAGAGAGGCATTTGAGTGAGAGGGAGGCTACTAAACACATCAGTGACATTCGGGAAGATCTGGGTTCCTTGACACAGTGCAGCATCAGAACATAATATGCATCAGAGACTTTCCTCAAATAGCTTTAATTGCATTTTGATGTCCTGGTGACTGAGAAGATTATTTTTAAATCAAATTGGTGCATTAGAATTACATTTAGTTTTAATTAAGTTGATGCATTTGCCAAGCAGTAATGTACTTAGAGAATGGAAACGAGACACTCAGGGAGTCTTATTCTGTTTTACTGTCTCAAAGGTTCTTCTTTTCTTAATTTATGGAGGGTTTATAAAGTCTTGCAGGGTGAAGGACATCAGAAAGTAAGTCACAGGCCAAAAAGCCAATGCAGATCCATCCACAGAGCACCAACAAAGAATAGGAAACCTACATTTTGGTCTGGATCTGCTGCTCGTCCACTGTTTACCTTTGCATAAATCACAGTTGTTCACAACCCTTGCAAATAATTGGAATCTAGGAGAACATTTGAGCATACAGATTTCCATATAGGATTTGACTTTCTAGGTCTAGGTGGAGTCCAGAAATTTCTATTTTAATAATATTCTTTATTTATTGGCTTATAACAAATGCCTTAACCTTTCTAACCAGATTTTTCTCCTCTGTGAAATGTTACTTGTATGGGTAACCTCACAGATTTGCTAAAAAAAACTCTAGGAGATGCTAGGAAAAATTATGAGTTTTGAAATCAGCAGAAAAAACAAGAGATCTGGTTGGCCTGTCTGGTGTACCCTTTCAGACTACTACTCCTGCTTTTGATGCCTTTGACCTATTTTACATCTCATTCAAGTTGCAGAAAACTGACTACGCAAATGGTTCTTGTCTCTTTTCCACAGAGATGCAAATGAATTGTGCCTGGTGGAATATAATCAAGTTATTATCTCTTATTCTGTGAATACTGACTGGTTTTATATCTATCCGTAAGTTCACATCAGCATTCCTTACTGCCTGCACACAAATGATGCATCCAGGTGGTTCTCCCATTAATTAATGAGTCAAGTAAAACTTTTGACATATGTTCCTTTTATATTTGTATAACAGTCATGATTTTATAAGATAATTTAAAAAATTTTCCCTTAACAGAAATGACTGTTTATGAACAGATCAAAGCTTTTTGGTTTATCAATTAGACTCAACAATTCTAATAGATTTGTAAGAAGTGGCATAAGTGGCCAATATGAGCTAAATTAGTAGGTTGCCTATAACTGCTGATTAAAATATAAATGTTAACTTTATCAGAGAGGAATTCTACTATAATTAACAAAGGATGGAAAATGTGGGATAGAAAAAAGACTGGTGGACCCACCTCCATGGTTTCCAGCCCCAAGCTTCTACTTTCTACCTGTGAGTTCTTGGGGTTGGTTCTTCCACTTTACCTCCAAAAAAAGAACCATAAATTGTCTCACTGGTATATGAACCTTAACAGGTGTCCATTCACTAAGCATTACTGAATTTTAAAATAGAACATGACTGGAATGAATGTAGTTGTCTGAATATGCTCCTGCTCCTACGATTAATTCGCACTTTTTTTTGTAATGGGGTTTGCATTTGCCCCCAATGTTGGTATCCCTTAAAATAATTCTCTGGTTCTGAAGTTTAATCCATTTTTCACCTAACTGTTCCTCACAGGAAAGAGAGTGATTTCACTAAAGAGGTTGCCAGGTCACAAACATCCCTCTTCTTTCTTAGGCCTTGGTTGTTTTAATGCCCCTTCGAGGTGCTATTGTATCTTCCTGGACTACCTCCCATTCACAGCCCTTAGTGCTGGATTCTGACTTTCCCTTTATTTAAGAAGCTTAAGAGCCATGCTTATGCACTAGGTCTGCTTGACTTTTTGAGAATAGAGCCTGTGAATAGTTCTCCCAGCAGAGAGCAAATGCTTGGTCACCAAGTGATGAGAGGGGACTAGTTGAGAGGGGACTAGTTGGGCGGCGCCTGTGGCTCAGTCCGTAGGGCGCCGGCCCCATATACCGAGGGTGGTGGGTTCAGGCCCCGCCCCGGCCAAACTGCAACCAAAAAATAGCCGGGCGTTGTGGCGGGCGCCTGTAGTCCCAGCTACTCGGGAGGCTGAGGCAAGAGAATCGCTTAAGCCCAGGAGTTGGAGGTTGCTGTGAGCTGTGTGAGGCCACGGCACTCTACCGAGGGCCATAAAGTGAGACTCTGTCTCTACAAAAAAAAAAAAAAAAAAAAAAAAAAGAGAGGGGACTAGTTGAAGCAAATCCTGGAAGTAGCCATACAAGGATTAAAACCATTTTCAAAAGTCATTTTTAACTAGATATCAAGTAGTGCTTTGAAAACATCTTTTTAAAAAAAATTAAATCATAGCTGTGTACATTAATGCAATCATGGGGTACAATGTGCTGGTTTTATGTATATGGAATATTACACATAAATTTTATGTAGACATATTATACATAGAATATACATAAAATATTTTCATCAAACTGGTTAACATAGCCTTCACGGCATTTTCTTAGTTATTGTGTTAGGACATTTATATTCTACACTTAGTAAATTTCACGTGTACCCTTGTAAGATGAATTCAGGCCATCCCATCTCCAGAAGTTCTTGAAAATAAATACTAGCTAATGAGAAAAATTGTTGCCTGCTTTCATTCAGACTCACAAAGGGAAAAATCTGAGACTTGCTGCTTCCAAAAGTGCAGCAGTTCATGAATCTAAATTAGTATTTGGGGTTACAAAAGAGATAGGTTTTTCTTGGAAGCTCTTTGAAATTAGTGTTTAAACATACATTGATGTGGTCTCACTGTATGTTAAAATATAAACCCAGCACATTGTACTCCATAAATGCATTAATGTATACATCTCTGATTTAATAAAAAAAAACTAAAAAAACATACATTGAAGTGGTAATTAATTTGTAACTCTTTTAGAATTTAATAATATTGATACAGTAGTTTCCTCTTTTCCTTTCTTTGCTCATAAGTCCTTTCCTTTTTTCCTTCCTTTCTCTTTTTTCCACCATTATGAAAAATGGCCATTATCATATAAATTGTTTGAATAGAGCTAATAAAAATGAAAATAACTTAGATGTGGGATGTCAAAATGAATTCTTTGGGACAGGCATTATATGGTCACTAAATATGCATTTGAACCTCTAAGTCTTTTGTTTACTCTCAATCCTTCATTTCAGAGTCCCTAAGATGTTTTAGAGGCCTGTGTTTACTTACAGTTATTTACATCTGCTGATATTGATACATAAAAATCAATATCAACTTGATGAAGCCATAAAGGTTATTCTTATTGCTTTAAAAAAGGTGTCTTGCTGTGAATAAGAAGTGATGACTGTTAGACTCTGTTTTGTAGACTTTTGAGCCCCAAAGCAGTGAGGATAATGGGACATCAGCAGTTGTTGATGGCAGCATTTACTTTCATGGGTTATTAAGCTTTGGATATGTGTGTGTTTATGTGAGTGTGTGTGTGAATGAATATGTGCATCAGTATGGATATGGGAGCATGTGTAGGAGTGTGTGATTGTGTGTGTATCTCTGTTTATGTGACTGTGACTACACGTATGTGTGGGAGTGTATGTGCATATGTGAGCATATCTCACACACACACACACACACACACACTCTCTCTCACGTGGCCAGAAGGATGATGTAGGACACATGGTCTATGTGAATTCATAAAGCAGTATATAGTGATAATGACACCAGTGATTGTAATGGGGTTCTCACCGGTACAACAAGGTTCTCCAGTTTGATTTTCAAGTAACATTTTAAAAAGCTTTCATCATGAATTAAGCTGGCAGTCCATAAAGTGTAATTTACAGGGCTATGGAAAAACTTGATACTGAGGGTGACTGGCAGAAACGGTCTAAGCCTCTTAGTTGTAAAAGGTTATCTACTATACAAGCCTATTATCTGTGATAGAGGAATCTGGGTGGCTCTTTAATGTTATCAGAATTCAAATCTTCAGGAATGGTCTGGAGGCCCCATGCATGATGACATTGTGTTTTGGGTGTTAGTAATAAAATTCCATACCTATAGCATGTCACATCAGCAACTGCAAAACCTATTCCAAAATAAATATTGGATATCACAGCTCATTTTTTGCTTGGCCAATTAGACAAAGTCTCACTAGGTGTCCCCGGTGGCCATAGAGAGCCTCTCACTTTGTTTTCTCTATTATAATCTACTTAGGGTAGCATTAATGAGGTTGTTCAGAGAACTAGTAGACAAAATATATTGTGAAAAGATGCAAATTATGAAGAGCATGTATCTAAAATATACTGTGTGCCTCACTTCATACTTGCCATGAAATCTTAATGATTTATTTCATACTCTGTCTCCCTAGAAAGGAGAAAACTTAGGCTCCAAGAGATTAAACAGTTTTCTCAAATCGATGCAGATAGGGTCAAACTTGGAAACTAGACCCAGGCCTATCTGACTCCCCAGTATTGCTCTTCCTTGCCCTATCACCTTGCTCTCTCCTACTCTCTGCCCATCTTGTATAAAGACAGAGAGCTGTCATGGTCTGCGTCAGCTCCAGAGGTTAGGGTGGAAAATAGCAATGAATTTATGAAGGAAGCTTATTTTGCATTGAAACCATAGCAAAGCAGACTAAGTGAAGTCTCTGCCTTTATACAGGGTTTGGAGATTAATGATAGAACCACAGTACTTCCAAGGAGAGTAGTCACTGCCCCGTGAATAAGGGGCAGTAACCAGCTCTGCCTCTCTGTGGTTAATCTTTACCCCAAGTGTAAGTGCTCACTAAAGGCCTGCAGGGCTTCTTCAAAGTTGCCTTAAACCCTCTGTTTGTGAATATGACCACAGGTTACTTTCGGTCTCCCTGTCTACAATTTCTCTTGACAAATAATATTCATCATGGGCTTAAGACCCATTTCCTCCAAGGAACAGGCTCTGAATAACCTCTGTCAGCCTCTCAGCTTGGTTTGCTTCCTCACTTATAGTTTCCTTTTCTTTGAGACAGGGTATCATTCATTTCCTGGGGCTGGAATGCAGAGGCATGAATGTAGCTCACTGCAACCTCAACCTCTTGGGCTCAGGCAATCCTCCTGCCTCAGCTTTCTTAGTACCAGGGACTATAGGCACCCCAACACTGTATCTGGCTAATATTTCTATTTTTAGTAGAGACAGGTTTCACTCTTGTCAAAGCTGATCTTGAACTCTTGAGCTCAAGTGATCCACCTCCCTTGGCCTTTCAGAGTGCTATGATTACATTTTATCATGGACTCATTTTACCCACTAATCGTACATGCCAGCCATGGTATTTATTCATTTAATGTCTATAATAATTATTCATCCATAAAATAGTTATTATCCATTATACCTCTGCTATGTTTCAAGAACTGACCCATACCCTGGGAACAAAAGGTTAATAACTACAGAATTGTTCTCATTGAGTTTAGAAGAGAGAGAGGGATTAACCAAAGAATCCCAGAAATATATAAATAGAGGTTAAGTATTTTGAATGAAAGAAATATGGTGTCATGAAAATATATAACAAAGAAATCTAACCCAGAGAGTGGTAATGGGAAAGGCTGTACCAAGGAAATAAAATACGATCTGAGATCTAGTGGATGAGTAATAGTCAACTGAAAGAGTGAGTGAGAGAAAGAGTATATGTGTGTTGGTGATAGTGGTGAGTGGACAGGAGGATGGGTCTGAGAGCAGGCCAATGTAGATAGATCAGGGAGAAAGAGACTGTGCAGGTCCTGAAGTTGGCGGTCAAATATTCTAGGTTTTATCCAAGGGCAATCAGAGGCCATTGGAGAATTTTGAGCAGACTTAAATCAAGCATAATGACCGTCTCCCTTATAAGTCAGAAACAGAGGCTCGAATGGCTTTGATAACATTTCCAGGAATTGTGGGGGTCACACAGCTGAAGAACAGCTTGGCTAGGACTTAAACCTGGGTCAAAGGATGTCCACACTTTTTATTATTAAACATTAAGTGACACTGTGCTGATATTCTCTCCTCTCTCTCTCTCTCTCTTAATTCTGAAAAGACAGCCTCTACTATTACATTAAGGTAACACATTTCCATATACTTCTGGAATATGGAAAAAGATCAAAACTAATATTATTAAGTCCCTACAATGTATCAGATATTGTTATCCAATCACATGTGTCCGATAAGGGCAAGCCTTATTATCTGTATTTTCAAAATGAGAAAACTGAGGTTCAGAAAGTTAGGCAATAGCCCTTTGTTAGAAAGTAGAGCAGTGGGGAAATGAGTCCATTCTCTCTGACTCCAAAGTTTAGATATAACCCAGAACACTGCAATGTTACCTTAATGTACTCTCCATCTATAATAGATAGGATGCAGGGGCAAGACTGGAAACACAAAGACCAGGTGGGGTCTTCTACAATAATCCAGGCAAGAGACAATAAGTAGGAATTGAACATCAAGTGCATTTGGGGCATAAGGTAGAAGGAGGCCTCCCTGGCTGGCTTGAGGCCTGAGCAGTGGGTGACATTATTCATTCTAGTGGGCAGGTTTGTGGAAGGGAGAGTATAGCTGCTGTGCTCCACCCATTTCTGGGAGTGGCAGGTAGGTAAGTGAACCTGGAGAGGTCTGGATCAGTGGCCTTTGGAATAAAAAGCTTTCCTTTTTAATGAGCAGGTATACAGCGAATGATTGCTGAAGTGGTGATTCATCTTGATTTATGACTATTGTCTTTGCCAGTTGGGCCTTCTTGGCCCTCAAGGTCAAACTCCTAACATTCCATACACTCTCATCTCCTTTGTTCTTTTTCCTGAGGATCATCTCCAGAGCTCTCCCCTGGATTAGAATGTGAGTAAATAAGAATGGTATGTTATTAAAATCTACATTTTCTACCTTATAGATTGAGAAGAAAAGGATAATTCATAAAGGGATGGGTATGGTGGCTCATGCCTGTAATGCTAGCAATCTGGGAGGATGAGGCAGGTGGATTCCATGAGCTCATAGGTTTGAGACCAGCCTGAGCAAGAGCAAGACCCCACCTCTAAAAATAGCCTGGCATGGCGAGGGCCTGTAGTCCCAGCCACTTGGGAGAGTGAGGCAAGAGAATCACTTGAACCCAAGAGTTGGAGGTCGTTGTGAGGTATGACACCACGGCACTCTGTGGAGGGTGAAATTGTGAGACTCTGTCTCAAAAAAAAAAAAAAAAGATAATTCCAAAGCCCCAGTCCCAGTTCATTCAAGAAATTATACCAAATCTCTAAAGCACTACTTTACAGATTCTAAATCATGTGCCTGGCTTTTAAAATGGGAACCTAAAATCTCCTGGAAAAAAAAAAAAAAGAGTGATTTATCACTCCAATCTTGCAGTCTATGTAAAACAGACATTTTATTCTTGGGAATTAATAGTCATGTTTACCTCAAAGCAGACAGAAACGTGACCAGAGAACTTGGCTTTTAATGGCCTGCAGCCAACTGAAATAAGCACACAAAATTATGACCACCACTGGGCAACGAATCCTCATTCTTCAGTGTCTCAGTAACTTTCTGTATTTCTCAGCAATTTTTTTTTAATCTGATGACTTCAGAATAATCTTCTATTATAAAACTGTAGGACCTGTACAACAGGAAGTTGTTAAATCTTAAATTTTAGATACCCAAGTGACACTCTGATAAAGGACTGAACATACTATATTTATTGCAAAGTAAATACATGCCACACTTGTCTTCATCAGCAGGTAGCTAATTGTGGACCATTAGCTGTAGCTAAGACACCAACCTAGCAATGAATCTTAGGCAGGCTCTGCTGTGACTCATGGGCTTGTCATATCTCTAATAGAATAGGGCTTCACTTGGTAAATGCCATCTCTTTCTCCTGTACCAAAGATGCCAGAACTATTCAGATAACAGTCACAGCTCTAGGAGGTTAGTTCAGTATGATGATTTCAGTCAACGATAGAGAAAACTTAGATGTAGAAGAACTTAATTGCCTGAACAAAACCAAGGAGTACAGATTCAGGCCCTGAACTCTGCCCTGAAAAGAACCAAGAGTCAGACTCAAGGCAGCAGATCTCAAACTAATACTGAAACAAAGCTGACTTTGGGATGTGAACCAGGGTGAGCTGCCAGACTCTAGCAGGATAAATAAATCTATGAAGTCTAACTGGATATGAGACCCTCTCTGAGGGGTGGTGAAGCTGCTGGGGTTGTTCCTGATGGCTATGGAACCTGGGGAAAAGGGTCAATCTGGAGCCCTCAGTGACCTTTTTCTCCTTTTTTAGGGGATTTGGGGAAAGTAGAAAGAGGAGAAGGCTGATTTCCCTGCAGCAGGGACCATGCCTGGGGAATGACACAAGCCCAAAGATGTGGAAAAGCCCCAGTAGCTCCAGGGTAGAGAGCATTCCTCCAAATGCTCAGGCAATTAAATAAACAGTTTTAAGTGCTAATTTGGCTTTCCATTCTTCTCAGAAGAGAAAAGAACTAATCTCTAAGGGCCTACTTGACTGGAAAAGCAGCCTCTTTTGTTCTGCTTTAGGATGGGAAAGTGTGGAGCCTTTTCTTGATATTAGTCATGCTTTGGAGTCATGAATGGAGAGCAGTAGAAACAGCCTTTCTTTGATATAGGCCAGTGGATGTCCCAGTATAAAAGTTATAATAACCACCCACCACTGAGTGTTTATGATGATCTTTGTGCGTTAAGTGCATTTTTCATTTCAGACTCACAGATACCTTAAGAGGAAGAGGTCAGTACTATTCTTTTATAAATAAGGAAACCAGAGTAAAGAGATGTTTGTAAATTAAGGCTTAAGGTCACATAACAAGTTGGATTTGAACCCAGGCTTGACTCTGGCTTAACTACCCATGAAATGTGAGGAACCACAAGCTGTGGTCAAGAGAAAGGTTCAAATATTGTCAGGGTCACAGAATTCACCTTACACTCTCCTCCCCAGTGTTTCAATTACTCTAAAGTGGATAGTTTCTAGTTGACCTTGGTAGTTGTAGTTTGAGTCTTCTATCAATGTTAACATGAGGACTAATACATTTTTTAATTTCTTGTTGTATTCCAACTGTGTTTGATGCCCAACCTTCATGAAAATTCCCACTGGTGGTTCCGTTGACCATGTACTATGTGGCAATGAAGCTCTCTATCTGTGAATTCATCAGAATTGCATATACTCAGGCCCCAACCCAGACCTGCTGACTCAGAAATGCTGGGAAGGGAGCCCAGCTCCATGTGTTAATCAGCCCTGCAGGTCATTGGGTACATGCTAAAGTCTGGGAACCATTGCCATAAACCATTAGGAGGGGTACCAATGGAATTTTTTCACATGGAAAAATAAAGCTTCCATTTTTTTCATTCTTTTTTCTTTAATGTTTTTACCTCATTTCCAAATCTTCATTCTCTTGTGGCACAAATTTGTACAAGGCAACGTAGGTGTTCATTTGTAATGGGTCTTTGGAAAGAGGTTCCTAAAAAAGAAAGTAAAAGAAAAATGAGAAAAGGAAGGAGAAAGAACCTGAAAGAAGAAAAAAAAAAAAAAGGGAAATGGAGACATTACTGCTGGAATGTAATTTCAGTGGATGCAATTTCAATGTTAAAATATCTATTATAAAAGATTTCCTTTCAATCTTAGGTTTATTTTTAATTTCTTAACTGAGTTTTATTTTGCTGAAGATCATTTTAAAACAGTTATTTGGAACTTCTTTGTCAGAAATACTGCAATTTTCTTCAAATGTATTTTCTTTGATGTAGTTGTTCAAAAAAATTAATACGAATTTGTACTCTGGAATGGCAATATTCTGTCTAAAGAAATAGGGATAAATGAATAGCAGTAAAGAACTCTCACTTCCTAAAATTATATTTTTATTAATTAGCCTGCAAGTTGACATATAGTATATCAGAGGGAACTAGATTTATTCATCTGGCCATTAGTTAATTTTTGTTAAGGAAAAAGCATAGACTTTGAATTCAGATTAATTTATTTATACCTACTGCTTATGAAATCTTATAATAAAAGCTAATATTTTTGATGGTTTACTGTGTGCCAGGCACTATGTTACATGCATTAGCATACTTAAATGTCACAACAAGACTGTTGTGAAATTGTTGTAGATTCCATTGTTGTCTTCAATTTATTAAGTGTAAAATATTAACATTCTTACTAACCAAATAAATAAAAGATTTATACTGGATAATAAACAAGTTAACATTGTATATCATGTAATATATAACTACATAATACATATATACAATAATATAATAAATACATATTATATATATAGTACATATAAACTATATGTACTCTTTCAATCTATGGTTCACTCTTATTTAATGCTCAGGTATCTTATATATTATTTTATTCTATTCTAATTATATATACATGTGTATGTATATGTATATATATATAAATGAACATACCTAATATAAACTTACTATAAAAATATAGTCATAATATATAATTCTATAAATTACACATTATATAGTATATGTAGAATTATATATAATATATAACAGAAACAAAAGATAGACAACAAACTACTTATCCTTTTTAACTTTTGTGCACTGTGATATTTCTATTTATTCTATGATATCTATGTTGTGGTACATTATGCTACATTATTCTATTCTATTCTCTTAAAATGCTGGTCTGGGACCCACTGAACTGCACGACGCACTTGGGTGGTGACCTCCTGTTTGATCTAAGGACTTCTGTCTGAGTTGCCTTCTATTACATCCATAAATACCTGGTGGTTTATGTTCTTGGCTTGGTCTCTGAAATCATCAGTGCCATTTTCTGGATACGTAAACACTAAAGGAGACAAGAGACAGCAGGTAATTTGTGTATCTAGTCACTCATTTTTGGAAATGTGCCTAAAAGATGGCTTTATTTATTCCATGTTCTATAGATTCTACCTTATCATTCACTGCCTTAGTGACCAGGGTTTCAGGTCATCCTCTATGACTCTTCCCCTGCCTCCCCAGATAGCACTCCGTACCATCTTCCCTGCACTCCCATTACCTGTCTGCATGCCTGCCTAGTATTTATCCCTGTGCATTACTTGGCAATTTTTTTTGTTCAAAATTTGGTCTCATTTGGCAGAGTTCTTCTCAGGAGCAGAAAACTGTGTCATTCATCTTTGCTGAATGTATCAAACTAATGGTATGGTGGGTGAGGTATCATCCTTTTTTTTTTTTCTAAACATAAGATTCTTTAATCTATATTCAATATCTTGATTCTCATTTATTGAGGTATCTATATTATATTTTGCAGATTAGAGCTTTAGTTTTAAACTTCAAAATATTCCTTTGATCTTTTATTGTCAATGCATTAGGGCTATTATTTGGTTTTTCTTTCAGTGAATTATTGTAATATATAATTCTCTTCCTTTCGTATTTATGCAGCTAAGCTGTGGTCTTTGATACAGAACATTCCTTCTCAAAATTGGCAAGAGTTTTTATTTTCCTCATACATGGCTGTGGTAGTTCCCTGATGGATACTGAATGGGGTCTCTGCCTTGGCTAGTTTGATCTGCCTAATCTACCCCGTGACTAACACCCTAATCTTATTACTCAGAGCACACATACCTTCCCTAAACAAAAACATGGTAAATGGTTCAAAGCAGTGGTGTCTAAATTAACCTATTATTTAGATGACTTGACATTTTAAAATAACACATTACTGCTTTATTCTTCCCTTTGATTTCTCTTCATATTGTCAAAGAAGTGTCAGTAGAGGGAGGGAAACACCACAGAAAGCTCTATAACCTATTTCATTAATGCAGTGACATTGTCCACTATTCTTAAAATAGACTCAACAATGATGACGTCGAAAACATGCTTCAAAACAAGATCCCTCTATTAATAAATGTACTGATGCTTATTAAATATCTATTCTCCTCAGTTTATAGTTACAGAGTTTATGGATGCAATTCCATTATCCCTACAAAGCTGATATACAGTTGTTGGTGGAGCTTTTAGTCTGTGCATAAGTGGAAAATGAAGGCCTCATTCTATGGGACTTCTCTGCCTCAATACTTGGCTACTCAAGTTGATGTTTACAAAGGTAAAAAGAGTAGAGATAAGCACAATCTTTTTCTGATATTATATGACTATTTGAAACTCTGGTGTAAACACCAGCATATAAAACTGGATACTTTAAAAGAATATTAAATATTCGCATAGGAACAAGCCAAGAAAATCTTCCTAGAAAATTCTTGAATTGGGACAAAAAGGGGGGCTACATAAAGAGCATATGTAATGTTCCATTTGGACTGATTTTACAATTTTGTAATTTCATCTTATTGAAGCTTTTTATTGACTATCTGGCCATCAGATTCAAAATGTGTTGTGTTTTGGGAGCTATGCTGAAAATTATTTGAAGTGACCCCAGATGTGTTTCAGATAATATGGTTGCAAGCAGAAATGGAAGGTTGCAAAAATGATTTTCAAAACCTATTCCTTCTGGCCATTTCTAAGACTTTGATTTAAGGGAAGAGGAGAAAAGAAAGGTAACTATTTTACTAAAACTGTATCTTATCCTTTTGGGTTTGGTGTTTTAAATTCTTTTATTAAAAATAATTTGGTTGTCAGGGTGGCGCCTGTGGCTCAAGGAGTAGGGCGCTGGTCCCATATGCCGGAGGTGGTGGGTTCAAACCCAGCCCCGGCCAAAAAAAAAAAAAATAATTTGGTTGTCAATTTCACCCATGACAAGTATTCTAAGATTATGTCCATTATGCAGGCATATTTTCTAATGTTAGGGAAACAAAATGAATCTTTAGTTTTGACCACATCCCCAAGAGAACTTTCTTCTTTTCCTTTCTCATATGTTATCCATCTTTTATACTTTGCAGACCCATGAGGCCTATGTCTACCACTGTTTTTCTTTTAGTGAGATGATTATTTGTTTGTCTTTTTAAACCTGTAATCCAGCAAGTTACTGGATTATCTGACATTGACCCAAATTTGTGTCCTTGTAGCAAGTTAAATTTGGTAATTATGCAGCACATTTTAAAAATACATCGTGGATTCAGTTTACTTAGATTTCATGTCAGACTTCTGCATGTATATTCAAAACAGAGACTGGCTAGTGATTTTCCTTTCTTATACTGTCCTTGTTTGGTTTTGAAGTCAGTATTATACAAGCCTCACATATTAAGAGAATGCCACTGCCCTTCCTCTTTGCTACTTTTTGTTTCTCTGACAGAGCTTAAGTAATCTGCAAATTTTCTATTCCTTAAATGTTCAGTAGAATTTACCTATAAATTTACTCAAGGCTAGTATTTTCATTGTGAAAAATTTAAAATACTGATTCAGATTCTATAAGGATTCTAAGCATATTCAAGTTTTCTATTTCTATTTCTTCTTGAGTCAGGTTTTAGTCATTGCTATCTTTCTTGATATCTACTCATTTAAAAAAGTTTAAAATTTTATTGGCATGATGTTGGTTACTAAATTCTTTTACTTTCTTTTTAATCTCTGGTATGTTCACATTTTGTTATGTTTTTGTTTCATCTCTTTTATCTTAAAAAAACTCTTAGAGATTGTACAGTTTATTTTTTTTTAATTTACTCATCACTTCTCTGCTAAGATCAAGAGTAAAAAACAATCACTCAAGGTTTATTGATTTATCTTTGTAATTTAATATAAAAGAACCTCTGTAAGTTGCCTACCCAAGGGAGTATAAAATACAGAAGTGGTCAACATAGAGAACTGGACCTACTGCACTAATAATAGGTACATGAGGTGCATGTCTGGTCTATGAAAATTAAGTCAACTTAACCAGGTGGTCAATGTAGGGCGGTAGTCAACTATGGAGCTCTACTGTAATTTCTGTTCTTATATTTATTATCACTTTTCTTGCTTTAGTGGGGTTTATTCTATTTTCTAAATTCTTAAGTATGGTGCTTAATTTTTTACTTTTCAGACTATCTTGTTTTCTAATGGTGTAGTGCTCTAATCACAACTGTAGCACTATCTCAACAAGTTTTCACATGTGTTGTTTTAATTCCATGTTTTCTCAAAAATGTGAATCCTCCACTTGTTAGATAGTGTCCTTTTTCGTCAATTAGATTTGGATTGTCAAATGTGTTATCAACTACTCTAAACTGACAACTTATCTAAACTGTATCTAAACTGAAAAGTTTTGTCTGTCTGATTTGCCAATTGCAAATGTATTTTTAAAATCTCTTACTATTAAAGGGATGTCAATTTTCCTAATAATTTGGTCAATTTCTCCTGGTGTTTTTATCATTTTTTGGGCTATTTATTAGATATACCCAAGTTTAAAATTTATATCTTTTGATGAAGTGGACATAACCATGCTTTTTATCTCTAATAATGCTTTTTGATATCGTAAAGTTCATTTTTTGCTTATTAATATAGCCAAATAATTTTTCTTTTGCTTAATATTTGCCTGTGGTTTCCCCTTGTCTCTGTATCTGAAAAGTTCTTTATTTTGCCTATGTTTTCCCCCCCTTGGGTAACTTTAAAAAATAATTCCAGCTAGGCGTGGTGGCTCATGCCTATAATCCTAGCACTCTAGGAGGCTGAGGCATGTGCACTGCCAGAGCTCACAGGTTCCAGACCAGCCTGAGCAAAAGCAATACCTTAGCTCTAAAAATAGCCGGGTGTTGTGGCAGGCGCCTGTAGTCCTAGGTACTCTGGAGGCTAAGGCAAGAGAATTGCTTGAGCCCAAGAGTTTGAAGTTGCTGTCATGATGCCACAGTACTCTACTGAGGGTGACAAAGTAAGACTGTCTCAAAACAAACAAACAAACAAATAAATATAAAAAAATAAATTTCTTTACTTTTCAACTTTCTATAATCTTATGTTTTAGATATTTATAAACAACATATGGATCATTTAAAAAATCTGACAAACTTTACCTTTTATCTAGTGTTTAGCTGGTGCATATTGATTTTGATGACTTGTAAGTTGGGATTCCTCCCTAACATTTTATTTTGTACTTTTATTTGTCATAAATTTTCTATGTTTTTTCTTGTAATCTCTTATCACTTGCTTTTTAAATTTTTATTTGATTGGCTTTTTTTCTCCTTCTCATCATTCAGTTTTGTCCTTTTTCTGATTTGAAAAGTTTAAACTACTTTATATTCTTTCTGTAGTTGTCCTAGAAATTTTGAGGCATATTTTAAAACAAATTTAAAATGAAATAATGTATTCAATCTCTTTCCAAAGAATACAAGAATCTTTGAATGTCCATTTCCAACTTCAATATCAGCATTCTAACATTTTATTAACAACTTTTGAAAAACTTTATTTATTTATTTATTTATTTATTTTTTATTTTTTTTTTTGTAGAGACAGAGTCTCACTGTACCGCCCTCGGTAGAGTGCCGTGGCGTCACACAGCTCACAGCAACCTCCAGCTCCTGGGCTTACGCAATTCTCCTGCCTCAGCCCCCCGAGCAGCGGGGACCACAGGCGCCCGCCACAACGCCCGGCTATCTTTTGTTGCAGTTTGGCCGGGGCTGGGTTTGAACCCGCCACCCTCGGCACATGGGGCCAGCGCCCCACTCACTGAGCCACAGGCGCCGCCCAAAACTTTATTTTTTTTAAGTAGCCAATGTTTGTGAGATTTAGTCACATGTCTACCACTTCCTTTGCTCTTTATTTCTTCTTCTCAGTCTCTGTTAAGGTCACATTTTCCTATTTTTAGTACTTCTTTAAACATTTTTTGAGCATAAATCCTCCTTAATTGTACTGTAGATCTACTTTTTGTCTGAAAATATATTCCTGAAAGATAGTTTAGCTTCATTTACAATTCTAGGTTAAGGGTCACTTTCCTTTTAGCACACAGAAGATCTCATTCTACTGTTATTTAGCTTCTATTGTAATTTGTAAGAAGTATTTGTCAGTCTAATTTTCATTTCTTTCTAGATCATTTGTCTTTCAGTCTGCATTTAATGTTTTCTTTTGTTTTCTGATCTGTAGTTTCACTAAGATTTATCCACTTATAAATTTCTAAATTTGAGAAATGGCTTCTTTAATCAGTTCTGGAAAATTCTCAGCATCTTCTTGAATAGTGTTTCTCTCTGATTATCTCTCTATGTTCTTCTAAAGTGTCAGTTGGATGCACATTAGACTTTCTCACTCACTTTCCATGTCTCTTTTACTCTCATGAATTCTACTGCTTTGTCTCCCTGGCTATTCTCTGGAATTTCTTTGGCTCTCTATTTTAGGGAACTAATTCACTCTTCAGTTATGTTTAATAACACATTAAATTTTTACTTTTTATGAAATATTCTAGAAGTTCTATTCCATTTTTCTTCAACCTCTCCTGTTTATTTTTGATAGCCTCTTATTCTTTTGTTATATTTTCTTTTCTATTTTTTATATTTTAAATATACACAACCATGTAGTTACGTATTTCTCTATTTGATGACTCCAAAACATATGGTTTCTGACAGTCTGATCATAAAATTGGTTGTTTCTGCTAGCTCTTACTCATGATAGCTAATTTTCTCATGTGTTTGGTGAACTGTGATTATTAGCTCATGTTCTTTGAAAGTTCATTTGTGAACTTTCACAGTCTGGGTTAAAATTCTCTTTCTCTGAGAGAAGATTTACAGTTGCTTCTGACTAATGCCTGGTGATCTTATCACACCTGGACCACTTTAAATTGAATGAAAAATTCATATTATTTTACCTTGCCCATACAGGTAGCATAAATTCAGGCCCCAAATCCAAGAAGACTTTTTTTTCATCTTTCCTTCTTTCCCTCTCTCCCTTCCTTTCTTCCTCTGTTTGTCTGTCTCTCTCTTCTTCCCTCCTCCCATCCTCTTTCTTTCCTTTTCTACCTAAGTTAAGGCTGCTATAGCATATTCCTCAATAGGGCATTCATTTTTTTCTAGTGGCATTAAGGATGCCTTTTGGGGTATTAGCATTTTTCCAAAGGGGCCCTCATGTAACTTAATACCCTGCCTACTCCCCACATTTTGTCCTCTAGCGTTCATAATGGTATCTATCAGTACCCAAGCTGAGGCCCCAGGATATGCAGAGTAAACATCCGCCTTCACTTGTTTCTGTCTCTGGATTCATGTTTTTTTGTTATTTCTAGACTCTAAGGAGATACTTATTTAGCTGGCAGCTCAGCCATGCGTTAACTGAGAAATTTCTCTGATTATCCAGCTGTCCACATTGTTAGACAGGGAAACTTTTATGTTTTCAAAGAGATCTTTACCTTGCAGATGTAACAAAACATGTTGTAGAAACCTACCATAAACATTTCTATCTATAATTTAGAATTTTCCACTGGAGGGGTACAAAATCCGGGAACATCTGCCAACTTAGCCAGTAAAAAATCTGTTCTTTTTTTGTGACACCTTAAAATTTGAGATACAGAGTCAGTGTATACTATAGGCAAGGATAAATTTTCCAAATATGAGCTTGCCTGTTTTCTTTCTGGACATAATTTCTTTTTTTTATTGCCAAATGGGGCAATACTGGATTTTATAATATCCTCAAGTGGATGTGATTAACCTAGTTTTTTTTTTTTATTTTAATGATAGTTTCTAGGAATTTATATTGCTTATATCCTTTTCTGTTTCTCTTCCAGGAAAATTATGTTCACATTCAGCCATTCTGAAATGCAATTATTAAAGATATCCAGTAATGTATTAAATGGCATTTCAAGCTGAAATGGGAAGACCAGAATTTTGCTTCTCCCTTTGCTCATTACTTGGTGAGTAAAATTTCTAGAAGTTAAGTCAAAGGTGAAGACCAGCAATTTCCCCCAGGATATATTTATTATGCATCCTGGAACAGTGATGAAAACAACAACCAGAAACACTCGGACCTTCCCAAATTCATTTATAGGAGATAGCAGAGACTGTACTCTTAGTAATAATGAACAGTGCCTTCTTCTAAGGTAGCTTTGGATATATTCCTCAAGGAATTTGACATAACACCTGGCTGGAAGAAATTACACCTATGTGCACTGCATTTATTTTTAGAACATAAATGAAACATGTAATGGAGAACTGGTTGAGACTGGCTTCCCAAATACTGCTTCTGAAAAGCCAACACTCTCCTTGCCATGATTAAGAAGACCAGTGAGACCTTGAACCACATATGTAGGGTGTTTTTCCTACATTGTTTCTCAAATTGCATGGATAGGGCATTAAAACAAATCAAAGAAAGGTGTTTTGAGGCAAACTGCTGCATAATTAATCCCCCTA